>NC_082652.1:62506424-62845605 GCF_028023285.1 Balaenoptera ricei
CTGTTCCCAGGCCACAGGATTCCAGAATAAAACCTCAGTCATGTTCCAAGTCCACGGGGTTCCAGAACCAAGCCTCAGTCAGGTTCCCAGGGCCCAGTATTCCACAATCTAAACAGATGTCATGTTCCCAGGCCACAGGATTCCAGAATCACGCCTCAGTCTTGTTCCTGGACACAGGGTTCCAGAATCAAACCAATGTCAAGTTCCCAGGCCATGGGTTTCAAGTATCAGGTCGCAGTCATGTTTTCAGGGCACAGGGTTCTACAATCAAACCTCAGTCATGTTGCCAGTCCAAAGATTTCTACCATCAATCCTCAGTCAAGTTCCCAGGCCACAGTTTTCCAGAATCACGCCTCAGTCATGTTCCCAGGCCACAGGGTTCCAGAATCCACTGATGTCATGTTCCCAGGCCACAGGATTCCAGAATAAAACCTCAGTCATGTTCCAAGTCCACAGGTTTCCAGAACCAAGACTCAGTCAGGTTCCCAGGGCCCAGTATTCCACAATCTAAACAGATGTCATGTTCCCAGGCCACAGGTTTCCAGAATCACGCCTCAGTCATCTTCTCGGGCCACAGGGTTCCAGAATCAAACCAATGTCAAATTCCTAGGCCATGGTTTTCCAGTACCAGGCCACAGTCATGTTTCCAGGGCACAGGGTTCTACAATCAAACCTCTGTCATGTGGCCAGTCCACAGGTTTCTGCCATCAAACCTCAGTCAAGTTTCCAGGCCACAGATTTCCAGAATCACGCCTCAGTCATATTCCCAGGCCACAGTTTTCCAGAATCACGCCTCAGTCATGTTCCCAGGCCACAGGTTTCCAGAATCCACTGATGTCATGTTCCCAGGCCACCTGATTCCAGAATAAAACCTCAGTCATGTTCCCAGTCCACAGGGTTCCATAACCAAGTCTCAGTCAGGTTCCCAGGGCCCAGTATTCCACAATCTAAACAGATGTCATGTTGCCAAGCCACAGGTTTCCACCATGAAACCTCAGACATGTTCCCAGGCCACAGGGTTCCGGAATCCACTGATGTCATGCTCCCAGGGCACAGGATTCCAGAATAAAACCTCAGTCATGTTCCCAGTCCACAGGGTTCCAGAACCAAGACTCAGTCAGGTTCCCAGGGCCCAGTATTCCACAATCTAAACAGATGTCATGTTCCCAGGCCACAGGTTTCCAGAATCAAACCTCAGTCATGTTCCCAGGCCATAGGGTTCCAGAATCAAACCATTGTCAAATTCCTAGGCCATGGGTTTCCAGTACCAGGCCACAGTCATGTTTCCAGGGCACAGGGCTCTACAATCAAACCTCTGTCATGTTGCCAGTCCACAGGGTTCCAGAACCAAGTCTCAGTCAGGTTCCCAGGGCCCAGTATTCCACAATCTAAACAGATGTCATGTTGCCAAGCCACAGGTTTCCACCATGAAACCTCAGACATGTTCCCAGGCCACAGGGTTCCGGAATCCACTGATGTCATGCTCCCAGGGCACAGGATTCCAGAATAAAACCTCAGTCATGTTCCCAGTCCACAGGGTTCCAGAACCAAGACTCAGTCAGTTTCCCAGGGCCCAGTATTCCACAATCTAAACAGATGTCATGTTCCCAGGCCACAGGATTCCAGAATCACGCCTCAGTCTTGTTCCTGGCCACAGGGTTCCAGAATCAAACCAATGTCAAGTTCCCAGGCCATGGGTTTCAAATATCAGGTCGCAGTCATGTTTCCAGGGCACAGGGTTCTACAATCAAACCTCAGTCATGTTGCCAGTCCACAGGGTTCCAGAACCAAGTCTCAGTCAGGTTCCCAGGGCCCAGTATTCCACAATCTAAACAGATGTCATGTTGCCAAGCCACAGGTTTCCACCATGAAACCTCAGACATGTTCCCAGGCCACAGGGTTCCAGAATCAAACCATTGTCAAATTCCTAGGCCATGGGTTTCCAGTACCAGGCCACAGTCATGTTTCCAGGGCACAGGGTTCTACAATCAAACCTCTGTCATGTGGCCAGTCCACAGGTTTCTGCCATCAAACCTCAATCAATTTCCCAGGCCACTGATTTCCAGAATCAAACCTCAGTCATATTCCCAGGACACATGGTTCCAGAATCAAATCTCAGTCATATTTGCAGGACCCATGGTTCCACAATCAAACCACAGTCATGTTCCCAGGAAAAAAGTGTCCAGAATTAAACCTCAGTCATGTTCCCAGGGAACAGGGTTCCAGTAACAAACCTCAGTCATGTTACCAAGCCACAGGTTTCCACCATGAAACCTCATACATGTTCCCAGGCCACAGTGTTCCAGAATCAAACCGTTCTCATGTTCCCAGGCCACAGGGTTCCAGAATCAAACCGTTCTCATGTTCCAAGGCCACAGGATTCCACAATCCACTGATGTCATGCTCCCAGGCCACAGGATTCCAGAATAAACCTCAGTCATATTCCCAGTCCACAGGGTTCCAGAAACAAGACTCAGTCAGGTTCCCAGGGCCCAGTATTCCACAATCTAAACAGATGTCATTTTCCCAGGCCACAGGTTTCCAGAATCAAACCTCAGTCATGTTCCCAGGCCATAGGGTTCCAGAATCAAACCATTGTCAAATTCCTAGGCCATGGGTTTCCAGTACCAGGCCACAGTCATGTTTCCAGGGCACAGGGTTCTACAATCAAACCTCTGTCATGTGGCCAGTCCACAGGTTTCTGCCATCAAACCTCAATCAATTTCCCAGGCCACTGATTTCCAGAATCAAACCTCAGTCATATTCCCAGGACACATGATTCCAGAATCAAATCTCAGTCATATTTGCAGGACCCATGGTTCCACAATCAAACCACAGTCATGTTCCCAGTAAAAAAGTGTCCAGAATTAAACCTCAGTCATGTTCCCAGGGAACAGGGTTCCAGTAACAAACCTCAGTCATGTTATCAAGCCACAGGTTTCCACCATGAAACCTCATACATGTTCCCAGGCCACAGTGTTCCAGAATCAAACCGTTCTCATGTTCCCAGGCCACAGCGTTCCAGAATCCACTGATGTCATGTTCCCAGGCCACAGGATTCCAGAATAAAACCTCAGTCATGTTCCCAGTCCACAGGGTTCCAGAACCAAGCCTCAGTCAGGTTCCCAGGGCCCAGTATTCCACAATCTAAACAGATGTCATGTTCCCAGGCCACAGGATTCCAAAATCACGCCTCAGTCTTGTTCCTGGACACAGGGTTCCAGAATCAAACCAATTTCAAGTTCCAGGCCATGGGTTTCAAGTATCAGTTCGCAGTCATGTTTCCAGGGCACAGGGTTCTACAATCAAACCTCAGTCATCTTGCCAGTCCACAGATTTCTACCATCAAACTTCAGTCAAGTTCCCAGGCCACAGTTTTCCAGAATAATGCCTCAGTCAGGTTCCCAGGCCAAAGGGTTCCAGAATCAATCCAATGTCAAATTCCTAGGCCATGGGTTTCCAGTACCAGGCCACAGTCATGTTTCCAGGGCACAGGGTTCTACAATCAAACCTCTGTCATATTGCCAGTCCACAGGTTTCTGCCATCAAACCTCAGTCAAGTTCCCAGGCCACAGATTTCCAGAATCCAACCTCAGTCATATTCCCAGGACACATGGTTCCAGAATCAAACCTCAGTCATGTTTGCAGGACCCATGATTCCACAATCAAAACACAGTCATGTTCCCAGCACAAAGGTGTCCAGAATCAAACCTCAGTCATGTTCCCAGGGAACAGGGATCCAGAAATAAACCTCAGTTATGTTGCCAAGCCATAGGTTTACACCAACAAACCTCAGACATGTTCCCAGGTCACAGGGCTCCAGAATCAAACCGTTCTCATGTTCCCAGGCCACAGGGTTCCAGAATCCACTGATGTCATGTTCCCAGGCCACAGGGTTCCAGAAACAATCCTCAGTTATGTTCGCAGGCTACAGGGTTCCAGAATCAAACCTCAGTCATGTTCCCAGTCCACAGGGTTCCAGAACCAAGCCTCAGTCAGATTCCCAGGGCACAGTATTCCACAATCTAAACAGATGTCATGTTCCCAGGCCACAGGTTTCCTGAATCACGCCTCAGTCATGTTCCCAGGCCACAGGGTTCCAGAATCAAATCAATGTCAAATTCCTAGGCCATGGGTTTCCAGTACCAGTCCACAGTCATGTTTCCAGGGCACAGGGTTCTACAATCAAACCTCTGTCATGTTGCCAGTCCACAGGTTTCTGCCATCAAACCTCATTCAAGTTCCCAGGCCACAGATTTCCAGAATCAAACCTCAGTCATATTCCCAGGACACATGGTTCCAGAATCAAACCTCAGTCATGTTTGCAGGACCCATGGTTCCACAATCAAAGCACAGTCATGTTCCCAGGACAAAGCTGTCCAGAATCAAACCTCAGTCATGTTCCCAGGGAACAGGGTTCCAGAAACAAACCTCAGTCATGTTGCCAAGCCACAGGTTTCCACCATCAAACCTCAGACATGTTCCCAGGCCACAGGGTTCCAGAATCAAACCGTTCTCATGTTCCCAGGCCACAGGGTTCCAGAACCAAGCCTCAGTCAGGTTCCCAGGGCCCAGTATTCCACAATCTAAACAGATGTCATGTTCCCAGGCCACAGGATTCCAAAATCACGCCTCAGTCTTGTTCCTGGACACAGGGTTCCAGAATCAAACCAATGTCAAGTTCCCAGGCCATGGGTTTCAAGTATCAGGTCGCAGTCATGTTTCCAGGGCACAGGGTTCTACAATCAAACCTCAGTCATGTTGCCAGTCCACAGATTTCTACCATCAATCCTCAGTCAAGTTCCCAGGCCACAGTTTTCCAGAATAACGCCTCAGTCATATTCCCAGGCCACAGGGTTCCAGAATCAATCCAATGTCAAATTCCTAGGCCATGGGTTTCCAGTACCAGGCCACAGTCATGTTTCCAGGGCACAGGGTTCTACAATCAAACCTCTGTCATGTGGCCAGTCCACAGGTTTCTGCCATCAAACCTCAATCAATTTCCCAGGCCACTGATTTCTAGAATCAAACCTCAGTCATATTCCCAGGACACATGGTTCCAGAATCAAATCTCAGTCATGTTTGAAGGACCCATGGTTCCACAATCAAACCACAGTCATGTTCCCAGGACAAAAGTGTCCAGAATTAAACCTAAGTCATGTTCCCAGGGAACAGGGTTCCAGTAACAAACCTCAGTCATGTTACCAAGCCACAGGTTTCCACCATGAAACCTCATACATGTTCCCAGGCCACAGTGTTCCAGAATCAAACCGTTCTCATGTTCCCAGGCCACAGGGTTCCAGAATCCACTGATGTCATGTTCCCAGGCCACAGGATTCCAGAATAAAACCTCAGTCATGTTCCAAGTCCACAGGGTTCCAGAACCAAGACTCAGTCAGGTTCCCAGGGCCCAGTATTCCACAATCTAAACAGATGTCATGTTTCCAGGCCACAGGATTCAAGAATCACGCCTCAGTCTTGTTCCTGGCCACAGGGTTCCAGAATCAAACCAACGTCAAGTTCCCAGGCCATGGGTTTCAAGTATCAGGTCGCAGTCATGTTTCCAGGGCACAGGGTTCTACAATCAAACCTCAGTCATGTTGCCAGTCCACAGATTTCTACCATCAAACCTCAGTCAAGTTCCCAGGCCACAGTTTTCCAGAATCACGCCTCAGTCATGTTCCCAGGCCACCTGATTCCAGCATAAAACCTCTGTCATGTTCCCAGTCCACAGGGTTCCAGAACCAAGCCTCAGTCAGGTTCCCAGGGCCCAGTATTCCACAATCTAAACAGATGTCATGTTGCCAAGCCACAGGTTTCCACAATGAAACCTCAGGCATGTTCCCAGGCCACAGAGTTCCAGAATCAAACCGTTCTCATGTTCCAAGGCCACAGGGTTCCAGAATCCACTGATGTCATGCTCCCAGGCCACAGGATTCCAGAATAAAACCTCAGTCATGTTCCAAGTCAACAGGGTTCCAGAACCAAGACTCAGTCAGTTTCCCAGGGCCCAGTATTCCACAATCTAAACAGATGTCATGTTCCCAGACCACAGGTTTCCAGAATCACGCCTCAGTCATGTTCTCAGGCCACAGGGTTCCAGAATCAAACCAATGTCAAATTTCTAGGCCATGGTTTTCCAGTACCAGGCCACAGTCATGTTTCCAGGGCACAGGGTTCTACAATCAAACCTCTGTCATGTGGCCAGTCCACAGGTTTCTGCCATCAAACCTCAGTCAAGTTCCCAGGCCATAGATTTCCAGAATCAAACCTCAGTCATATTCCCAGGACACATTGCTCCAGAATCAAACCTCAGTCATGTTTGCAGGACCCATGGTTCCACAATCAAACCACAGTCATGTTCCCAGGACAAAGCTGTCCAGAATCAAACCTCAGTCAGGTTCCCAGGGAACAGGGTTCCAGTAACCAATCTCAGTCATGTTGCCAAGCCACAGGTTTCCACCATCAAACCTCAGACATGTTCCCAGGCCACAGTGTTCCAGAATCAAACCGTTCTCATGTTCCCAGGCCACAGGGTTCCAGAATCCACTGATGTCATGTTCCCAGGCCACAGGATTCCAGAATAAAACCTCAGTCATGTTCACAGTCCACAGGGTTCCAGAACCAAGCCTCAGTCAGGTTCCCAGAACCCACTATTCCACAATCTAAACAGATGTCATGTTCCTAGGCCACAGGATTCCAGAATCATGCCTCAGTCTTGTTCCTGGCCACAGGGTTCCAGAAACAAACCAATGTCAAGTTCCCAGGCCATGGGTTTCAAGTATCAGGTCGCAGTCATGTTTCCAGGGCACAGGGTTCTACAATCAAACCTCAGTCATGTTGCCAGTCCACAGATTTCTACCATCAAACCTCAGTCAATTTCCCAGGCCACAGTTTTCCAGAATAACGCCTCAGTCATGTACCCAGGCCAAAGGGTTCAAGAATCATTCCAATGTCAAATTCCTAGGCCATGGTTTTCCAGTACCAGGCCACAGTCATGTTTCCAGGGCACAGGGTTCTACACTCAAGCCTCAGTCATGTTACCAGTCCACAGTTTTCTGCCATCAAACCTCAGTCAAGTTCCCAGGCCACAGATTTCCAGAATCAAACCTCAGTCATATTCCCAGGACACATGGTTCCAGAATCAAACCTTAGTCATGTTTGCAGGACCCATGATTCCACAATCAAAACACAGTCATGTTCCCAGCACAAAGGTGTCCAGAATCAAACCTCAGTCATGTTCCCAGGGAACAGGGATCCAAAAATAAACCTCAGTCATGTTGCCAAGCCATAGGTTTCCACCAACAAACCTCAGACATGTTCCCAAGCCACAGGGTTCCAGAATCCACTGATGTCATGTTCCCAGGCCACAGGGTTCCAGAAACAATCCTCAGTTATGTTCGCAGGCTACAGGGTTCCAGAATCAAACTTCAGTCATGTTCCCAGTCCACAGGGTTCCAGAATCAAACCAATGTCAAATTCCTAGGCCATGGGTTTCCAGTACCAGTCCACAGTCATGTTTTCAGGGCACAGGGTTCGACAATCAAACCTCTGTCATGTTGCCAGTCCACAGGTTTCTGCCATCAAACCTCAGTCAAGTTCCCAGGCCACAGATTTCCAGAATCAAACCTCAGTCATATTCCCAGGCCACAGTTTTCCAGAATCACGCCTCAGTCATGTTCCCAGGCCACAGGTTTCCAGAATCCACTGATGTCATGTTCCCAGGCCACCTGATTCCAGAATAAAACCTCAGTCATGTTCCCAGTCCACAGGGTTCCAGAACCAAGCCTCAGTCAGGTTCCCAGCGCCCAGTATTCCACAATCTAAACAGATGTCATGTTGCCAAGCCACAGGTTTCCACCATGAAACCTCAGACATGTTCCCAGGCCACAGGGTTCCAAAATCAAACCGTTCTCATGTTCCAAGGCCACAGGGTTCCAGAATCCACTGATGTCATGCTCCCAGGCCACAGGTTTCCAGAATCCACTGATGTCCTGTTCCCAGGCCACAGGATTCCAGAATAAAACCTCAGTCATGTTCCAAGTCCACGGGGTTCCAGAACCAAGCCTCAGTCAGGTTCCCAGGGCCCAGTATTCCACAATCTAAACAGATGTCATGTTCCCAGGCCACAGGATTCCAGAATCACGCCTCAGTCTTGTTCCTGGACACAGGGTTCCAGAATCAAACCAATGTCAAGTTCCCAGGCCATGGGTTTCAAGTATCAGGTCGCAGTCATGTTTTCAGGGCACAGGGTTCTACAATCAAACCTCAGTCATGTTGCCAGTCCAAAGATTTCTACCATCAATCCTCAGTCAAGTTCCCAGGCCACAGTTTTCCAGAATCACGCCTCAGTCATGTTCCCAGGCCACAGGGTTCCAGAATCCACTGATGTCATGTTCCCAGGCCACAGGATTCCAGAATAAAACCTCAGTCATGTTCCAAGTCCACAGGTTTCCAGAACCAAGACTCAGTCAGGTTCCCAGGGCCCAGTATTCCACAATCTAAACAGATGTCATGTTCCCAGGCCACAGGTTTCCAGAATCACGCCTCAGTCATCTTCTCGGGCCACAGGGTTCCAGAATCAAACCAATGTCAAATTCCTAGGCCATGGTTTTCCAGTACCAGGCCACAGTCATGTTTCCAGGGCACAGGGTTCTACAATCAAACCTCTGTCATGTGGCCAGTCCACAGGTTTCTGCCATCAAACCTCAGTCAAGTTTCCAGGCCACAGATTTCCAGAATCACGCCTCAGTCATATTCCCAGGCCACAGTTTTCCAGAATCACGCCTCAGTCATGTTCCCAGGCCACAGGTTTCCAGAATCCACTGATGTCATGTTCCCAGGCCACCTGATTCCAGAATAAAACCTCAGTCATGTTCCCAGTCCACAGGGTTCCATAACCAAGTCTCAGTCAGGTTCCCAGGGCCCAGTATTCCACAATCTAAACAGATGTCATGTTGCCAAGCCACAGGTTTCCACCATGAAACCTCAGACATGTTCCCAGGCCACAGGGTTCCGGAATCCACTGATGTCATGCTCCCAGGGCACAGGATTCCAGAATAAAACCTCAGTCATGTTCCCAGTCCACAGGGTTCCAGAACCAAGACTCAGTCAGGTTCCCAGGGCCCAGTATTCCACAATCTAAACAGATGTCATGTTCCCAGGCCACAGGTTTCCAGAATCAAACCTCAGTCATGTTCCCAGGCCATAGGGTTCCAGAATCAAACCATTGTCAAATTCCTAGGCCATGGGTTTCCAGTACCAGGCCACAGTCATGTTTCCAGGGCACAGGGCTCTACAATCAAACCTCTGTCATGTTGCCAGTCCACAGGGTTCCAGAACCAAGTCTCAGTCAGGTTCCCAGGGCCCAGTATTCCACAATCTAAACAGATGTCATGTTGCCAAGCCACAGGTTTCCACCATGAAACCTCAGACATGTTCCCAGGCCACAGGGTTCCGGAATCCACTGATGTCATGCTCCCAGGGCACAGGATTCCAGAATAAAACCTCAGTCATGTTCCCAGTCCACAGGGTTCCAGAACCAAGACTCAGTCAGTTTCCCAGGGCCCAGTATTCCACAATCTAAACAGATGTCATGTTCCCAGGCCACAGGATTCCAGAATCACGCCTCAGTCTTGTTCCTGGCCACAGGGTTCCAGAATCAAACCAATGTCAAGTTCCCAGGCCATGGGTTTCAAATATCAGGTCGCAGTCATGTTTCCAGGGCACAGGGTTCTACAATCAAACCTCAGTCATGTTGCCAGTCCACAGGGTTCCAGAACCAAGTCTCAGTCAGGTTCCCAGGGCCCAGTATTCCACAATCTAAACAGATGTCATGTTGCCAAGCCACAGGTTTCCACCATGAAACCTCAGACATGTTCCCAGGCCACAGGGTTCCAGAATCAAACCGTTCTCATGTTCCAAGGCCACAGGGTTCCAGAATCCACTGATGTCATGCTCCCAGGCCACAGGATTCCAGAATAAAACCTCAGTCATATTCCCAGTCCACAGGGTTCCAGAACCAAGACTCAGTCAGGTTCCCAGGGCCCAGTATTCCACAATCTAAACAGATGTCATTTTCCCAGGCCACAGGTTTCCAGAATCAAACCTCAGTCATGTTCCCAGGCCATAGGGTTCCAGAATCAAACCATTGTCAAATTCCTAGGCCATGGGTTTCCAGTACCAGGCCACAGTCATGTTTCCAGGGCACAGGGTTCTACAATCAAACCTCTGTCATGTGGCCAGTCCACAGGTTTCTGCCATCAAACCTCAATCAATTTCCCAGGCCACTGATTTCCAGAATCAAACCTCAGTCATATTCCCAGGACACATGGTTCCAGAATCAAATCTCAGTCATATTTGCAGGACCCATGGTTCCACAATCAAACCACAGTCATGTTCCCAGGAAAAAAGTGTCCAGAATTAAACCTCAGTCATGTTCCCAGGGAACAGGGTTCCAGTAACAAACCTCAGTCATGTTACCAAGCCACAGGTTTCCACCATGAAACCTCATACATGTTCCCAGGCCACAGTGTTCCAGAATCAAACCGTTCTCATGTTCCCAGGCCACAGGGTTCCAGAATCAAACCGTTCTCATGTTCCAAGGCCACAGGATTCCACAATCCACTGATGTCATGCTCCCAGGCCACAGGATTCCAGAATAAACCTCAGTCATATTCCCAGTCCACAGGGTTCCAGAACCAAGACTCAGTCAGGTTCCCAGGGCCCAGTATTCCACAATCTAAACAGATGTCATTTTCCCAGGCCACAGGTTTCCAGAATCAAACCTCAGTCATGTTCCCAGGCCATAGGGTTCCAGAATCAAACCATTGTCAAATTCCTAGGCCATGGGTTTCCAGTACCAGGCCACAGTCATGTTTCCAGGGCACAGGGTTCTACAATCAAACCTCTGTCATGTGGCCAGTCCACAGGTTTCTGCCATCAAACCTCAATCAATTTCCCAGGCCACTGATTTCCAGAATCAAACCTCAGTCATATTCCCAGGACACATGGTTCCAGAATCAAATCTCAGTCATATTTGCAGGACCCATGGTTCCACAATCAAACCACAGTCATGTTCCCAGGAAAAAAGTGTCCAGAATTAAACCTCAGTCATGTTCCCAGGGAACAGGGTTCCAGTAACAAACCTCAGTCATGTTATCAAGCCACAGGTTTCCACCATGAAACCTCATACATGTTCCCAGGCCACAGTGTTCCAGAATCAAACCGTTCTCATGTTCCCAGGCCACAGCGTTCCAGAATCCACTGATGTCATGTTCCCAGGCCACAGGATTCCAGAATAAAACCTCAGTCATGTTCCCAGTCCACAGGGTTCCAGAACCAAGCCTCAGTCAGGTTCCCAGGGCCCAGTATTCCACAATCTAAACAGATGTCATGTTCCCAGGCCACAGGATTCCAGAATCACGCCTCAGTCTTGTTCCTGGACACAGGGTTCCAGAATCAAACCAATGTCAAGTTCCCAGGCCATGGGTTTCAAGTATCAGGTCGCAGTCATGTTTTCAGGGCACAGGGTTCTACAATCAAACCTCAGTCATGTTGCCAGTCCAAAGATTTCTACCATCAATCCTCAGTCAAGTTCCCAGGCCACAGTTTTTCAGAATAACGCCTCAGTCATGTTCCCAGGCCACAGGGTTCCAGAATCCACTAATGTCATGTTCCCAGGCCACAGGATTCCAGAATAAAACCTCAGTCATGTTCCAAGTCCACAGGTTTCCAGAACCAAGACTCAGTCAGGTTCCCAGGGCCCAGTATTCCACAATCTAAACAGATGTCATGTTCCCAGGCCACAGGTTTCCAGAATCACGCCTCAGTCATCTTCTCGGGCCACAGGGTTCCAGAATCAAACCAATGTCAAATTCCTAGGCCATGGTTTTCCAGTACCAGGCCACAGTCATGTTTCCAGGGCACAGGGTTCTACAATCAAACCTCTGTCATGTGGCCAGTCCACAGGTTTCTGCCATCAAACCTCAGTCAAGTTTCCAGGCCACAGATTTCCACAATCACGCCTCAGTCATATTCCCAGGCCACAGTTTTCCAGAATCACGCCTCAGTCATGTTCCCAGGCCACAGGTTTCCAGAATCCACTGATGTCATGTTCCCAGGCCACCTGATTCCAGAATAAAACCTCAGTCATGTTCCCAGTCCACAGGGTTCCATAACCAAGTCTCAGTCAGGTTCCCAGGGCCCAGTATTCCACAATCTAAACAGATGTCATGTTGCCAAGCCACAGGTTTCCACCATGAAACCTCAGACATGTTCCCAGGCCACAGGGTTCCGGAATCCACTGATGTCATGCTCCCAGGGCACAGGATTCCAGAATAAAACCTCAGTCATGTTCCCAGTCCACAGGGTTCCAGAACCAAGACTCAGTCAGGTTCCCAGGGCCCAGTATTCCACAATCTAAACAGATGTCATGTTCCCAGGCCACAGGTTTCCAGAATCAAACCTCAGTCATGTTCCCAGGCCATAGGGTTCCAGAATCAAACCATTGTCAAATTCCTAGGCCATGGGTTTCCAGTACCAGGCCACAGTCATGTTTCCAGGGCACAGGGCTCTACAATCAAACCTCTGTCATGTGGCCAGTCCACAGGTTTCTGCCATCAAACCTCAGTCAAGTTCCCAGGCCACAGATTTCCAGAATCAAACCTCAGTCATATTCCCAGGCCACAGTTTTCCAGAATCACGCCTCAGTCATGTTCCCAGGCCACAGGTCTCCAGAATCCACTGATGTCATGTTCCCAGGCCACCTGATTCCAGAATAAAACCTCAGTCATGTTCCAAGTCCACAGGGTTCCAGAACCACGTCTCAGTCAGGTTCCCAGGGCCCAGTATTCCACAATCTAAACAGATGTCATGTTGCCAAGCCACAGGTTTCCACCATGAAACCTCAGACATGTTCCCAGGCCACAGGGTTCCAGAATCAAACCGTTCTCATGTTCCAAGGCCACAGGGTTCCTGAATCCACTGATGTCATGCTCCCAGGCCACAGGATTCCAGAATAAAACCTCAGTCATGTTCCAAGTCCACAGGGTTCCAGAACCAAGACTCAGTCAGGTTCCCAGGGCCCAGTATTCCACAATCTAAACAGATGTCATGTTCCCAGGCCACAGGATTCCAGAATCACGCCTCAGTCTTGTTCCTGGCCACAGGGTTCCAGAATCAAACCAATGTCAAGTTCCCAGGCCATGGGTTTCAAATATCAGGTCGCAGTCATGTTTCCAGGGCACAGGGTTCTACAATCAAACCTCAGTCATGTTGCCAGTCCACAGGGTTCCAGAACCAAGTCTCAGTCAGGTTCCCAGGGCCCAGTATTCCACAATCTAAACAGATGTCATGTTGCCAAGCCACAGGTTTCCACCATGAAACCTCAGACATGTTCCCAGGCCACAGGGTTCCAGAATCAAACCGTTCTCATGTTCCAAGGCCACAGGGTTCCAGAATCCACTGATGTCATGCTCCCAGGCCACAGGATTCCAGAATAAAACCTCAGTCATATTCCCAGTCCACAGGGTTCCAGAACCAAGACTCTGTCAGGTTCCCAGGGCCCAGTATTCCACAATCTAAACAGATGTCATTTTCCCAGGCCACAGGTTTCCAGAATCAAACCTCAGTCATGTTCCCAGGCCATAGGGTTCCAGAATCAAACCATTGTCAAATTCCTAGGCCATGGGTTTCCAGTACCAGGCCACAGTCATGTTTCCAGGGCACAGGGTTCTACAATCAAACCTCTGTCATGTGGCCAGTCCACAGGTTTCTGCCATCAAACCTCAATCAATTTCCCAGGCCACTGATTTCCAGAATCAAACCTCAGTCATATTCCCAGGACACATGGTTCCAGAATCAAATCTCAGTCATATTTGCAGGACCCATGGTTCCACAATCAAACCACAGTCATGTTCCCAGGAAAAAAGTGTCCAGAATTAAACCTCAGTCATGTTCCCAGGGAACAGGGTTCCAGTAACAAACCTCAGTCATGTTACCAAGCCACAGGTTTCCACCATGAAACCTCATACATGTTCCCAGGCCACAGTGTTCCAGAATCAAACCGTTCTCATGTTCCCAGGCCACAGGGTTCCAGAATCAAACCGTTCTCATGTTCCAAGGCCACAGGATTCCACAATCCACTGATGTCATGCTCCCAGGCCACAGGATTCCAGAATAAACCTCAGTCATATTCCCAGTCCACAGGGTTCCAGAACCAAGACTCAGTCAGGTTCCCAGGGCCCAGTATTCCACAATCTAAACAGATGTCATTTTCCCAGGCCACAGGTTTCCAGAATCAAACCTCAGTCATGTTCCCAGGCCATAGGGTTCCAGAATCAAACCATTGTCAAATTCCTAGGCCATGGGTTTCCAGTACCAGGCCACAGTCATGTTTCCAGGGCACAGGGTTCTACAATCAAACCTCTGTCATGTGGCCAGTCCACAGGTTTCTGCCATCAAACCTCAATCAATTTCCCAGGCCACTGATTTCCAGAATCAAACCTCAGTCATATTCCCAGGACACATGGTTCCAGAATCAAATCTCAGTCATATTTGCAGGACCCATGGTTCCACAATCAAACCACAGTCATGTTCCCAGGAAAAAAGTGTCCAGAATTAAACCTCAGTCATGTTCCCAGGGAACAGGGTTCCAGTAACAAACCTCAGTCATGTTATCAAGCCACAGGTTTCCACCATGAAACCTCATACATGTTCCCAGGCCACAGTGTTCCAGAATCAAACCGTTCTCATGTTCCCAGGCCACAGCGTTCCAGAATCCACTGATGTCATGTTCCCAGGCCACAGGATTCCAGAATAAAACCTCAGTCATGTTCCCAGTCCACAGGGTTCCAGAACCAAGCCTCAGTCAGGTTCCCAGGGCCCAGTATTCCACAATCTAAACAGATGTCATGTTCCCAGGCCACAGGATTCCAAAATCACGCCTCAGTCTTGTTCCTGGCCACAGGGTTCCAGAATCAAACCAATTTCAAGTTCCAGGCCATGGGTTTCAAGTATCAGTTCGCAGTCATGTTTCCAGGGCACAGGGTTCTACAATCAAACCTCAGTCATGTTGCCAGTCCACAGATTTCTACCATCAAACTTCAGTCAAGTTCCCAGGCCACAGTTTTCCAGAATAATGCCTCAGTCAGGTTCCCAGGCCAAAGGGTTCCAGAATCAATCCAATGTCAAATTCCTAGGCCATGGGTTTCCAGTACCAGGCCACAGTCATGTTTCCAGGGCACAGGGTTCTACAATCAAACCTCTGTCATATTGCCAGTCCACAGGTTTCTGCCATCAAACCTCAGTCAAGTTCCCAGGCCACAGATTTCCAGAATCCAACCTCAGTCATATTCCCAGGACACATGGTTCCAGAATCAAAGTCAGTCATGTTTGCAGGACCCATGATTCCACAATCAAAACACAGTCATGTTCCCAGCACAAAGGTGTCCAGAATCAAACCTCAGTCATGTTCCCAGGGAACAGGGATCCAGAAATAAACCTCAGTCATGTTGCCA
Organism: Balaenoptera ricei; assembly: GCF_028023285.1. Lineage (NCBI taxonomy): Eukaryota > Metazoa > Chordata > Mammalia > Artiodactyla > Balaenopteridae > Balaenoptera > Balaenoptera ricei. The sequence goes on from NC_082652.1 coordinate 62,521,943, forward strand.
AGCCATAGGTTTACACCAACAAACCTCAGACATGTTCCCAGGTCACAGGGCTCCAGAATCAAACCGTTCTCATGTTCCCAGGCCACAGGGTTCCAGAATCCACTGATGTCATGTTCCCAGGCCACAGGGTTCCAGAAACAATCCTCAGTTATGTTCGCAGGCTACAGGGTTCCAGAATCAAACCTCAGTCATGTTCCCTGTCCACAGGGTTCCAGAACCAAGCCTCAGTCAGATTCCCAGGGCACAGTATTCCACAATCTAAACAGATGTCATGTTCCCAGGCCACAGGTTTCCTGAATCACGCCTCAGTCATGTTCCCAGGCCACAGGGTTCCAGAATCAAATCAATGTCAAATTCCTAGGCCATGGGTTTCCAGTACCAGTCCACAGTCATGTTTCCAGGGCACAGGGTTCTACAATCAAACCTCTGTCATGTTGCCAGTCCACAGGTTTCTGCCATCAAACCTCAGTCAAGTTCCCAGGCCACAGATTTCCAGAATCAAACCTCAGTCATATTCCCAGGACACATGGTTCCAGAATCAAACCTCAGTCATGTTTGCAGGACCCATGGTTCCACAATCAAAGCACAGTCATGTTCCCAGGACAAAGCTGTCCAGAATCAAACCTCAGTCATGTTCCCAGGGAACAGGGTTCCAGAAACAAACCTCAGTCATGTTGCCAAGCCACAGGTTTCCACCATCAAACCTCAGACATGTTCCCAGGCCACAGGGTTCCAGAATCAAACCGTTCTCATGTTCCCAGGCCACAGGGTTCCAGAACCAAGCCTCAGTCAGGTTCCCAGGGCCCAGTATTCCACAATCTAAACAGATGTCATGTTCCCAGGCCACAGGATTCCAAAATCACGCCTCAGTCTTGTTCCTGGACACAGGGTTCCAGAATCAAACCAATGTCAAGTTCCCAGGCCATGGGTTTCAAGTATCAGGTCGCAGTCATGTTTCCAGGGCACAGGGTTCTACAATCAAACCTCAGTCATGTTGCCAGTCCACAGATTTCTACCATCAATCCTCAGTCAAGTTCCCAGGCCACAGTTTTCCAGAATAACGCCTCAGTCATGTTCCCAGGCCACAGGGTTCCAGAATCAATCCAATGTCAAATTCCTAGGCCATGGGTTTCCAGTACCAGGCCACAGTCATGTTTCCAGGGCACAGGGTTCTACAATCAAACCTCTGTCATGTGGCCAGTCCACAGGTTTCTGCCATCAAACCTCAGTCAAGTTCCCAGGCCACAGATTTCCAGAATCAAACCTCAGTCATATTCCCAGGCCACAGTTTTCCAGAATCACGCCTCAGTCATGTTCCCAGGCCACAGGTTTCCAGAATCCACTGATGTCATGTTCCCAGGCCACCTGATTCCAGAATAAAACCTCAGTTATGTTCCCAGTCCACAGGGTTCCAGAACCAAGCCTCAGTCAGGTTCCCAGGGCCCAGTATTCCACAATCTAAACAGATGTCATATTGCCAAGCCACAGGTTTCCACCATGAAACCTCAGACATGTTCCCAGGCCACAGAGTTCCAGAATCAAACCGTTCTCATGTTCCAAGGCCACAGGGTTCCAGAATCCACTGATGTCATGCTCCCAGGCCACAGGATTCCAGAATAAAACCTCTGTCATGTTCCCTGTCCACAGGGTTCCAGAACCAAGACTCAGTGAGGTTCCCAGGGCCCAGTATTCCACAATCTAGACAGATGTCATGTTCCCAGGCCACAGGTTTCAGAATCAAACCATTATCAAATTCCTAGGCCATGGGTTTCCAGTACCAGGCCACAGTCATGTTTCCAGGGCACAGGGTTCTACAATCAAACTTCTGTCATGTGGCCAATCTACAGGTTTCTGCCATCAAACCTCAATCAAGTTCCCATGACACAGATTTCCATTATCAAACCTCAGTCATATTCCCAGGACACAGGTTTCTAGAATCAAATCTCAGTCATGTTTGCAGGACCCATGGTTCCACAATCAAACCACAGTCATGTTCCCAGGACAAAAGTGTCCAGAATCAAACCTCAGTCATGTTCCCAGGGAACAGGGTTCCAGTAACAAACCTCAGTAATGATACCAAGCCACAGGTTTCCACCATGAAACCTCATACATGTTCCCAGGCCACAGTGTTCCAGAATCAAACCGTTCTCATGTTCCCAGGCCACAGCGTTCCAGAATCCACTGATGTCATGTTCCCAGGCCACAGGATTCCAGAATAAAACCTCAGTCATGTTCCCAGTCCACAGGGTTCCAGAACCAAGTCTCAGTCAGGTTCCCAGGGCCCAGTATTCCACAATCTAAACAGATGTCATGTTGCCAAGCCACAGGTTTCCACCATCAAACCTCAGACATGTTCCCAGGCCACAGGGTTCCAGAATCAAACCGTTCTCATGTTCCCAGTCCACAGGGATCCAGAACCAAGACTCAGTCAGGTTCCCAGGGCCCAGTATTCCACAATCTAAACAGATGTCATGTTCCCAGGCCACAGGATACCAAAATCACGCCTCAGTCTTGTTCCTGGACACAGGGTTCCAGAATCAAACCAATGTCAAGTTCCCAGGCCATGGGTTTCAAGTATCAGGTCGCAGTCATGTTTCCAGGGCACAGGGTTCTACAATCAAACCTCAGTCATGTTGCCAGTCCACAGATTTCTACCATCAATCCTCAGTCAAGTTCCCAGGCCACAGTTTTCCAGAATAACGCCTCAGTCATGTTCCCAGGCCACAGGATTCCAGAATAAAACCTCAGTCATGTTCCAAGTCCACAGGGTTCCCGAACCAAGACTCAGTCAGGTTCCCAGGGCCCAGTATTCCACAATCTAAACAGATGTCATGTTCCCAGGCCATAGGTTTCCAGAATCACGCCTCAGTCATGTTCCCAGGCCACAGGGTTCCAGAATCAAACCAATGTCAAATTCCTAGGCCATGGTTTTCCAGTACCAGGCCACAGTCATGTTTCCAGGGCACAGGGTTCTACAATCAAACCTCTGTCATGTGGCCAGTCCACAGGTTTCTGCCATCAAACCTCAGTCAAGTTCCCAGGCCACAGATTTCCAGAATCAAACCTCAGTCATATTCCCAGGCCACAGTTTTCCAGAATCACGCCTCAGTCATGTTCCCAGGCCACAGGTTTCCAGAATCCACTGATGTCATGTTCCCAGGCCACCTGATACAAGAATAAAACCTCAGTCATGTTCCCAGTCCACAGGGTTCCAGAACCAAGCCTCAGTCAGGTTCCCAGCGCCCAGTATTCCACAATCTAAACAGATGTCATGTTCCCAGGCCACAGATTTCCTGAATCACGCCTCAGTCATGTTCCCAGGCCACAGGGTTCCAGAATCAAATCAATGTCAAATTCCTAAGCCATGCGTTTCCAGTACCAGTCCACAGTCATGTTTCCAGGGCACAGGGTTCTACAATCAAACCTCTGTCATGTGGCCAGTCCACAGGTTTCTGCCATCAAACATCAGTCAAGTTCCCAGGCCACAGATTTCCAGAATCAAACCTCAGTCATAGTCCCAGGGCACATGGTTCCAGAATCAAACCTCAGTCATGTTTGCAGGACCCATGGTTCCAAAATCAAAGCACAGTCATGTTCCCAGGACAAAGCTGTCCAGAATCAAACCTCAGTCATGTTCCCAGGGAACAGGGTTCCAGTAACAAACCTCAGTCATGTTGCCAAGCCACAGGTTTCCACCATCAAACCTCAGACATGTTCCCAGGCCACAGGGTTCCAGAATCAAACTGTTCTCATGCTCCCAGTCCACAGGGTTCCAGAACCAAGACTCAGTCAGGTTCCAAGGGCCCAGTATTCCACAATCTAAACAGATGTCATGTTCCCAGGCCACAGGATTCCAGAATCACGCCTCAGTCTTGTTCCTGGACACAGGGTTCCAGAATCAAACCAATGTCAAGTTCCCATGCCAAGGGGTTTCAAGTATCAGGTCGCAGTCATGTTTCCAGGGAACAGGGTTCTACAATCAAACCTCTGTCATGTGGCCAGTCCACAGGTTTCTGCCATCAAACCTCAGTCAAGTTCCCAGGCCACAGATTTCCAGAATCAAACCTCAGTCATATTCCCAGGCCACAGTTTTCCAGAATCACGCCTCAGTCCTGTTCCCAGGCCACAGGTTTCCAGAATCCACTGATGTCATGTTCCCAGGCCACCTGATTCCAGAATAAAACCTCAGTCATGTTCCCAGTCCACAGGGTTCCAGAACCAAGTCTCAGTCAGGTTCCCAGGGCCCAGTATTCCACAATCTAAACAGATGTCATGTTCCCAGGCCACAGGTTTCCAGAATCAAACCTCAGTCATGTTCCCAGGCCATAGGGTTCCAGAATCAAACCATTTTCAAATTCCTAGGCCATGGGTTTCCAGTACCAGGCCACAGTCATGTTTCCAGGGCACAGGGTTCTACTATCAAACCTCTGTCATGTGGCCAGTCCACAGGTTTCTGCCATCAAACCTCAATCAAGGTCCCAGGCCACAGATTTCCAGAAATAAACCTCAGTCATATTCCCAGGACACATGGTTCCAGAATCAAATCTCAGTCATGTTTGCAGGACCCATGGTTCCACAATCAAACCACAGTCATGTTCCCTGTCCACAGGGTTTCAGAACCAAGCCTCAGTCAGGTTCCCAGGGCACAGTATTACACAATCTAAACCGATGTCATGTTCCCAGGCCACAGGATTCCAGAATCACGTCTCAGTCTTGTTCCTGGACACAGGGTTCCAGAATCAAACCAATGTCAAGTTCCCAGGCCATGGGTTTCAAGTATCAGGTCGCAGTCATGTTTCCAGGGCACAGGGTTCTACAATCAAACCTCAGTCATGTTGCAAGTCCACAGATTTCTACCATCAATCCTCAGTCAAGTTCCCAGGCCACAGTTTTCCAGAATAACGCCTCAGTCATGTTCCCAGGCCACAGGGTTCCAGAATCCACTGATGTCATGTTCCCAGGCCACAGGATTCCAGAATAAAACCTCAGTCATGTTCCAAGTCCACAGGGTTTCAGAACCAAGACTCAGTCAGGTTCCCAGGGCCCAGTATTCCACAATCTAAACAGATGTCATGTTCCCAGGCCACAGGTTTCCAGAATCACGCCTCAGTCATCTTCTCGGGCCACAGGGTTCCAGAATCAAACCAATGTCAAATTCCTAGGCCATGGTTTTTCAGTACCCGGCCACAGTCATGTTCCCAGGGAACAGGGATCCAGAAATAAACCTCAGTCATGTTGCCAAGCCATAGGTTTCCACCAACAAACCTCAGACATGTTCCCAGGCCACAGTGTTCCAGAATCAAACCGTTCTCATGTTCCCAGGCCACAGCGTTCCAGAATCCACTGATGTCATGTTCCCAGGCCACAGGATTCCAGAATAAAACCTCAGTCATGTTCACAGTCCACAGGGTTCCAGAACCAAGCCTCAGTCAGGTTCCCAGGGCCCAGTATTCCACAATCTAAACAGATGTCATGTTCCCAGGCCACAGGATACCAAAATCACGCCTCAGTCTTGTTCCTGGCCACAGGGTTCCAGAATCAAACCAATGTCAAGTTCCCAGGCCATGGGTTTCAAGTATCAGTTCGCAGTCATGTTTCCAGGGCACAGGGTTCTACAATCAAACCTCAGTCATGTTGCCAGTCCACAGATTTCTACCATCAAACCTCAGTCAAGTACCCAGGCCACAGTTTTCCAGAATAATGCCTCAGTCAGGTTCCCAGGCCAAAGGGTTCCAGAATCAATCCAATGTCAAATTCCTAGGCCATGGGTTTCCAGTACCAGGCCACAGTCATGTTTCCAGGGCACAGGGTTCTACAATCAAACCTCAGTCATATTGCCAGTCCACAGGTTTCTGCCATCAAACCTCAGTCAAGTTCCCAGGCCACAGATTTCCAGAATCCAACCTCAGTAATATTCCCAGGACACATGGTTCCAGAATCAAACCTCAGTCATGTTTGCAGGACCCATGATTCCACAATCAAAACACAGTCATGTTCCCAGCACAAAGGTGTCCAGAATCAAACCTCAGTCATGTTCCCAGGGAACAGGGATCCAGAAATAAACCTCAGTCATGTTGCCAAGCCATAGGTTTACACCAACAAACCTCAGACATGTTCCCAGGTCACAGGGCTCCAGAATCAAACCGTTCTCATGTTCCCAGGCCACAGGGTTCCAGAATCCACTGATGTCATGTTCCCAGGCCACAGGGTTCCAGAACCAAGCCTCAGTCAGATTCCCAGGGCACAGTATTCCACAATCTAAACAGATGTCATGTTCCCAGGCCACAGGTTTCCTGAATCACGCCTCAGTCATGTTCCCAGGCCACAGGGTTCCAGAATCAAATCAATGTCAAATTCCTAGGCCATGGGTTTCCAGTACCAGTCCACAGTCATGTTTCCAGGGCACAGGGTTCTACAATCAAACCTCTGTCATGTGGCCAGTCCACAGGTTTCTGCCATCAAACCTCAGTCAAGTTCCCAGGCCACAGATTTCCAGAATCAAACCTCAGTCATATTCCCAGGACACATGGTTCCAGAATCAAACCTCAGTCATGTTTGCAGGACCCATGGTTCCACAATCAAAGGACAGTCATGTTCCCAGGACAAAGCTATCCAGAATCAAACCTCAGTCATGTTCCCAGGGAACAGGATTCCAGTAACAAACCTCAGTCATGTTGCCAAGCCACAGGTTTCCACCATCAAACCTCAGACATGATCCCAGGCCACAGGGTTCGAGAATCAAACCGTTCTCATGTTCCCAGTCCACAGGGTTCCAGAACCAAGACTCAGTCAGGTTCCCAGGGCCCAGTATTCCACAATCTAAACAGATGTCATGTTCCCAGGCCACAGGATTCCAGAATCACGCCTCAGTCTTGTTCCTGGACACAGGGTTCCAGAATCAAACCAATGTCAAGTTCCCAGGCCATGGGTTTCAAGTATCAGGTCGCAGTCATGTTTCCAGGGCACAGGGTTCTACAATCAAACCTCAGTCATGTTGCCAGTCCACAGATTTCTACCATCAATCCTCAGTCAAGTTCCCAGGCCACAGTTTTCCAGAATAACGCCTCAGTCATGTTCCCAGGCCACAGGATTCCAGAATAAAACCTCAGTCATGTTCCAAGTCCACAGGGTTCCCGAACCAAGACTCAGTCAGGTTCCCAGGGCCCAGTATTCCACAATCTAAACAGATGTCATGTTCCCAGGCCATAGGTTTCCAGAATCAGGCCTCAGTCATGTTCCCAGGCCACAGGGTTCCAGAATCAAACCAATGTCAAATTCCTAGGCCATGGTTTTCCAGTACCAGGCCACAGTCATGTTTCCAGGGCACAGGGTTCTACAATCAAACCTCTGTCATGTGGCCAGTCCACAGGTTTCTGCCATCAAACCTCAGTCAAGTTCCCAGGCCACAGATTTCCAGAATCAAACCTCAGTCATATTCCCAGGCCACAGTTTTCCAGAATCACGCCTCAGTCATGTTCCCAGGCCACAGGTTTCCAGAATCCACTGATGTCATGTTCCCAGGCCACCTGATACAAGAATAAAACCTCAGTCATGTTCCCAGTCCACAGGGTTCCAGAACCAAGCCTCAGTCAGGTTCCCAGCGCCCAGTATTCCACAATCTAAACAGATGTCATATTGCCAAGCCACAGGTTTCCACCATGAAACCTCAGACATGTTCCCAGGCCACAGAGTTCCAGAATCAAACCGTTCTCATGTTCCAAGGCCACAGGGTTCCAGAATCCACTGATGTCATGCTCCCAGGCCACAGGATTCCAGAATAAAACCTCTGTCATGTTCCCTGTCCACAGGGTTCCAGAACCAAGACTCAGTCAGGTTCCCAGGGCCCAGTATTCCACAATCTAGACAGATGTTATGTTCCCAGGCCACAGGTTTCAGAATCAAACCATTATCAAATTCCTAGGCCATGGGTTCCCAGTACCAGGCCACAGTCATGTTTCCAGGGCACAGGGTTCTACAATCAAACTTCTGTCATGTGGCCAATCTACAGGTTTCTGCCATCAAACCTCAATCAAGTTCCCATGACACAGATTTCCAGAATCAAACCTCAGTCATATTCCCAGGACACATGTTTCCAGAATCAAATCTCAGTCATGTTTGCAGGACCCATGGTTCCACAATCAAACCACAGTCATGTTCCCAGGACAAAAGTGTCCAGAATCAAACCTCAGTCATGTTCCCAGGGAACAGGGTTCCAGTAACAAACCTCAGTAATGATACCAAGCCACAGGTTTCCACCATGAAACCTCATACATGTTCCCAGGCCACAGGGTTCCAGAATCAAACCGTTCTCATGTTCCCAGGCCACAGGGTTCCAGAACCAAGCCTCAGTCAGGTTCCCAGGGCCCAGTATACCACAATCTAAACAGATGTCATGTTCCCAGGCCACAGGATTCCAAAATCACGCCTCAGTCTTGTTCCTGGACACAGGGTTCCAGAATCAAACCAATGTCAAGTTCCCAGGCCATGGGTTTCAAGTATCAGGTCGCAGTCATGTTTCCAGGGCACAGGGTTCTACAATCAAACCTCAGTCATGTTGCAAGTCCACAGATTTCTACCATCAATCCTCAGTCAAGTTCCCAGGCCACAGTTTTCCAGAATAACGCCTCAGTCATGTTCCCAGGCCACAGGGTTCCAGAATCCACTGATGTCATGTTCCCAGGCCACAGGATTCCAGAATAAAACCTCAGTCATGTTCCAAGTCCACAGGGTTTCAGAACCAAGACTCAGTCAGGTTCCCAGGGCCCAGTATTCCACAATCTAAACAGATGTCATGTTCCCAGGCCACAGGTTTCCAGAATCACGCCTCAGTCATCTTCTCGGGCCACAGGGTTCCAGAATCAAACCAATGTCAAATTCCTAGGCCATGGTTTTTCAGTACCCGGCCACAGTCATGTTCCCAGGGAACAGGGATCCAGAAATAAACCTCAGTCATGTTGCCAAGCCATAGGTTTCCACCAACAAACCTCAGACATGTTCCCAGGCCACAGTGTTCCAGAATCAAACCGTTCTCATGTTCCCAGGCCACAGCGTTCCAGAATCCACTGATGTCATGTTCCCAGGCCACAGGATTCCAGAATAAAACCTCAGTCATGTTCACAGTCCACAGGGTTCCAGAACCAAGCCTCAGTCAGGTTCCCAGGGCCCAGTATTCCACAATCTAAACAGATGTCATGTTCCCAGGCCACAGGATACCAAAATCACGCCTCAGTCTTGTTCCTGGCCACAGGGTTCCAGAATCAAACCAATGTCAAGTTCCCAGGCCATGGGTTTCAAGTATCAGTTCGCAGTCATGTTTCCAGGGCACAGGGTTCTACAATCAAACCTCAGTCATGTTGCCAGTCCACAGATTTCTACCATCAAACCTCAGTCAAGTACCCAGGCCACAGTTTTCCAGAATAATGCCTCAGTCAGGTTCCCAGGCCAAAGGGTTCCAGAATCAATCCAATGTCAAATTCCTAGGCCATGGGTTTCCAGTACCAGGCCACAGTCATGTTTCCAGGGCACAGGGTTCTACAATCAAACCTCAGTCATATTGCCAGTCCACAGGTTTCTGCCATCAAACCTCAGTCAAGTTCCCAGGCCACAGATTTCCAGAATCCAACCTCAGTAATATTCCCAGGACACATGGTTCCAGAATCAAACCTCAGTAATGTTTGCAGGACCCATGATTCCACAATCAAAACACAGTCATGTTCCCAGCACAAAGGTGTCCAGAATCAAACCTCAGTCATGTTCCCAGGGAACAGGGATCCAGAAATAAACCTCAGTCATGTTGCCAAGCCATAGGTTTACACCAACAAACCTCAGACATGTTCCCAGGTCACAGGGCTCCAGAATCAAACCGTTCTCATGTTCCCAGGCCACAGGGTTCCAGAATCCACTGATGTCATGTTCCAGGCCACAGGGTTCCAGAACCAAACCTCAGTCAGATTCCCAGGGCACAGTATTCCACAATCTAAACAGATGTCATGTTCCCAGGCCACAGGTTTCCTGAATCACGCCTCAGTCATGTTCCCAGGCCACAGGGTTCCAGAATCAAATCAATGTCAAATTCCTAGGCCATGGGTTTCCAGTACCAGTCCACAGTCATGTTTCCAGGGCACAGGGTTCTACAATCAAACCTCTGTCATGTGGCCAGTCCACAGGTTTCTGCCATCAAACCTCAGTCAAGTTCCCAGGCCACAGATTTCCAGAATCAAACCTCAGTCATATTCCCAGGACACATGGTTCCAGAATCAAACCTCAGTCATGTTTGCAGGACCCATGGTTCCACAATCAAAGGACAGTCATGTTCCCAGGACAAAGCTATCCAGAATCAAACCTCAGTCATGTTCCCAGGGAACAGGGTTCCAGTAACAAACCTCAGTCATGTTGCCAAGCCACAGGTTTCCACCATCAAACCTCAGACATGATCCCAGGCCACAGGGTTCGAGAATCAAACCGTTCTCATGTTCCCAGTCCACAGGGTTCCAGAACCAAGACTCAGTCAGGTTCCCAGGGCCCAGTATTCCACAATCTAAACAGATGTCATGTTCCCAGGCCACAGGATTCCAGAATCACGCCTCAGTCTTGTTCCTGGACACAGGGTTCCAGAATCAAACCAATGTCAAGTTCCCAGGCCATGGGTTTCAAGTATCAGGTCGCAGTCATGTTTCCAGGGCACAGGGTTCTACAATCAAACCTCAGTCATGTTGCCAGTCCACAGATTTCTACCATCAATCCTCAGTCAAGTTCCCAGGCCACAGTTTTCCAGAATAACGCCTCAGTCATGTTCCCAGGCCACAGGATTCCAGAATAAAACCTCAGTCATGTTCCAAGTCCACAGGGTTCCCGAACCAAGACTCAGTCAGGTTCCCAGGGCCCAGTATTCCACAATCTAAACAGATGTCATGTTCCCAGGCCATAGGTTTCCAGAATCAGGCCTCAGTCATGTTCCCAGGCCACAGGGTTCCAGAATCAAACCAATGTCAAATTCCTAGGCCATGGTTTTCCAGTACCAGGCCACAGTCATGTTTCCAGGGCACAGGGTTCTACAATCAAACCTCTGTCATGTGGCCAGTCCACAGGTTTCTGCCATCAAACCTCAGTCAAGTTCCCAGGCCACAGATTTCCAGAATCAAACCTCAGTCATATTCCCAGGCCACAGTTTTCCAGAATCACGCCTCAGTCATGTTCCCAGGCCACAGGTTTCCAGAATCCACTGATGTCATGTTCCCAGGCCACCTGATACAAGAATAAAACCTCAGTCATGTTCCCAGTCCACAGGGTTCCAGAACCAAGCCTCAGTCAGGTTCCCAGCGCCCAGTATTCCACAATCTAAACAGATGTCATATTGCCAAGCCACAGGTTTCCACCATGAAACCTCAGACATGTTCCCAGGCCACAGAGTTCCAGAATCAAACCGTTCTCATGTTCCAAGGCCACAGGGTTCCAGAATCCACTGATGTCATGCTCCCAGGCCACAGGATTCCAGAATAAAACCTCTGTCATGTTCCCTGTCCACAGGGTTCCAGAACCAAGACTCAGTCAGGTTCCCAGGGCCCAGTATTCCACAATCTAGACAGATGTTATGTTCCCAGGCCACAGGTTTCAGAATCAAACCATTATCAAATTCCTAGGCCATGGGTTCCCAGTACCAGGCCACAGTCATGTTTCCAGGGCACAGGGTTCTACAATCAAACTTCTGTCATGTGGCCAATCTACAGGTTTCTGCCATCAAACCTCAATCAAGTTCCCATGACACAGATTTCCAGAATCAAACCTCAGTCATATTCCCAGGACACATGTTTCCAGAATCAAATCTCAGTCATGTTTGCAGGACCCATGGTTCCACAATCAAACCACAGTCATGTTCCCAGGACAAAAGTGTCCAGAATCAAACCTCAGTCATGTTCCCAGGGAACAGGGTTCCAGTAACAAACCTCAGTAATGATACCAAGCCACAGGTTTCCACCATGAAACCTCATACATGTTCCCAGGCCACAGGGTTCCAGAATCAAACCGTTCTCATGTTCCCAGGCCACAGGGTTCCAGAACCAAGCCTCAGTCAGGTTCCCAGGGCCCAGTATTCCACAATCTAAACAGATGTCATGTTCCCAGGCCACAGGATTCCAAAATCACGCCTCAGTCTTGTTCCTGGACACAGGGTTCCAGAATCAAACCAATGTCAAGTTCCCAGGCCATGGGTTTCAAGTATCAGGTCGCAGTCATGTTTCCAGGGCACAGGGTTCTACAATCAAACCTCAGTCATGTTGCAAGTCCACAGATTTCTACCATCAATCCTCAGTCAAGTTCCCAGGCCACAGTTTTCCAGAATAACGCCTCAGTCATGTTCCCAGGCCACAGGGTTCCAGAATCCACTGATGTCATGTTCCCAGGCCACAGGATTCCAGAATAAAACCTCAGTCATGTTCCAAGTCCACAGGGTTTCAGAACCAAGACTCAGTCAGGTTCCCAGGGCCCAGTATTCCACAATCTAAACAGATGTCATGTTCCCAGGCCACAGGTTTCCAGAATCACGCCTCAGTCATCTTCTCGGGCCACAGGGTTCCAGAATCAAACCAATGTCAAATTCCTAGGCCATGGTTTTTCAGTACCCGGCCACAGTCATGTTCCCAGGGAACAGGGATCCAGAAATAAACCTCAGTCATGTTGCCAAGCCATAGGTTTCCACCAACAAACCTCAGACATGTTCCCAGGCCACAGTGTTCCAGAATCAAACCGTTCTCATGTTCCCAGGCCACAGCGTTCCAGAATCCACTGATGTCATGTTCCCAGGCCACAGGATTCCAGAATAAAACCTCAGTCATGTTCACAGTCCACAGGGTTCCAGAACCAAGCCTCAGTCAGGTTCCCAGGGCCCAGTATTCCACAATCTAAACAGATGTCATGTTCCCAGGCCACAGGATACCAAAATCACGCCTCAGTCTTGTTCCTGGCCACAGGGTTCCAGAATCAAACCAATGTCAAGTTCCCAGGCCATGGGTTTCAAGTATCAGTTCGCAGTCATGTTTCCAGGGCACAGGGTTCTACAATCAAACCTCAGTCATGTTGCCAGTCCACAGATTTCTACCATCAAACCTCAGTCAAGTACCCAGGCCACAGTTTTCCAGAATAATGCCTCAGTCAGGTTCCCAGGCCAAAGGGTTCCAGAATCAATCCAATGTCAAATTCCTAGGCCATGGGTTTCCAGTACCAGGCCACAGTCATGTTTCCAGGGCACAGGGTTCTACAATCAAACCTCAGTCATATTGCCAGTCCACAGGTTTCTGCCATCAAACCTCAGTCAAGTTCCCAGGCCACAGATTTCCAGAATCCAACCTCAGTAATATTCCCAGGACACATGGTTCCAGAATCAAACCTCAGTCATGTTTGCAGGACCCATGATTCCACAATCAAAACACAGTCATGTTCCCAGCACAAAGGTGTCCAGAATCAAACCTCAGTCATGTTCCCAGGGAACAGGGATCCAGAAATAAACCTCAGTCATGTTGCCAAGCCATAGGTTTACACCAACAAACCTCAGACATGTTCCCAGGTCACAGGGCTCCAGAATCAAACCGTTCTCATGTTCCCAGGCCACAGGGTTCCAGAATCCACTGATGTCATGTTCCCAGGCCACAGGGTTCCAGAACCAAGCCTCAGTCAGATTCCCAGGGCACAGTATTCCACAATCTAAACAGATGTCATGTTCCCAGGCCACAGGTTTCCTGAATCACGCCTCAGTCATGTTCCCAGGCCACAGGGTTCCAGAATCAAATCAATGTCAAATTCCTAGGCCATGGGTTTCCAGTACCAGTCCACAGTCATGTTTCCAGGGCACAGGGTTCTACAATCAAACCTCTGTCATGTGGCCAGTCCACAGGTTTCTGCCATCAAACCTCAGTCAAGTTCCCAGGCCACAGATTTCCAGAATCAAACCTCAGTCATATTCCCAGGACACATGGTTCCAGAATCAAACCTCAGTCATGTTTGCAGGACCCATGGTTCCACAATCAAAGGACAGTCATGTTCCCAGGACAAAGCTATCCAGAATCAAACCTCAGTCATGTTCCCAGGGAACAGGGTTCCAGTAACAAACCTCAGTCATGTTGCCAAGCCACAGGTTTCCACCATCAAACCTCAGACATGATCCCAGGCCACAGGGTTCGAGAATCAAACCGTTCTCATGTTCCCAGTCCACAGGGTTCCAGAACCAAGACTCAGTCAGGTTCCCAGGGCCCAGTATTCCACAATCTAAACAGATGTCATGTTCCCAGGCCACAGGATTCCAGAATCACGCCTCAGTCTTGTTCCTGGACACAGGGTTCCAGAATCAAACCAATGTCAAGTTCCCAGGCCATGGGTTTCAAGTATCAGGTCGCAGTCATGTTTCCAGGGCACAGGGTTCTACAATCAAACCTCAGTCATGTTGCCAGTCCACAGATTTCTACCATCAATCCTCAGTCAAGTTCCCAGGCCACAGTTTTCCAGAATAACGCCTCAGTCATGTTCCCAGGCCACAGGATTCCAGAATAAAACCTCAGTCATGTTCCAAGTCCACAGGGTTCCCGAACCAAGACTCAGTCAGGTTCCCAGGGCCCAGTATTCCACAATCTAAACAGATGTCATGTTCCCAGGCCATAGGTTTCCAGAATCAGGCCTCAGTCATGTTCCCAGGCCACAGGGTTCCAGAATCAAACCAATGTCAAATTCCTAGGCCATGGTTTTCCAGTACCAGGCCACAGTCATGTTTCCAGGGCACAGGGTTCTACAATCAAACCTCTGTCATGTGGCCAGTCCACAGGTTTCTGCCATCAAACCTCAGTCAAGTTCCCAGGCCACAGATTTCCAGAATCAAACCTCAGTCATATTCCCAGGCCACAGTTTTCCAGAATCACGCCTCAGTCATGTTCCCAGGCCACAGGTTTCCAGAATCCACTGATGTCATGTTCCCAGGCCACCTGATACAAGAATAAAACCTCAGTCATGTTCCCAGTCCACAGGGTTCCAGAACCAAGCCTCAGTCAGGTTCCCAGCGCCCAGTATTCCACAATCTAAACAGATGTCATATTGCCAAGCCACAGGTTTCCACCATGAAACCTCAGACATGTTCCCAGGCCACAGAGTTCCAGAATCAAACCGTTCTCATGTTCCAAGGCCACAGGGTTCCAGAATCCACTGATGTCATGCTCCCAGGCCACAGGATTCCAGAATAAAACCTCTGTCATGTTCCCTGTCCACAGGGTTCCAGAACCAAGACTCAGTCAGGTTCCCAGGGCCCAGTATTCCACAATCTAGACAGATGTTATGTTCCCAGGCCACAGGTTTCAGAATCAAACCATTATCAAATTCCTAGGCCATGGGTTTCCAGTACCAGGCCACAGTCATGTTTCCAGGGCACAGGGTTCTACAATCAAACTTCTGTCATGTGGCCAATCTACAGGTTTCTGCCATCAAACCTCAATCAAGTTCCCATGACACAGATTTCCAGAATCAAACCTCAGTCATATTCCCAGGACACATGTTTCCAGAATCAAATCTCAGTCATGTTTGCAGGACCCATGGTTCCACAATCAAACCACAGTCATGTTCCCAGGACAAAAGTGTCCAGAATCAAACCTCAGTCATGTTCCCAGGGAACAGGGTTCCAGTAACAAACCTCAGTAATGATACCAAGCCACAGGTTTCCACCATGAAACCTCATACATGTTCCCAGGCCACAGTGTTCCAGAATCAAACCGTTTTCATGTTCCCAGGCCACAGCGTTCCAGAATCCACTGATGTCATGTTCCCAGGCCACAGGATTCCAGAATAAAACCTCAGTCATGTTCCCAGTCCACAGGGTTCCAGAACCAAGCCTCAGTCAGGTTCCCAGGGCCCAGTATTCCACAATCTAAACAGATGTCATGTTCCCAGGCCACAGGATTCCAGAATCACGCCTCAGTCTTGTTCCTGGACACAGGGTTCCAGAATCAAACCAATGTCAAGTTCCCAGGCCATGGGTTTCAAGTATCAAGTCGCAGTCATGTTTCCAGGGCACAGGGTTCTACAATCAAACCTCAGTCATGTTGCCAGTCCACAGATTTCTACCATCAAACCTCAGTCAAGTTCCCAGGCCACAGTTTTCCAGAATAATGCCTCAGTCAGGTTCCCAGGCCAAAGGGTTCCAGAATCAATCCAATGTCAAATTCCTAGGCCATGGGTTTCCAGTACCAGGCCACAGTCATGTTTCCAGGGCACAGGGTTCTACAATCAAACCTCAGTCATGTTGCCAGTCCACAGGTTTCTGCCATCAAACCTCAGTCAAGTTCCCAGGCCACAGATTTCCAGAATCCAACCTCAGTCATATTCCCAGGACCCATGGTTCCAGAATCAAACCTCAGTCATGTTTGCAGGACCCATGATTCCACAATCAAAACACAGTCATATTCCCAGCACAAAGGTGTCCAGAATCAAACCTCAGTCATATTCCCAGGGAACAGGGATCCAGAAATAAACCTCAGTCATGTTGCCAAGCCATAGGTTTCCACCAACAAACCTCAGACATGTTCCCAGGCCACAGGGTTCCAGAATCCACTGATGTCATGTTCCCAGGCCACAGGGTTCCAGAAGCAATCCTCAGTTATGTTCGCAGGCTACAGGGTTCCAGAATCAAACTTCAGTCATGTTCCCAGTCCCCAGGGTTCCAGAACCAAGCCTCAGTCAGATTCCCAGGGCACAGTATTCCACAATCTAAACAGATGTCATGTTCCCAGGCCACAGATTTCCTGAATCACGCCTCAGTCATGTTCCCAGGCCACAGGGTTCCAGAATCAAATCAATGTCAAATTCCTAAGCCATGGGTTTCCAGTACCAGTCCACAGTCATGTTTCCAGGGCACAGGGTTCTACAATCAAACCTCTGTCATGTGGCCAGTCCACAGGTTTCTGCCATCAAACATCAGTCAAGTTCCCAGGCCACAGATTTCCAGAATCAAACCTCAGTCATAGTCCCAGGGCACATGGTTCCAGAATCAAACCTCAGTCATGTTTGCAGGACCCATGGTTCCAAAATCAAAGCACAGTCATGTTCCCAGGACAAAGCTGTCCAGAATCAAACCTCAGTCATGTTCCCAGGGAACAGGGTTCCAGTAACAAACCTCAGTCATGTTGCCAAGCCACAGGTTTCCACCATCAAACCTCAGACATGTTCCCAGGCCACAGGGTTCCAGAATCAAACTGTTCTCATGCTCCCAGTCCACAGGGTTCCAGAACCAAGACTCAGTCAGGTTCCAAGGGCCCAGTATTCCACAATCTAAACAGATGTCATGTTCCCAGGCCACAGGATTCCAGAATCACGCCTCAGTCTTCTTCCTGGACACAGGGTTCCAGAATCAAACCAATGTCAAGTTCCCATGCCATGGGTTTCAAGTATCAGGTCGCAGTCATGTTTCCAGGGCACAGGGTTCTACAATCAAACCTCTGTCATGTGGCCAGTCCACAGGTTTCTGCCATCAAACCTCAGTCAAGTTCCCAGGCCACAGATTTCCAGAATCAAACCTCAGTCATATTCCCAGGCCACAGTTTTCCAGAATCACGCCTCAGTCCTGTTCCCAGGCCACAGGTTTCCAGAATCCACTGATGTCATGTTCCCAGGCCACCTGATTCCAGAATAAAACCTCAGTCATGTTCCCAGTCCACAGGGTTCCAGAACCAAGTCTCAGTCAGGTTCCCAGGGCCCAGTATTCCACAATCTAAACAGATGTCATGTTGCCAAGCCACAGGTTTCCACCATGAAACCTCAGACATGTTCCCAGGCCACAGGGTTCCAGAATCAAACCGTTCTCATGTTCCAAGGCCACAGGGTTCCGGAATCCACTGATGTCATGCTCCCAGGCCACAGGATACCAGAATAAAACCTCAGTCATGTTCCCAGTCCACAGGGTTCCAGATCCAAGACTCAGTCAGGTTCCCAGGGCCCAGTATTCCACAATCTAAACAGATGTCATGTTCCCAGGCCACAGGTTTCCAGAATCAAACCTCAGTCATGTTCCCAGGCCATAGGGTTCCAGTATCAAACCATTGTCAAATTCCTAGGCCATGGGTTTCCAGTACCAGGCCACAGTCATGTTTCCAGGGCACAGGGTTCTACTATCAAACCTCTGTCATGTGGCCAGTCCACAGGTTTCTGCCATCAAACCTCAATCAAGTTCCCAGGCCACAGATTTCCAGAATCAAACCTCAGTCATATTCCCAGGACACATGGTTCCAGAATCAAATCTCAGTCATGTTTGCAGGACCCATGGTTCCACAATCAAACCACAGTCATGTTCCCAGTCCACAGGATTTCAGAACCAAGCATCAGTCAGGTTCCCAGG
This sequence comes from Balaenoptera ricei, assembly GCF_028023285.1. Taxonomy (NCBI): domain Eukaryota; kingdom Metazoa; phylum Chordata; class Mammalia; order Artiodactyla; family Balaenopteridae; genus Balaenoptera; species Balaenoptera ricei. The sequence continues at coordinate 62,540,301 of NC_082652.1, forward strand.
GCCCAGTATTACACAATCTAAACCGATGTCATGTTCCCAGGCCACAGGATTCCAGAATCACGTCTCAGTCTTGTTCCTGGACACAGGGTTCCAGAATCAAACCAATGTCAAGTTCCCAGGCCATGGGTTTCAAGTATCAGGTCGCAGTCATGTTTCCAGGGCACAGGGTTCTACAATCAAACCTCAGTCATGTTGCCAGTCCACAGATTTCTACCATCAATCCTCAGTCAAGTTCCCAGGCCACAGTTTTCCAGAATAACGCCTCAGTCATGTTCCCAGGCCACAGGGTTCCAGAATCCACTGATGTCATGTTCCCAGGCCACAGGATTCCAGAATAAAACCTCAGTCATGTTCCAAGTCCACAGGGTTTCAGAACCAAGACTCAGTCAGGTTCCCAGGGCCCAGTATTCCACAATCTAAACAGATGTCATGTTCCCAGGCCACAGGTTTCCAGAATCACGCCTCAGTCATCTTCTCGGGCCACAGGGTTCCAGAATCAAACCAATGTCAAATTCCTAGGCCATGGTTTTTCAGTACCCGGCCACAGTCATGTTCCCAGGGAACAGGGATCCAGAAATAAACCTCAGTCATGTTGCCAAGCCATAGGTTTCCACCAACAAACCTCAGACATGTTCCCAGGCCACAGTGTTCCAGAATCAAACCGTTCTCATGTTCCCAGGCCACAGCGTTCCAGAATCCACTGATGTCATGTTCCCAGGCCACAGGATTCCAGAATAAAACCTCAGTCATGTTCACAGTCCACAGGGTTCCAGAACCAAGCCTCAGTCAGGTTCCCAGGGCCCAGTATTCCACAATCTAAACAGATGTCATGTTCCCAGGCCACAGGATACCAAAATCACGCCTCAGTCTTGTTCCTGGCCACAGGGTTCCAGAATCAAACCAATGTCAAGTTCCCAGGCCATGGGTTTCAAGTATCAGTTCGCAGTCATGTTTCCAGGGCACAGGGTTCTACAATCAAACCTCAGTCATGTTGCCAGTCCACAGATTTCTACCATCAAACCTCAGTCAAGTTCCCAGGCCACAGTTTTCCAGAACAATGCCTCAGTCAGGTTCCCAGGCCAAAGGGTTCCAGAATCAATCCAATGTCAAATTCCTAGGCCATGGGTTTCCAGTACCAGGCCACAGTCATGTTTCCAGGGCACAGGGTTCTACAATCAAACCTCAGTCATATTGCCAGTCCACAGGTTTCTGCCATCAAACCTCAGTCAAGTTCCCAGGCCACAGATTTCCAGAATCCAACCTCAGTAATATTCCCAGGACACATGGTTCCAGAATCAAACCTCAGTCATGTTTGCAGGACCCATGATTCCACAATCAAAACACAGTCATGTTCCCAGCACAAAGGTGTCCAGAATCAAACCTCAGTCATGTTCCCAGGGAACAGGGATCCAGAAATAAACCTCAGTCATGTTGCCAAGCCATAGGTTTACACCAACAAACCTCAGACATGTTCCCAGGTCACAGGGCTCCAGAATCAAACCGTTCTCATGTTCAAAGGCCACAGGGTTCCAGAATCCACTGATGTCATGTTCCCAGGCCACAGGGTTCCAGAACCAAGCCTCAGTCAGATTCCCAGGGCACAGTATTCCACAATCTAAACAGATGTCATGTTCCCAGGCCACAGGTTTCCTGAATCACGCCTCAGTCATGTTCCCAGGCCACAGGGTTCCAGAATCAAATCAATGTCAAATTCCTAGGCCATGGGTTTCCAGTACCAGTCCACAGTCATGTTTCCAGGGCACAGGGTTCTACAATCAAACCTCTGTCATGTGGCCAGTCCACAGGTTTCTGCCATCAAACCTCAGTCAAGTTCCCAGGCCACAGATTTCCAGAATCAAACCTCAGTCATATTCCCAGGACACATGGTTCCAGAATCAAACCTCAGTCATGTTTGCAGGACCCATGGTTCCACAATCAAAGGACAGTCATGTTCCCAGGACAAAGCTATCCAGAATCAAACCTCAGTCATGTTCCCAGGGAACAGGGTTCCAGTAACAAACCTCAGTCATGTTGCCAAGCCACAGGTTTCCACCATCAAACCTCAGACATGATCCCAGGCCACAGGGTTCGAGAATCAAACCGTTCTCATGTTCCCAGTCCACAGGGTTCCAGAACCAAGACTCAGTCAGGTTCCCAGGGCCCAGTATTCCACAATCTAAACAGATGTCATGTTCCCAGGCCACAGGATTCCAGAATCACGCCTCAGTCTTGTTCCCAGGCCACAGGATTCCAGAATAAAACCTCAGTCATGTTCCAAGTCCACAGGGTTCCCGAACCAAGACTCAGTCAGGTTCCCAGGGCCCAGTATTCCACAATCTAAACAGATGTCATGTTCCCAGGCCATAGGTTTCCAGAATCAGGCCTCAGTCATGTTCCCAGGCCACAGGGTTCCAGAATCAAACCAATGTCAAATTCCTAGGCCATGGTTTTCCAGTACCAGGCCACAGTCATGTTTCCAGGGCACAGGGTTCTACAATCAAACCTCTGTCATGTGGCCAGTCCACAGGTTTCTGCCATCAAACCTCAGTCAAGTTCCCAGGCCACAGATTTCCAGAATCAAACCTCAGTCATATTCCCAGGCCACAGTTTTCCAGAATCACGCCTCAGTCATGTTCCCAGGCCACAGGTTTCCAGAATCCACTGATGTCATGTTCCCAGGCCACCTGATACAAGAATAAAACCTCAGTCATGTTCCCAGTCCACAGGGTTCCAGAACCAAGCCTCAGTCAGGTTCCCAGCGCCCAGTATTCCACAATCTAAACAGATGTCATATTGCCAAGCCACAGGTTTCCACCATGAAACCTCAGACATGTTCCCAGGCCACAGAGTTCCAGAATCAAACCGTTCTCATGTTCCAAGGCCACAGGGTTCCAGAATCCACTGATGTCATGCTCCCAGGCCACAGGATTCCAGAATAAAACCTCTGTCATGTTCCCTGTCCACAGGGTTCCAGAACCAAGACTCAGTCAGGTTCCCAGGGCCCAGTATTCCACAATCTAGACAGATGTTATGTTCCCAGGCCACAGGTTTCAGAATCAAACCATTATCAAATTCCTAGGCCATGGGTTTCCAGTACCAGGCCACAGTCATGTTTCCAGGGCACAGGGTTCTACAATCAAACTTCTGTCATGTGGCCAATCTACAGGTTTCTGCCATCAAACCTCAATCAAGTTCCCATGACACAGATTTCCAGAATCAAACCTCAGTCATATTCCCAGGACACATGTTTCCAGAATCAAATCTCAGTCATGTTTGCAGGACCCATGGTTCCACAATCAAACCACAGTCATGTTCCCAGGACAAAAGTGTCCAGAATCAAACCTCAGTCATGTTCCCAGGGAACAGGGTTCCAGTAACAAACCTCAGTAATGATACCAAGCCACAGGTTTCCACCATGAAACCTCATACATGTTCCCAGGCCACAGTGTTCCAGAATCAAACCGTTTTCATGTTCCCAGGCCACAGCGTTCCAGAATCCACTGATGTCATGTTCCCAGGCCACAGGATTCCAGAATAAAACCTCAGTCATGTTCCCAGTCCACAGGGTTCCAGAACCAAGCCTCAGTCAGGTTCCCAGGGCCCAGTATTCCACAATCTAAACAGATGTCATGTTCCCAGGCCACAGGATTCCAGAATCACGCCTCAGTCTTGTTCCTGGACACAGGGTTCCAGAATCAAACCAATGTCAAGTTCCCAGGCCATGGGTTTCAAGTATCAAGTCGCAGTCATGTTTCCAGGGCACAGGGTTCTACAATCAAACCTCAGTCATGTTGCCAGTCCACAGATTTCTACCATCAAACCTCAGTCAAGTTCCCAGGCCACAGTTTTCCAGAATAATGCCTCAGTCAGGTTCCCAGGCCAAAGGGTTCCAGAATCAATCCAATGTCAAATTCCTAGGCCATGGGTTTCCAGTACCAGGCCACAGTCATGTTTCCAGGGCACAGGGTTCTACAATCAAACCTCAGTCATGTTGCCAGTCCACAGGTTTCTGCCATCAAACCTCAGTCAAGTTCCCAGGCCACAGATTTCCAGAATCCAACCTCAGTCATATTCCCAGGACCCATGGTTCCAGAATCAAACCTCAGTCATGTTTGCAGGACCCATGATTCCACAATCAAAACACAGTCATATTCCCAGCACAAAGGTGTCCAGAATCAAACCTCAGTCATATTCCCAGGGAACAGGGATCCAGAAATAAACCTCAGTCATGTTGCCAAGCCATAGGTTTCCACCAACAAACCTCAGACATGTTCCCAGGCCACAGGGTTCCAGAATCCACTGATGTCATGTTCCCAGGCCACAGGGTTCCAGAAGCAATCCTCAGTTATGTTCGCAGGCTACAGGGTTCCAGAATCAAACTTCAGTCATGTTCCCAGTCCCCAGGGTTCCAGAACCAAGCCTCAGTCAGATTCCCAGGGCACAGTATTCCACAATCTAAACAGATGTCATGTTCCCAGGCCACAGATTTCCTGAATCACGCCTCAGTCATGTTCCCAGGCCACAGGGTTCCAGAATCAAATCAATGTCAAATTCCTAAGCCATGGGTTTCCAGTACCAGTCCACAGTCATGTTTCCAGGGCACAGGGTTCTACAATCAAACCTCTGTCATGTGGCCAGTCCACAGGTTTCTGCCATCAAACATCAGTCAAGTTCCCAGGCCACAGATTTCCAGAATCAAACCTCAGTCATAGTCCCAGGGCACATGGTTCCAGAATCAAACCTCAGTCATGTTTGCAGGACCCATGGTTCCAAAATCAAAGCACAGTCATGTTCCCAGGACAAAGCTGTCCAGAATCAAACCTCAGTCATGTTCCCAGGGAACAGGGTTCCAGTAACAAACCTCAGTCATGTTGCCAAGCCACAGGTTTCCACCATCAAACCTCAGACATGTTCCCAGGCCACAGGGTTCCAGAATCAAACTGTTCTCATGCTCCCAGTCCACAGGGTTCCAGAACCAAGACTCAGTCAGGTTCCAAGGGCCCAGTATTCCACAATCTAAACAGATGTCATGTTCCCAGGCCACAGGATTCCAGAATCACGCCTCAGTCTTCTTCCTGGACACAGGGTTCCAGAATCAAACCAATGTCAAGTTCCCATGCCATGGGTTTCAAGTATCAGGTCGCAGTCATGTTTCCAGGGCACAGGGTTCTACAATCAAACCTCTGTCATGTGGCCAGTCCACAGGTTTCTGCCATCAAACCTCAGTCAAGTTCCCAGGCCACAGATTTCCAGAATCAAACCTCAGTCATATTCCCAGGCCACAGTTTTCCAGAATCACGCCTCAGTCCTGTTCCCAGGCCACAGGTTTCCAGAATCCACTGATGTCATGTTCCCAGGCCACCTGATTCCAGAATAAAACCTCAGTCATGTTCCCAGTCCACAGGGTTCCAGAACCAAGTCTCAGTCAGGTTCCCAGGGCCCAGTATTCCACAATCTAAACAGATGTCATGTTGCCAAGCCACAGGTTTCCACCATGAAACCTCAGACATGTTCCCAGGCCACAGGGTTCCAGAATCAAACCGTTCTCATGTTCCAAGGCCACAGGGTTCCGGAATCCACTGATGTCATGCTCCCAGGCCACAGGATACCAGAATAAAACCTCAGTCATGTTCCCAGTCCACAGGGTTCCAGATCCAAGACTCAGTCAGGTTCCCAGGGCCCAGTATTCCACAATCTAAACAGATGTCATGTTCCCAGGCCACAGGTTTCCAGAATCAAACCTCAGTCATGTTCCCAGGCCATAGGGTTCCAGTATCAAACCATTGTCAAATTCCTAGGCCATGGGTTTCCAGTACCAGGCCACAGTCATGTTTCCAGGGCACAGGGTTCTACTATCAAACCTCTGTCATGTGGCCAGTCCACAGGTTTCTGCCATCAAACCTCAATCAAGTTCCCAGGCCACAGATTTCCAGAATCAAACCTCAGTCATATTCCCAGGACACATGGTTCCAGAATCAAATCTCAGTCATGTTTGCAGGACCCATGGTTCCACAATCAAACCACAGTCATGTTCCCAGTCCACAGGATTTCAGAACCAAGCATCAGTCAGGTTCCCAGGGCCCAGTATTACACAATCTAAACCGATGTCATGTTCCCAGGCCACAGGATTCCAGAATCACGTCTCAGTCTTGTTCCTGGACACAGGGTTCCAGAATCAAACCAATGTCAAGTTCCCAGGCCATGGGTTTCAAGTATCAGGTCGCAGTCATGTTTCCAGGGCACAGGGTTCTACAATCAAACCTCAGTCATGTTGCCAGTCCACAGATTTCTACCATCAATCCTCAGTCAAGTTCCCAGGCCACAGTTTTCCAGAATAACGCCTCAGTCATGTTCCCAGGCCACAGGGTTCCAGAATCCACTGATGTCATGTTCCCAGGCCACAGGATTCCAGAATAAAACCTCAGTCATGTTCCAAGTCCACAGGGTTTCAGAACCAAGACTCAGTCAGGTTCCCAGGGCCCAGTATTCCACAATCTAAACAGATGTCATGTTCCCAGGCCACAGGTTTCCAGAATCACGCCTCAGTCATCTTCTCGGGCCACAGGGTTCCAGAATCAAACCAATGTCAAATTCCTAGGCCATGGTTTTTCAGTACCCGGCCACAGTCATGTTCCCAGGGAACAGGGATCCAGAAATAAACCTCAGTCATGTTGCCAAGCCATAGGTTTCCACCAACAAACCTCAGACATGTTCCCAGGCCACAGTGTTCCAGAATCAAACCGTTCTCATGTTCCCAGGCCACAGCGTTCCAGAATCCACTGATGTCATGTTCCCAGGCCACAGGATTCCAGAATAAAACCTCAGTCATGTTCACAGTCCACAGGGTTCCAGAACCAAGCCTCAGTCAGGTTCCCAGGGCCCAGTATTCCACAATCTAAACAGATGTCATGTTCCCAGGCCACAGGATACCAAAATCACGCCTCAGTCTTGTTCCTGGCCACAGGGTTCCAGAATCAAACCAATGTCAAGTTCCCAGGCCATGGGTTTCAAGTATCAGTTCGCAGTCATGTTTCCAGGGCACAGGGTTCTACAATCAAACCTCAGTCATGTTGCCAGTCCACAGATTTCTACCATCAAACCTCAGTCAAGTTCCCAGGCCACAGTTTTCCAGAACAATGCCTCAGTCAGGTTCCCAGGCCAAAGGGTTCCAGAATCAATCCAATGTCAAATTCCTAGGCCATGGGTTTCCAGTACCAGGCCACAGTCATGTTTCCAGGGCACAGGGTTCTACAATCAAACCTCAGTCATATTGCCAGTCCACAGGTTTCTGCCATCAAACCTCAGTCAAGTTCCCAGGCCACAGATTTCCAGAATCCAACCTCAGTAATATTCCCAGGACACATGGTTCCAGAATCAAACCTCAGTCATGTTTGCAGGACCCATGATTCCACAATCAAAACACAGTCATGTTCCCAGCACAAAGGTGTCCAGAATCAAACCTCAGTCATGTTCCCAGGGAACAGGGATCCAGAAATAAACCTCAGTCATGTTGCCAAGCCATAGGTTTACACCAACAAACCTCAGACATGTTCCCAGGTCACAGGGCTCCAGAATCAAACCGTTCTCATGTTCAAAGGCCACAGGGTTCCAGAATCCACTGATGTCATGTTCCCAGGCCACAGGGTTCCAGAACCAAGCCTCAGTCAGATTCCCAGGGCACAGTATTCCACAATCTAAACAGATGTCATGTTCCCAGGCCACAGGTTTCCTGAATCACGCCTCAGTCATGTTCCCAGGCCACAGGGTTCCAGAATCAAATCAATGTCAAATTCCTAGGCCATGGGTTTCCAGTACCAGTCCACAGTCATGTTTCCAGGGCACAGGGTTCTACAATCAAACCTCTGTCATGTGGCCAGTCCACAGGTTTCTGCCATCAAACCTCAGTCAAGTTCCCAGGCCACAGATTTCCAGAATCAAACCTCAGTCATATTCCCAGGACACATGGTTCCAGAATCAAACCTCAGTCATGTTTGCAGGACCCATGGTTCCACAATCAAAGGACAGTCATGTTCCCAGGACAAAGCTATCCAGAATCAAACCTCAGTCATGTTCCCAGGGAACAGGGTTCCAGTAACAAACCTCAGTCATGTTGCCAAGCCACAGGTTTCCACCATCAAACCTCAGACATGATCCCAGGCCACAGGGTTCGAGAATCAAACCGTTCTCATGATCCCAGTCCACAGGGTTCCAGAACCAAGACTCAGTCAGGTTCCCAGGGCCCAGTATTCCACAATCTAAACAGATGTCATGTTCCCAGGCCACAGGATTCCAGAATCACGCCTCAGTCTTGTTCCTGGACACAGGGTTCCAGAATCAAACCAATGTCAAGTTCCCAGGCCATGGGTTTCAAGTATCAGGTCGCAGTCATGTTTCCAGGGCACAGGGTTCTACAATCAAACCTCAGTCATGTTGCCAGTCCACAGATTTCTACCATCAATCCTCAGTCAAGTTCCCAGGCCACAGTTTTCCAGAATAACGCCTCAGTCATGTTCCCAGGCCACAGGATTCCAGAATAAAACCTCAGTCATGTTCCAAGTCCACAGGGTTCCCGAACCAAGACTCAGTCAGGTTCCCAGGGCCCAGTATTCCACAATCTAAACAGATGTCATGTTCCCAGGCCATAGGTTTCCAGAATCAGGCCTCAGTCATGTTCCCAGGCCACAGGGTTCCAGAATCAAACCAATGTCAAATTCCTAGGCCATGGTTTTCCAGTACCAGGCCACAGTCATGTTTCCAGGGCACAGGGTTCTACAATCAAACCTCTGTCATGTGGCCAGTCCACAGGTTTCTGCCATCAAACCTCAGTCAAGTTCCCAGGCCACAGATTTCCAGAATCAAACCTCAGTCATATTCCCAGGCCACAGTTTTCCAGAATCACGCCTCAGTCATGTTCCCAGGCCACAGGTTTCCAGAATCCACTGATGTCATGTTCCCAGGCCACCTGATACAAGAATAAAACCTCAGTCATGTTCCCAGTCCACAGGGTTCCAGAACCAAGCCTCAGTCAGGTTCCCAGCGCCCAGTATTCCACAATCTAAACAGATGTCATATTGCCAAGCCACAGGTTTCCACCATGAAACCTCAGACATGTTCCCAGGCCACAGAGTTCCAGAATCAAACCGTTCTCATGTTCCAAGGCCACAGGGTTCCAGAATCCACTGATGTCATGCTCCCAGGCCACAGGATTCCAGAATAAAACCTCTGTCATGTTCCCTGTCCACAGGGTTCCAGAACCAAGACTCAGTCAGGTTCCCAGGGCCCAGTATTCCACAATCTAGACAGATGTTATGTTCCCAGGCCACAGGTTTCAGAATCAAACCATTATCAAATTCCTAGGCCATGAGTTTCCAGTACCAGGCCACAGTCATGTTTCCAGGGCACAGGGTTCTACAATCAAACTTCTGTCATGTGGCCAATCTACAGGTTTCTGCCATCAAACCTCAATCAAGTTCCCATGACACAGATTTCCAGAATCAAACCTCAGTCATATTCCCAGGACACATGTTTCCAGAATCAAATCTCAGTCATGTTTGCAGGACCCATGGTTCCACAATCAAACCACAGTCATGTTCCCAGGACAAAAGTGTCCAGAATCAAACCTCAGTCATGTTCCCAGGGAACAGGGTTCCAGTAACAAACCTCAGTAATGATACCAAGCCACAGGTTTCCACCATGAAACCTCATACATGTTCCCAGGCCACAGTGTTCCAGAATCAAACCGTTTTCATGTTCCCAGGCCACAGCGTTCCAGAATCCACTGATGTCATGTTCCCAGGCCACAGGATTCCAGAATAAAACCTCAGTCATGTTCCCAGTCCACAGGGTTCCAGAACCAAGCCTCAGTCAGGTTCCCAGGGCCCAGTATTCCACAATCTAAACAGATGTCATGTTCCCAGGCCACAGGATTCCAGAATCACGCCTCAGTCTTGTTCCTGGACACAGGGTTCCAGAATCAAACCAATGTCAAGTTCCCAGGCCATGGGTTTCAAGTATCAAGTCGCAGTCATGTTTCCAGGGCACAGGGTTCTACAATCAAACCTCAGTCATGTTGCCAGTCCACAGATTTCTACCATCAAACCTCAGTCAAGTTCCCAGGCCACAGTTTTCCAGAATAATGCCTCAGTCAGGTTCCCAGGCCAAAGGGTTCCAGAATCAATCCAATGTCAAATTCCTAGGCCATGGGTTTCCAGTACCAGGCCACAGTCATGTTTCCAGGGCACAGGGTTCTACAATCAAACCTCAGTCATGTTGCCAGTCCACAGGTTTCTGCCATCAAACCTCAGTCAAGTTCCCAGGCCACAGATTTCCAGAATCCAACCTCAGTCATATTCCCAGGACACATGGTTCCAGAATCAAACCTCAGTCATGTTTGCAGGACCCATGATTCCACAATCAAAACACAGTCATGTTCCCAGCACAAAGGTGTCCAGAATCAAACCTCAGTCATATTCCCAGGGAACAGGGATCCAGAAATAAACCTCAGTCATGTTGCCAAGCCATAGGTTTCCACCAACAAACCTCAGACATGTTCCCAGGCCACAGGGTTCCAGAATCCACTGATGTCATGTTCCCAGGCCACAGGGTTCCAGAAGCAATCCTCAGTTATGTTCGCAGGCTACAGGGTTCCAGAATCAAACCTCAGTCATGTTCCCAGGCCACAGAGTTCCAGAACCAAGCCTCAGTCAGGTTCCCAGCGCCCAGTATTCCACAATCTAAACAGATGTCATATTGCCAAGCCACAGGTTTCCACCATGAAACCTCAGACATGTTCCCAGGCCACAGAGTTCCAGAATCAAACCGTTCTCATGTTCCAAGGCCACAGGGTTCCAGAATCCACTGATGTCATGCTCCCAGGCCACAGGATTCCAGAATAAAACCTCTGTCATGTTCCCTGTCCACAGAGTTCCAGAACCAAGACTCAGTCAGGTTCCCAGGGCCCAGTATTCCACAATCTAGACAGATGTCATGTTCCCAGGCCACAGGTTTCCAGAATCAAACCATTGTCAAATTCCTAGGCCATGGGTTTCCAGTACCAGGCCACAGTCATGTTTCCAGGGCACAGGGTTCTACAATCAAACTTCTGTCATGTGGCCAATCCACAGATTTCTGCCATCAAACCTCAATTAAGTTCCCATGAAACAGATTTCCAGAATCAAACCTCAGTCATATTCCCAGGACACATGTTTCCAGAATCAAATCTCAGTCATGTTTGCAGGACCCATGGTTCCACAATCAAACCACAGTCATGTTCCCAGGACAAAAGTGTCCAGAATCAAACCTCAGTCATGTTCCCAGGGAACAGGGTTCCAGTAACAAACCTCAGTAATGATACCAAGCCACAGGTTTCCACCATGAAACCTCATACATGTTCCCAGCCCACAGTGTTCCAGAATCAAACCGTTCTCATGTTCCCAGGCCACAGCGTTCCAGAATCCACTGATGTCATGTTCCCAGGCCACAGGATTCCAGAATAAAACTTCAGTCATGTTCACATTCCACAGGGTTCCAGAACCAAGCCTCAGTCAGGTTCCCAGGGCCCAGTATTCCACAATCTAAACAGATGTCATGTTCCCAGGCCACAGGATTCCAAAATCACGCCTCAGTCTTGTTCCTGGCCACAGGGTTCCAGAATCAAACCAATGTCAAGTTCCCAGGCCATGGGTTTCAAGTATCAGTTCGCAGTCATGTTTCCAGGGCACAGGGTTCTACAATCAAACCTCAGTCATGTTACCAGTCCACACATTTCTACCATCAAACCTCAGTCAAGTTCCCAGGCCACAATTTTCCAGAATAATGCCTCAGTCAGGTTCCCAGGCCAAAGGGTTCCAGAATCAATCCAATGTCAAATTCCTAGGCCATGGGTTTCCAGTACCAGGCCACAGTCATGTTTCCAGGGCACAGGGTTCTACAATCAAACCTCAGTCATGTTGCCAGTCCACAGGTTTCTGCCATCAAACCTCAGTCAAGTTCCCAGGCTACAGATTTCCAGAATCCAACCTCAGTCATATTCCCAGGACCCATGGTTCCAGAATCAAACCTCAGTCATGTTTGCAGGACCCATGATTCCACAATCAAAACACAGTCAAGTTCCCAGCACAAAGGTGTCCAGAATCAAACCTCAGTCATGTTCCCAGGGAACAGGGATCCAGAAATAAACCTCAGTCATGTTGCCAAGCCATAGGTTTCCACCAACAAACCTCAGACATGTTCCCAGGCCACAGGGTTCCAGAATCCACTGATGTCATGTTCCCAGGCCACAGGGTTCAAGAAGCAATCCTCAGTTATGTTCGCAGGCTACAGGGTTCCAGAATCAAACCTCAGTCATGTTCCCAGTCCACAGGGTTCCAGAACCAAGCCTCAGTCAGTTTCCCAGGGCACAGTATTCCACAATCTAAACAGATGTCATGTTCCCAGGCCACAGGTTTCCTGAATCACGCCTCAGTCATGTTCCCAGGCCACAGGGTTCCAGAATCAAATCAATGTCAAATTCCTAGGCCATGGGTTTCCAGTACCAGTCCACAGTCATGTTTCCAGGGCACAGGGTTCTACAATCAAACCTCTGTCATGTGGCCAGTCCACAGGTTTCTGCCATCAAACCTCAGTCAAGTTCCCAGGCCACAGATTTCCAGAATCAAACCTCAGTCATAGTCCCAGGACACATGGTTCCAGAATCGAACCTCAGTCATGTTTGCAGGACCCATGGTTCCACAATCAAAGCACAGTCATGTTCCCAGGACAAAGCTGTCCAGAATCAAACCTCAGTCATGTTCTCAGGGAACAGGGTTCCAGTAACAAACCTCAGTCATGTTGCCAAGCCACAGGTTTCCACCATCAAACCTCAGACATGTTCCCAGGCCACAGGGTTCCAGAATCAAACCGTTCTCATGTTCCCAGTCCACAGGGTTCCAGAAGCAAGACTCAGTCAGGTTCCAAGGGCCCAGTATTCCACAATCTAAACAGATGTCATGTTCCCAGGCCACAGGATTCCAGAATCACGCCTCAGTCTTGTTCCTGGACACAGGGTTCCAGAATCAAACCAATGTCAAGTTCCCAGGCCATGGGTTTCAAGTATCAGGTCGCAGTCATGTTTCCAGGGCACAGGGTTCTACAATCAAACCTCAGTCATGTTGCCAGTCCACAGATTTCTACCATCAATCCTCAGTCAAGTTCCCAGGCCACAGTTTTCCAGAATCACGCCTCAGTCATGTTCCCAGGCCACAGGTTTCCAGAATCCACTGATGTCATGTTCCCAGGCCACCTGATTCCAGAATAAAATCTCAGTCATGTTCCCAGTCCACAGGGTTCCAGAACCAAGTCTCAGTCAGGTTCCCAGGGCCCAGTATTCCACAATCTAAACAGATGTCATGTTCCCAGGCCACAGGTTTCCAGAATCAAACCTCAGTCATGTTCCCAGGCCATAGGGTTCCAGAATCAAACCATTGTCAAATTCCTAGGCCATGGGTTTCCAATACCAGGCCACAGTCATGTTTCCAGGGCACAGGGTTCTACAATCAAACCTCTGTCATGTGGCCAGTCCACAGGTTTCTGCCATCAAACCTCAATCAATTTCCCAGGCCACTGATTTCCAGAATCAAACCTCAGTCATATTCCCAGGACACATGGTTCCAGAATCAAATCTCAGTCATATTTGCAGAACCCATGGTTCAACAATCAAACCACAGTCATGTTCCCAGGAAAAAAGTGTCCAGAATTAAACCTCAGTCATGTTCCCAGGGAACAGGGATCCAGAAATAAACCTCAGTCATGTTGCCAAGCCATAGCTTTCCACCAACAAACCTCAGACATGTTCCCAGGCCACAGTGTTCCAGAATCAAACCGTTCTCATGTTCCCAGGCCACAGCGTTCCAGAATCCACTGATGTCATGTTCCCAGGCCACAGGATTCCAGAATAAACCTCAGTCATGTTCAAAGTCCAAAGGGTTCCAGAACCAAGCCTCAGTCAGGTTCCCAGGGCCCAGTATTCCACAATCTAAACAGATGTCATGTTCCCAGGCCACAGGATACCAAAATCACGCCTCAGTCTTGTTCCTGGCCACAGGGTTCCAGAATCAAACCAATGTCAATTTCCCAGGCCATGGGTTTCAAGTATCAGTTCGCAGTCATGTTTCCAGGGCACAGGGTTCTACAATCAAACCTCAGTCATGTTGCCAGTCCACAGATTTCTACCATCAAACCTCAGTCAAGTTCCCAGGCCACAGTTTTCCAGAATCACGCCTCAGTCATGTTCCCAGGCCACAGGTTTCGAGAATCCACTGATGTCATGTTCCCAGGCAACCTGATTCCAGAATAAAACCTCAGTCATGTTCCCAGGCCACAGGGTTCCAGAACCAAGCCTCAGTCAGGTTCCCAGCGCCCAGTATTCCACAATCTAAACAGATGTTATATTGCCAAGCCACAGGTTTCCACCATGAAACCTCAGACATGTTCCCAGGCCACAGAGTTCCAGAATCAAACCGTTCTCAGGTTCCAAGTCCACAGGGTTCCAGAATCCACTGATGTCATGCTCCCAGGCCAAAGGATTCCAGAATAAAACCTCTGTCATGTTCCCTGTCCACAGGGTTCCAGAACCAAGACTCAGTCAGGTTCCCAGGGCCCCGTATTCCACAATCTAGACAGATGTCATGTTCCCAGGCCACAGGTTTCCAGAATCAAACCATTGTCAAATTCCTAGGCCATGGGTTTCCAGTACCAGGCCACAGTCATGTTTCCAGGGCACAGGGTTCTACAATCAAACTTCTGTCATGTGGCCAATCCACAGGTTTCTGCCATCAAACCTCAATCAAGTTCCCATGACACAGATTTCCAGAATCAAACCTCAGTCATATTCCCAGGACACATGTTTCCAGAATCAAATCTCAGTCATGTTTGCAGGACCCATGGTTCCACAATCAAACCACAGTCATGTTCCCAGGACAAAAGTGTCCAGAATCAAACCTCAGTCATGTTCCCAGGGAACAGGGTTCCAGTAACAAACCTCAGTAATGATACCAAGCCACAGGTTTCCACCATGAAACCTCATACATGTTCCCAGGCCACAGTGTTCCAGAATCAAACCGTTCTCATGTTCCCAGGCCACAGCGTTCCAGAATCCACTGATGTCATGTTCCCAGGCCACAGGATTCCAGAATAAAACCTCAGTCATGTTCCCAGTCCACAGGGTTCCAGAACCAAGCCTCAGTCAGGTTCCCAGGGCCCAGTATTCCACAATCTAAACAGATGTCATGTTCCAAGGCCACAGGATTCCAAAATCACGCCTCAGTCTTGTTCCTGGCCACAGGGTTCCAGAATCAAACCAATGTCAAGTTCCCAGGCCATGGGTTTCAAGTATCAGTTCGCAGTCATGTTTCCAGGGCACAGGGTTCTACAATCAAACCTCAGTCATGTTGCCAGTCCACAGATTTCTACCATCAAACCTCAGTCAAGTTTCCAGGCCACAGTTTTCCAGAATAATGCCTCAGTCAGGTTCCCAGGCCAAAGGGTTCCAGAATCAATCCAATGTCAAATTCCTAGGCCATGGGTTTCCAGTACAAGGCCACAGTCATGTTTCCAGGGAACAGGGTTCTACAATCAAACCTCTGTCATATTGCCAGTCCACAGGTTTCTGCCATCAAACCTCAGTCAAGTTCCCAGGCCACAGATTTCCAGAATCCAGCCTCAGTCATATTCCCAGGACACATGGTTCCAGAATCAAACCTCAGTCATGTTTGCAGGACCCATGATTCCACAATCAAAACACAGTCATGTTCCCAGCACAAAGGTGTCCAGAATCAAACCTCAGTCATGTTCCCAGGGAACAGGGATCCAGAAATAAACCTCAGTCATGTTGCCAAGCCATAGGTTTACACCAACAAACCTCAGACATGTTCCCAGGTCACAGGGCTCCAGAATCAAACCGTTCTCATGTTCACAGGCCACAGGGTTCCAGAATCCACTGATGTCATGTTCCCAGGCCACAGGGTTCCAGAAACAATCCTCAGTTATGTTCGCAGGCTACAGGGTTCCAGAATAAAACCTCAGTCATTTTCCCAGTCCACAGGGTTCCAGAACCAAGCCTCAGTCAGATACCCAGGGCACAGTATTCCACAATCTAAACAGATGTCATGTTCCCATGACATAGGATTCCAGAATCACGCCTCAGTCATGTTCCCTGGCCACAGGGATCCAGATTCAAACCTCAGTCATGTTGCCAGGCCATAGGGTACCACCATCAAACCTCAGTCATATTCCCAGACCACAGGTTTCCACAATCAAACCGATTTCATGTTCCCAGGCAACAGGCTACCAGAATCCAAACCGATGTCATGTTCCCAGGCCACAGGATTCCACAATCTAACAACAGTCATGTTCCCAGGCCAATGGTTTCCAGAATCAAAGCACAGTCATATTCCCAGGCCACATGGTTCCAGAATCAAACCTCAGTCATGTTCCCATTCCACAGGATTCCAGAAGCAAGCCTTCAGTCAGGTTCCCAGGGCACAGTATTCCACAATCTAAACAGATGTCCTGTTCCCAGGCCACAGGTTTCCAGAATCACGCCTCAATCATGTTCCCAGGCCACAGGGTTCCAGAATCAAACCAATGTCAAATTCCTAGGCCATGGGTTTCCAGTACCAGGCCACAGTCATGTTTCCAGGGCACAGGGTTCTACAATCAAACCTCTGTCATGTTGCCAGTCCACAGGTTTCTGCCATCAAACCTCAGTCAAGTTCCCAGGCCACAGATATCCAGAATCAAACCTCAGTCATATTCCCAGGACACATGGTTCCAGAATCAAACCTCAATCATGTTTGCAGGATCCAAGGTTCCACAATCAAACCACAGTCATGTTCCCAGGACAAAGGTGTCCAGGATCAAACCTCAGTCATGTTCCCAGGGAAGAGGGTTCCAGTAACAAACCTCAGGCATGTTGCCAAGCCACAGGTTTCCACCATGAAACCTCAGACATGTTCCCAGGCCACAGGGTTCCAGAATCAAACCGTTCTCATGTTCCCAGGCCGCAGGGTTACAGAATCCACTGATGTCATATTCCCAGGCCACAGGACTCCAGAATAAAACCTCAGTCATGTTCCCAGTCCACAGTGTTCCAGAACCAAGCCTCAGTTAGTTTCCCAGGGACCAGTATTCCAGAATCTAAACAGATGTCATGTTCCCAGGCCACAGGATTCCAGAATCAAGCCTCAGTCATTTTCCTGACCACAGGCTTCCAGAATCAAACCAATGTCAAGTTCCCAGGCCATGGGTTTCCAGTACCAGGCCACAGTCATATTTCCAGGGCACAGGATTCTACAATCAAACCTCAGTAATGTTTCCAGTCCACAGATTTCTGCCATGAAACCTCAGTCAAGTCCCCGGCCACAGTTTTCCAGAATCAAACCTCAGTCATGTTCCCAGGCCACAGATTTCCAGAATCAAACCTTAGTCATATTCCCAGGCCACAGTTTTCCAGAATCACTCCTCAGTCATGTTCCCAGGCCAAAAGGTTCCAGAATCAAACCAATGTCAAATTCCTAGGCCATGGGTTTCCAGTACCAGCCCACAGTCATCTTTCCAGGGCATAGGGTTCAACAATCAAACGGCAGTCATGTTGCCAGAGCACAGGTTTCTGCCATCAAACCTCAGTCAAGTTCCCAGGCCACAGATTTCCAGAATCAAACCTCAGTCATATTCCCAGGACACATGGTTCCAGAATCAAACCTCAGTCATGTTTGCAGGACCCATGGTTCCACAATCAAACCACAGTCATGTTCCCAGGACAAAGGTGTCCAGAATCAAACCTCAGTCATGTTCCCAGGGAACAGGGTTCCAGTAACCAACCTCAGTCATGTTGCCAAGCCACAGGTTTCCACCATCAAATCTCAGACATGTTCCCAGGCCACAGGGTTCCAGAATCAAACCGTTCTCATGTTCGTAGGCCACAGGGTTCCAGAATCCACTGATGTCATGTTCCCAGGCCACAGGATTCCAGAATATAACCTCAGTCATGTTCCCATTCCACAGGGTTCCAGAACCAAGCCTCAGTCAGGTTCCCAGGGCCCAGTATTCCACAATCTAAACAGATGTCATGTTCCCAGGCCACAGGATTCCAGAATCACGCCTCAGTCTTGTTCCTGACCACAGGCTTCCAGAATCAAACTAATGTCAAGTTCCCAGGCCATGGGTTTCAAGTATCAGGTCGCAGTCATGTTTTCAGGGCACAGGGTTCTACAATCAAACCTCAGTCATGTTGCCAGTCCACAGGTTTCTGCCATCAAACCTCAGTCAAGTTCCCAGGCCACAGATTTCCAGAATCAAACCTCAGTCATATTCCCAGGACACATGGTTCCAGAATCAAACCTCAGTCATGTTTGCAGGACCCATGATTCCACAATCAACACGCAGTCATTTTCCCAGCACAAAGGTTTCCAGAATCACACCTCAGTCATGTTCCCAGGTCACAGTGTTCAAGAGTCCAGTGATGTCATGTTCCCAGGCCACAGGATTCCAGAATAAAACTTCAGTCATGTTCCCAGTCCACAGGGTTCCAGAACCAAGCCTCAGTCAGGTTCCCAGGGCATAGTATTCCACAATCTAAACAAATGTCATGTTCCCAGGCCACAGGTTTCCTGAATCACGCCTCAGTCATGTTCCCAGGCCACAGGGTTCCAGAATCAAATCAATGTCAAATTCCTAGGCCATGGGTTTCCAGTACCAGTCCACAGTCATGTTTCCAGGGCACAGGGTTCTACAATCAAACCTCTGTCATGTTGCCAGTCCACAGGTTTCTGCCATCAAACCTCAGTCAAGTTCCCAGGCCACAGATTTCCAGAATCAAACCTCAGTCATATTCCCAGGACACATGGTTCCAGAATCAAACCTCAGTCATGTTTGCAGGACCCATGGTTCCACAATCAAAGCACAGTCATGTTCCCAGGACAAAGCTGTCCAGAATCAAACCTCAGTCATATTCCCAGGCCACAGGTTTCCAGAATCCACTGATGTCATGTTCCCAGGCCACCTGATTCCAGAATAAACTCTCAGTCATGTTCCCAGTCCACAGGGTTCCAGAACCAAGTCTCAGTCAGGTTCCCAGGGCCCAGTATTCCACAATCTAAACAGATGTCATGTTCCCAGGCCACAGGTTTCCAGAATCAAACCTCAGTCATGTTCCCAGGCCATAGGGTTCCAGACTCAAACCATTGACAAATTCCTAGGCCATGGGTTTCCAATACCAGGCCACAGTCATGTTTCCAGGGCACAGGGTTCTACAATCAAACCTCTGTCATGTGGCCAGTCCACAGGTTTCTGCCATCAAACCTCAATCAATTTCCCAGGCCACTGATTTCCAGAATCAAACCTCAGTCATATTCCCAGGACACATGGTTCCAGAATCAAATCTCAGTCATATTTGCAGGACCCATGGTTCCACAATCAAACCACAGTCATGTTCCCAGGAAAAAAGTGTCCAGAATTAAACCTCAGTCATGTTCCCAGGGAACAGGGATCCAGAAATAAACCTCAGTCATGTTGCCAAGCCATAGCTTTCCACCAACAAACCTCAGACATGTTCCCAGGCCACAGCGTTCCAGAATCCACTGATGTCATGTTCCCAGGCCACAGGATTCCAAAATAAACCTCAGTCATGTTCAAAGTCCAAAGGGTTCCAGAACCAAGCCTCAGTCAGGTTCCCAGGGCCCAGTATTCCACAATCTAAACAGATGTCATGTTCCCAGGCCACAGGATACCAAAATCACGCCTCAGTCTTGTTCCTGGCCACAGGGTTCCAGAATCAAACCAATGTCAATTTCCCAGGCCATGGGTTTCAAGTATCAGTTCGCAGTCATGTTTCCAGGGCACAGGGTTCTACAATCAAACCTCAGTCATGTTGCCAGTCCACAGATTTCTACCATCAAACCTCAGTCAAGTTCCCAGGCCACAGTTTTCCAGAATCACGCCTCGGTCATGTTCCCAGGCCACAGGTTTCCAGAATCCACTGATGTCATGTTCCCAGGCCACCTGATTCCAGAATAAAACCTCAGTCATGTTCCCAGTCCACAGGGTTCCAGAACCAAGCCTCAGTCAGGTTCCCAGCGCCCAGTATTCCACAATCTAAACAGATGTTATATTGCCAAGCCACAGGTTTCCACCATGAAACCTCAGACATGTTCCCAGGCCACAGAGTTCCAGAATCAAACCGTTCTCAGGTTCCAAGGCCACAGGGTTCCAGAATCCACTGATGTCATGCTCCCAGGCCAAAGGATTCCAGAATAAAACCTCTGTCATGTTCCCTGTCCACAGGGTTCCAGAACCAAGACTCAGTCAGGTTCCCAGGGCCCCGTATTCCACAATCTAGACAGATGTCATGTTCCCAGGGCACAGGTTTCCAGAATCAAACCATTGTCAAATTCCTAGGCCATGGGTTTCCAGTACCAGGCCACAGTCATGTTTCCAGGGCACAGGGTTCTACAATCAAACTTCTGTCATGTGGCCAATCCACAGGTTCCTGCCATCAAACCTCAATCAAGTTCCCATGACACAGATTTCCAGAATCAAACCTCAGTCATGTTCCCAGGACACATGTTTCCAGAATCAAATCTCAGTCATGTTTGCAGGACCCATGGTTCCACAATCAAACCACAGTCATGTTCCCAGGACAAAAGTGTCCAGAATCAAACCTCAGTCATGTTCCCAGGGAACAGGGTTCCAGTAACAAACCTCAGTAATGATACCAAGCCACAGGTTTCCACCATGAAACCTCATACATGTTCCCAGGCCACAGTGTTCCAGAATCAAACCGTTCTCATGTTCCCAGGCCACAGCGTTCCAGAATCCACTGATGTCATGTTCCCAGGCCACAGGATTCCAGAATAAAACCTCAGTCATGTTCCCAGTCCACAGGGTTCCAGAACCAAGCCTCAGTCAGGTTCCCAGGGCCCAGTATTCCACAATCTAAACAGATGTCATGTTCCAAGGCCACAGGATTCCAAAATCACGCCTCAGTCTTGTTCCTGGCCACAGGGTTCCAGAATCAAACCAATGTCAAGTTCCCAGGCCATGGGTTTCAAGTATCAGTTCGCAGTCATGTTTCCAGGGCACAGGGTTCTACAATCAAACCTCAGTCATGTTGCCAGTCCACAGATTTCTACCATCAAACCTCAGTCAAGTTTCCAGGCCACAGTTTTCCAGAATAATGCCTCAGTCAGGTTCCCAGGCCAAAGGGTTCCAGAATCAATCCAATGTCAAATTCCTAGGCCATGGGTTTCCAGTACAAGGCCACAGTCATGTTTCCAGGGAACAGGGTTCTACAATCAAACCTCTGTCATATTGCCAGTCCACAGGTTTCTGCCATCAAACCTCAGTCAAGTTCCCAGGCCACAGATTTCCAGAATCCAACCTCAGTCATATTCCCAGGACACATGGTTCCAGAATCAAACCTCAGTCATGTTTGCAGGACCCATGATTCCACAATCAAAACACAGTCATGTTCCCAGCACAAAGGTGTCCAGAATCAAACCTCAGTCATGTTCCCAGGGAACAGGGATCCAGAAATAAACCTCAGTCATGTTGCCAAGCCATAGGTTTACACCAACAAACCTCAGACATGTTCCCAGGTCACAGGGCTCCAGAATCAAACCGTTCTCATGATCACAGGCCACAGGGTTCCAGAATCCACTGATGTCATGTTCCCAGGCCACAGGGTTCCAGAAACAATCCTCAGTTATGTTCGCAGGCTACAGGGTTCCAGAATAAAACCTCAGTCATGTTCCCAGTCCACAGGGTTCCAGAACCAAGCCTCAGTCAGATACCCAGGGCACAGTATTCCACAATCTAAACAGATGTCATGTTCCCATGACATAGGATTCCAGAATCACGCCTCAGTCATGTTCCCTGGCCACAGGGATCCAGATTCAAACCTCAGTCATGTTGCCAGGCCATAGGGTACCACCATCAAACCTCAGTCATATTCCCAGACCACAGGTTTCCACAATCAAACCGATTTCATGTTCCCAGGCAACAGGCTACCAGAATCCAAACCGATGTCATGTTCCCAGGCCACAGGATTCCACAATCTAACATCAGTCATGTTCCCAGGCCAATGGTTTCCAGAATCAAAGCACAGTCATATTCCCAGGCCACATGGTTCCAGAATCAAACCTCAGTCATGTTCCCATTCCACAGGATTCCAGAAGCAAGCCTTCATTCAGGTTCCCAGGGCACAGTATTCCACAATCTAAACAGATGTCCTGTTCCCAGGCCACAGGTTTCCAGAATCACGCCTCAATCATGTTCCCAGGCCACAGGGTTCCAGAATCAAACCAATGTCAAATTCCTAGGCCATGGGTTTCCAGTACCAGGCCACAGTCATGTTTCCAGGGCACAGGGTTCTACAATCAAACCTCTGTCATGTTGCCAGTCCACAGGTTTCTGCCATCAAACCTCAGTCAAGTTCCCAGGCCACAGATTTCCAGAATCAAACCTCAGTCATATTCCCAGGACACATGGTTCCAGAATCAAACCTCAATCATGTTTGCAGGACCCATGGTTCCACAATCAAACCACAGTCATGTTCCCAGGACAAAAGTGTCCAGGATCAAACCTCAGTCATGTTCCCAGGGAAGAGGGTTCCAGTAACAAACCTCAGGCATGTTGCCAAGCCACAGGTTTCCACCATGAAACCTCAGACATGTTCCCAGGCCACAGGGTTCCAGAATCAAACCGTTCTCATGTTCCCAGGCCGCAGGGTTACAGAATCCACTGATGTCATATTCCCAGGCCACAGGACTCCAGAATAAAACCTCAGTCATGTTCCCAGTCCACAGTGTTCCAGAACCAAGCCTCAGTTAGTTTCCCAGGGCCCAGTATTCCACAATCTAAACAGATGTCATGTTCCCAGGCCACAGGATTCCAGAATCAAGCCTCAGTCATTTTCCTGACCACAGGCTTCCAGAATCAAACCAATGTCAAGTTCCCAGGCCATGGGTTTCCAGTACCAGGCCACAGTCATATTTCCAGGGCACAGGATTCTACAATCAAACCTCAGTAATGTTTCCAGTCCACAGATTTCTGCCATGAAACCTCAGTCAAGTCCCCGGCCACAGTTTTCCAGAATCAAACCTCAGTCATGTTCCCAGGCCACAGATTTCCAGAATCAAACCTTAGTCATATTCCCAGGCCACAGTTTTCCAGAATCACTCCTCAGTCAGGTTCCCAGGCCACAGGGTTCCAGAATCAAACCAATGTCAAATTCCTAGGCCATGGGTTTCCAGTACCAGCCCACAGTCATCTTTCCAGGGCATAGGGTTCAACAATCAAACGTCAGTCATGTTGCCAGAGCACAGGTTTCTGCCATCAAACCTCAGTCAAGTTCCCAGGCCACAGATTTCCAGAATCAAACCTCAGTCATATTCCCAGGACACATGGTTCCAGAATCAAACCTCACTCATGTTTGCAGGACCCATGGTTCCACAATCAAACCACAGTCATGTTCCCAGGACAAAGGTGTCCAGAATCAAACCTCAGTCATGTTCCCAGGGAACAGGGTTCCAGTAACCAACCTCAGTCATGTTGCCAAGCCACAGGTTTCCACCATCAAATCTCAGACATGTTCCCAGGCCACAGGGTTCCAGAATCAAACCGTTCTCATGTTCGTAGGCCACAGGGTTCCAGAATCCACTGATGTCATGTTCCCAGGCCACAGGATTCCAGAATATAACCTCAGTCATGTTCCCATTCCACAGGGTTCCAGAACCAAGCCTCAGTCAGGTTCCCAGGGCCCAGTATTCCACAATCTAAAGAGATGTCATGTTCCCAGGCCACAGGATTCCAGAATCACGCCTCAGTCTTGTTCCTGACCACAGGCTTCCAGAATCAAACTAATGTCAAGTTCCCAGGCCATGGGTTTCAAGTATCAGGTCGCAGTCATGTTTCCAGGGCACAGGGTTCTACAATCAAACCTCAGTCATGTTGCCAGTCCACAGGTTTCTGCCATCAAACCTCAGTCAAGTTCCCAGGCCACAGATTTCCAGAATCAAACCTCAGTCATATTCCCAGGACACATGGTTCCAGAATCAAACCTCAGTCATGTTTGCAGGACCCATGATTCCACAATCAACACGCAGTCATTTTCCCAGCACAAAGGTTTCCAGAATCAAACCTCAGTCATGTTCCCAGGTCACAGTGTTCAAGAGTCCAGTGATGTCATGTTCCCAGGCCACAGGATTCCAGAATAAAACTTCAGTCATGTTCCCAGTCCACAGGGTTCCAGAATCAAGCCTCAGTCAGGTTCCCAGGGCATAGTATTCCACAATCTAAACAAATGTCATGTTCCCAGGCCACAGGTTTCCTGAATCACGCCTCAGTCATGTTCCCAGGCCACAGGGTTCCAGAATCAAATCAATGTCAAATTCCTAGGCCATGGGTTTCCAGTACCAGTCCACAGTCATGTTTCCAGGGCACAGGGTTCTACAATCAAACCTCTGTCATGTTGCCAGTCCACAGGTTTCTGCCATCAAACCTTAGTCAAGTTCCCAGGCCACAGATTTCCAGAATGAAACCTCAGTCATATTCCCAGGACACATGGTTCCAGAATCAAACCTCAGTCATGTTTGCAGGACCCATGGTTCCACAATCAAAGCACAGTCATGTTCCCAGGACAAAGCTGTCCAGAATCAAACCTCAGTCATGTTCCCAGGGAACAGGGTTCCAGTAACAAACCTCAGTCATGTTGCCAAGCCACAGGTTTCCACCATCAAACCTCAGACATGTTCCCAGGCCACAGGGTTCGAGAATCAAACCGTTCTCATGTTCCCAGTCCACAGGGTTCCAGATCCAAGACTCAGTCAGGTTCCCAGGGCCCAGTATTCCACAATCTAAACAGATGTCATGTTCCCAGGCCACAGGATTCCAGAATCACGCCTCAGTCTTGTTCCTGGACACAGGGTTCCAGAATCAAACCAATGTCAAGTTCCCATGCCATGGGTTTCAAGTATCAGGTCGCAGTCATGTTTCCAGGGCACAGGGTTCTACAATCAAACCTCAGTCATGTTGCCAGTCCACAGATTTCTACCATCAAACCTCAGTCAAGTTCCCAGGCCACAGTTTTCCAGAATCACGCCTCAGTCATGTTCCCAGGCCACAGGGTTCCAGAATCAAACCAATGTCAAATTCCTAGGCCATGGTTTTCCAGTACCAGGCCACAGTTATGTTTCCAGGGCACAGGGTTCTACAATCAAACCTCTGTCATGTGGCCAGTCCACAGGTTTCTGCCATCAAACCTCAGTCAAGTTCCCAAGCCACAGATTTCCAGAATCAAACCTCAGTCATATTCCCAGGCCACAGTTTTCCAGAATCACGCCTCAGTCATGTTCCCAGGCCACAGGTTTCCAGAATCCACTGATGTCATGTTCCCAGGCCACCTGATACCAGAATAAAACCTCAGTCATGTTCCCAGTCCACAGGGTTCCAGAACCAAGCCTCAGTCAGGTTCCCAGCGCCCAGTATTCCACAATCTAAACAGATGTCATATTGCCAAGCCACAGGTTTCCACCATGAAACCTCAGACATGTTCCCAGGCCACAGAGTTCCAGAATCAAACCGTTCTCATGTTCCAAGGCCACAGGGTTCCAGAATCCACTGATGTCATGCTCCCAGGCCACAGGATTCCCTGATAAAACCTCTGTCATGTTCCCTGTCCACAGGGTTCCAGAACCAAGACTCAGTCAGGTTCCCAGGACCCAGTATTCCACAATCTAGACAGATGTCATGTTCCCAGGCCACAGGTTTCAGAATCAAACCATTATCAAATTCCTAGGCCATGGGTTTCCAGTACCAGGCCGCAGTCATGTTTCCAGGGCACAGGGTTCTACAATCAAACTTCTGTCATGTGGCCAATCTACAGGTTTCTGCCATCAAACCTCAATCAAGTTCCCATGACACAGATTGCCAGAATCAAACCTCAGTCATATTCCCAGGACACATGTTTCCAGAATCAAATCTCAGTCATGTTTGCAGGACCCATGGTTCCACAATCAAACCACAGTCATGTACCCAGGACAAAAGTGTCCAGAATCAAACCTCAGTCATGTTCCCTGGGAACAGGGTTCCAGTAACAAACCTCAGTAATGATACCAAGCCACAGGTTTCCACCATGAAACCTCATACATGTTCCCAGGCCACAGTGTTCCAGAATCAAACCGTTCTCATGTTCCCAGGCCACAGCGTTCCAGAATCCACTGATGTCATGTTCCCAGGCCACAGGATTCCAGAATAAAACCTCAGTCATGTTCCCAGTCCACAGGGTTCCAGAACCAAGTCTCAGTCAGGTTCCCAGGGCCCAGTATTCCACAATCTAAACAGATGTCATGTTCCCAGGACACAGGATTCCAGAATCACGCCTCAGTCTTGTTCCTGGCCACAGGGTTCCAGAATCAAACCAATGTCAAGTTCCCAGGCCATGGGTTTCAAGTATCAGGTCGCAGTCATGTTTCCAGGGCACAGGGTTCTACAAACAAACCTCAGTCATGTTGCCAGTCCACAGATTTCTACCATCAAACCTCAGTCAATTTCCCAGGCCACAGTTTTCCAGAATCACGCCTCAGTCATGTTCCCAGGCCACAGGTTTCCAGAATCCACTGATGTCATGTTCCCAGGCCACCTGATTCCAGAATAAAACCTCAGTCATGTTCCCAGTCCACAGGGTTCCAGAACCAAGTCTCAGTCAGGTTCCCAGGGCCCAGTATTCCACAATCTAAACAGATGTCATGTTGCCAAGCCACAGGTTTCCACAATGAAACCTCAGACATGTTCCCAGGCCACAGGGTTCCAGAATCAAACCGTTCTCATGTTCCAAGGCCACAGGGTTCCAGAATCCACTGATGTCATGCTCCCAGGCCACAGGATTCCAGAATAAAACCTCAGTCATATTCCCAGTCCACTGGGTTCCAGAACCAAGACTCAGTCAGGTTCCCAGGGCCCAGTATTCCACAATCTAAACAGATGTCATGTTCCCAGGCCACAGGTTTCCAGAATCAAACCTCAGTCATGTTCCCAGGCCATAGGGTTCCAGAATCAAACCATTGTCAAATTCCTAGGCCATGGGTTTCCAATACCAGGCCACAGTCATGTTTCCAGGGCACAGGGTTCTACAATCAAACCTCTGTCATGTGGCCAGTCCACAGGTTTCTGCCATCAAACCTCAATCAAGTTCCCAGGCCACAGATTTCCAGAATCAAACCTCAGTCATATTCCCAGGACACATGGTTCCAGAATCAAATCTCAGTCATGTTTGCAGGACCCATGGTTCCACAATCAAACCACAGTCATGTTCCCAGTACAAAAGTGTCCAGAATCAAACCTCAGTCATGTTCCCAGGGAACAGGGTTCCAGTTGCAAACCTCAGTCATGTTACCAAGCCACAGGTTTCCACCATGAAACCTCATACATGTTCCCAGGCCACAGTGTTCCAGAATCAAACCGTTCTCATGTTCCCAGGCCACAGGGTTCCAGAATCAAACCGTTCTCATGTTCCAAGGCCACAGGATTCCACAATCCACTGATATCATGCTCCCAGGCCACAGGATTCCAGAATAAACCTCAGTCATATTCCCAGTCCACAGGGTTCCAGAACCAAGACTCAGTCAGGTTCCCAGGGCCCAGTATTCCACAATCTAAACAGATGTCATTTTCCCAGGCCACAGGTTTCCAGAATCAAACCTCAGTCATGTTCCCAGGCCATAGGGTTCCAGAATCAAAACATTGTCAAATTCCTAGGCCATGGGTTTCCAGTACCAGGCCACAGTCATGTTTCCAGGGCACAGGGTTCTACAATCAAACCTCTGTCATGTGGCCAGTCCACAGGTTTCTGCCATCAAACCTCAATCAATTTCCCAGGCCACTGATTTCCAGAATCAAACCTCAGTCATATTCCCAGGACACATGGTTCCAGAATCAAATCTCAGTCATATTTGCAGGACCCATGGTTCCACAATCAAACCACAGTCATGTTCCCAGGAAAAAAGTGTCCAGAATTAAACCTCAGTCATGTTCCCAGGGAACAGGGTTCCAGTAACAAACCTCAGTCATGTTATCAAGCCACAGGTTTCCACCATGAAACCTCATACATGTTCCCAGGCCACAGTGTTTCAGAATCAAACCGTTCTCATGTTCCCAGGCCACAGGGTTCCAGAATCCACTGATGTCATGTTCCCAGGCCACAGGATTCCAGAATAAAACCTCAGTCATGTTCCAACTCCACAGGGTTCCAGAACCAAGACTCAGTCAGGTTCCCAGGGCCCAGTATTCCACAGTCTAAACAGATGTCATGTTCCCAGGCCACAGGATTCCAGAATCACGCCTCAGTCTTGTTCCTGGACACAGGGTTCCAGAATCAAACCAATGTCAAGTTCCCAGGCCATGGGTTTCAAGTATCAGGTCGCAGTCATGTTTCCAGGGCACAGGGTTCTACAATCAAACCTCAGTCATGTTGCCAGTCCACAGATTTCTACCATCAAACCTCAGTCAAGTTCCCAGGCCACAGTTTTCCAGAATCACGCCTCAGTCATGTTCCCAGGCCACAGGTTTCCAGAATCCACTGATGTCATGTTCCCAGGCCACCTGATTCCAGAATAAAACCTCAGTCATGTTCCCAGTCCACAGGGTTCCAGAACCAAGCCTCAGTCAGGTTCCCAGCGCCCCGTATTCCACAATCTAGACAGATGTCATGTTCCCAGGCCACAGGTTTCCAGAATCAAACCATTGTCAAATTCCTAGGCCATGGGTTTCCAGTACCAGGCCACAGTCATGTTTCCAGGGCACAGGGTTCTACAATCAAACTTCTGTCATATGGCCAATCCACAGGTTTCTGCCATCAAACCTCAATCAAGTTCCCATGACACAGATTTCCAGAATCAAACCTCAGTCATATTCCCAGGGCACATGTTTCCAGAATCAAATCTCAGTCATGTTTGCAGGACCCATGGTTCCACAATCAAACCACAGTCATGTTCCCAGGACAAAAGTGTCCAGAATCAAACCTCAGTCATGTTCCCAGGGAACAGGGTTCCAGTAACAAACCTCAGTAATGATACCAAGCCACAGGTTTCCACCATGAAACCTCATACATGTTCCCAGGCCACAGTGTTCCAGAATCAAACCGTTCTCATGTTCCCAGGCCACAGCGTTCCAGAATCCACTGATGTCATGTTCCCAGGCCACAGGATTCCAGAATAAAACCTCAGTCATGTTCCCAGTCCACAGGGTTCCAGAACCAAGCCTCAGTCA
Organism: Balaenoptera ricei; assembly: GCF_028023285.1. Taxonomy (NCBI): domain Eukaryota; kingdom Metazoa; phylum Chordata; class Mammalia; order Artiodactyla; family Balaenopteridae; genus Balaenoptera; species Balaenoptera ricei. The sequence continues at coordinate 62,569,596 of NC_082652.1, forward strand.
GATTCCCAGGGCCCAGTATTCCACAATCTAAACAGATGTCATGTTCCCAGGCCACAGGATTCCAAAATCACGCCTCAGTCTTGTTCCTGGCCACAGGGTTCCAGAATCAAACCAATGTCAAGTTCCCAGGCCATGGGTTTCAAGTATCAGTTCGCAGTCATGTTTCAAGGGCACAGGGTTCTACAATCAAACCTCAGTCATGTTGCCAGTCCACAGATTTCTACCATCAAACCTCAGTCAAGTTCCCAGGCCACAGTTTTCCAGAATAATGCCTCAGTCAGGTTCCCAGGCCAAAGGGTTCCAGAATCAATCCAATGTCAAATTCCTAGGCCATGGGTTTCCAGTACAAGGCCATAGTCATGTTTCCAGGGCACAGGGTTCTACAATCAAACCTCTGTCATATTGCCAGTCCACAGGTTTCTGCCATCAAACCTCAGTCAAGTTCCCAGGCCACAGATTTCCAGAATCCAACCTCAGTCATATTCCCAGGACACATGGTTCCAGAATCAAACCTCAGTCATGTTTGCAGGACCCATGATTCCACAATCAAAACACAGTCATGTTCCCAGCACAAAGGTGTCCAGAATCAAACCTCAGTCATGTTCCCAGGGAACAGGGATCCAGAAATAAACCTCAGTCATGTTGCCAAGCCATAGGTTTACACCAACAAACCTCAGACATGTTCCCAGGTCACAGGGCTCCAGAATCAAACCGTTCTCATGTTCCCAGGCCACAGGGTTCCAGAATCCACTGATGTCATGTTCCCAGGCCACAGGGTTCCAGAAACAATCCTCAGTTATGTTCACAGGCTACAGGGTTCCAGAATCAAACTTCAGTCATGTTCCCAGTCCACAGGGTTCCAGAACCAAGCCTCAGTCAGATTCCCAGGGCACAGTATTCCACAATCTAAACAGATGTCATGTTCCCAGGCCACAGGTTTCCAGAATCACGCCTCAGTCATGTTCCCAGGCCACAGGGTTCCAGAATCAAATCAATGTCAAATTCCTAGGCCATGGGTTTCCAGTACCAGTCCACAGTCATGTTTCCAGGGCACAGGGTTCTACAATCAAACCTCTGTCATGTGGCCAGTCCACAGGTTTCTGCCATCAAACCTCAGTCAAGTTCCCAGGCCACAGATTTCCAGAATCAAACCTCAGTCATATTCCCAGGACACATGGTTCCAGACTCAAACCTCAGTCATGTTTGCAGGACCCATGGTTCCACAATCAAAGGACAGTCCTGTTCCCAGGACAAAGCTATCCAGAATCAAACCTCAGTCATGTTCCCAGGCCACAGAGTTCCAGAATCAAACCGTTCTCATGTTCCAAGGCCACAGGGTTCCAGAATCCACTGATGTCATGCTCCCAGGCCACAGGATTCCATGATAAAACCTCTGTCATGTTCCCTGTCCACAGGGTTCCAGAACCAAGACTCAGTCAGGTTCCCAGGGCCCAGTATTCCACAATCTAGACAGATGTTATGTTCCCAGGCCACAGGTTTCAGAATCAAACCATTATCAAATTCCTAGGCCATGGGTTTCCAGTACCAGGCCACAGTCATGTTTCCAGGGCACAGGGTTCTACAATCAAACTTATGTCATGTGGCCAATCTACAGGTTTCTGCCATCAAACCTCAATCAAGTTCCCATGACACAGATTTCCAGAATCAAACCTCAGTCATATTCCCAGGACACATGTTTCCAGAATCAAATCTCAGTCATGTTTGCAGGACCCATGGTACCACAATCAAACCACAGTCATGTTCCCAGGACAAAAGTGTCCAGAATCAAACCTCAGTCATGTTCCCAGGGAACAGGGTTCCAGTAACAAACCTCAGTAATGATACCAAGCCACAGGTTTCCACCATGAAACCTCATACATGTTCCCAGGCCACAGTGTTCCAGAATCAAACCGTTCTCATGTTCCCAGGCCACAGCGTTCCAGAATCCACTGATGTCATGTTCCCAGGCCACAGGATTCCAGAATAAAACCTCAGTCATGTTCCCAGTCCACAGGGTTCCAGAACCAAGCCTCAGTCAGGTTCCCAGGGCCCAGTATTCCACAATCTAAACAGATGTCATGTTCCCTGGCCACAGGATTCCAGAATCACGCCTCAGTCTTGTTCCTGGACACAGGGTTCCAGAATCAAACCAATGTCAAGTTCCCAGGCCATGGGTTTCAAGTATCAAGTCGCAGTCATGTTTCCAGGGCACAGGGTTCTACAATCAAACCTCAGTCATGTTGCCAGTCCACAGATTTCTACCATCAAACCTCAGTCAAGTTCCCAGGCCACAGTTTTCCAGAATAATGCCTCAGTCAGGTTCCCAGGCCAAAGGGTTCCAGAATCAATCCAATGTCAAATTCCTAGGCCATGGGTTTCCAGTACCAGGCCTCAGTCATGTTTCCAGGGCACAGGGTTCTACAATCAAACCTCAGTCATGTTGCCAGTCCACAGGTTTCTGCCATCAAACCTCAGTCAAGTTCCCAGGCCACAGATTTCCAGAATCCAACCTCAGTCATATTCCCAGGACACATGGTTCCAGAATCAAACCTCAGTCATGTTTGCAGGACCCATGATTCCACAATCAAAACACAGTCATGTTCCGAGCACAAAGGTGTCCAGAATCAAACCTCAATCATATTCCCAGGGAACAGGGATCCAGAAATAAACCTCAGTCATGTTGCCAAGCCATAGGTTTCCACCAACAAACCTCAGACATGTTCCCAGGCCACAGGGTTCCAGAATCCACTGATGTCATGTTCCCAGGCCACAGGGTTCCAGAAGCAATCCTCAGTTATGTTCGCAGGCTACAGGGTTCCAGAATCAAACTTCAGTCATGTTCCCAGTCCACAGGGTTCCAGAACCAAGCCTCAGTCAGATTCCCAGGGCACAGTATTCCACAATCTAAACAGATGTCATGTTCCCAGGCCACAGATTTCCTGAATCACGCCTCAGTCATGTTCCCAGGCCACAGGGTTCCAGAATCAAATCAATGTCAAATTCCTAAGCCATGGGTTTCCAGTACCAGTCCACAGTCATGTTTCCAGGGCACAGGGTTCTACAATCAAACCTCTGTCATGTGGCCAGTCCACAGGTTTCTGCCATCAAACATCAGTCAAGTTCCCAGGCCACAGATTTCCAGAATCAAACCTCAGTCATAGTCCCAGGACACATGGTTCCAGAATCAAACCTCAGTCATGTTTGCAGGACCCATGGTTCCAAAATCAAAGCACAGTCATGTTCCCAGGACAAAGCTGTCCAGAATCAAACCTCAGTCATGTTCCCAGGGAACAGGGTTCCACTAACAAACCTCAGTCATGTTGCCAAGCCACAGGTTTCCACCATCAAACCTCAGACATGTTCCCAGGCCACAGGGTTCCAGAATCAAACTGTTCTCATGCTCCCAGTCCACAGGGTTCCAGAACCAAGACTCAGTCAGGTTCCAAGGGCCCAGTATTCCACAATCTAAACAGATGTCATGTTCCCAGGCCACAGGATTCCAGAATCACGCCTCAGTCTTGTTCCTGGACACAGGGTTCCAGAATCAAACCAATGTCAAGTTCCCATGCCATGGGTTTCAAGTATCAGGTCGCAGTCATGTTTCCAGGGCACAGGGTTCTACAATCAAACCTCAGTCATGTTGCCAGTCCACAGATTTCTACCATCAATCCTCAGTCAAGTTCCCAGGCCACAGTTTTCCAGAATAACGCCTCAGTCATGTTCCCAGGCCACAGGGTTCCAGAATCCACTGATGTCATGTTCCCAGGCCACAGGATTCCAGAATAAAACCTCAGTCATGTTCCAACTCCACAGGGTTCCAGAACCAAGACTCAGTCAGGTTCCCAGGGCCCAGTATTCCACAATCTAAACAGATGTCATGTTCCCAGGCCACAGGTTTCCAGAATCACGCCTCAGTCATGTTCTCAGGCCACAGGGTTCCAGAATCAAACCAATGTCACATTCCTAGGCCATGGTTTTCCAGTACCAGGCCACAGTCATGTTTCCAGGGCACAGGGTTCTACAATCAAACCTCTGTCATGTGGCCAGTCCACAGGTTTCTGGCATCAAACCTCAGTCAAGTTCCCAGGCCACAGATTTCCAGAATCAAACCTCAGTCATATTCCCAGGCCACAGTTTTCCAGAATCACGCCTCAGTCCTGTTCCCAGGCCACAGGTTTCCAGAATCCACTGATGTCATGTTCCCAGGCCACCTGATTCCAGAATAAAACCTCAGTCATGTTCCCAGTCCACAGGGTTCCAGAACCAAGTCTCAGTCAGGTTCCCAGGGCCCAGTATTCCACAATCTAAACAGATGTCATGTTGCCAAGCCACAGGTTTCCACCATGAAACCTCAGACATGTTCCCAGGCCACAGGGTTCCAGAATCAAACCGTTCTCATGTTCCAAGGCCACAGGGTTCCGGAATCCACTGATGTCATGCTCCCAGGCCACAGGATTCCAGAATAAAACCTCAGTCATGTTCCCAGTCCACAGGGTTCCAGAACCAAGACTCAGTCAGGTTCCCAGGGCCCAGTATTCCACAATCTAAACAGATGTCATGTTCCCAGGCCACAGGTTTCCAGAATCAAACCTCAGTCATGTTCCCAGGCCATAGGGTTCCAGAATCAAACCATTGTCAAATTCCTAGGCCATGGTTTTCCAGTACCAGGCCACAGTCATGTTTCCAGGGCACAGGGTTCTACAATCAAACCTCTGTCATGTGGCCAGTCCACAGGTTTCTGCCATCAAACCTCAATCAAGTTCCCAGGCCACAGATTTCCAGAATCAAACCTCAGTCATGTTCCCAGGGAACAGGGATCCAGAAATAAACCTCAGTCATGTTGCCAAGCCATAGGTTTCCACCAACAAACCTCAGACATGTTCCCAGGCCACAGGGTTCCAGAATCCACTGATGTCATGTTCCCAGGCCACAGGGTTCCAGAAACAATCCTCAGTTATGTTCGCAGGCTACAGGGTTCCAGAATCAAACCTCAGTCATGTTCCCAGGCCACAGGGTTCCAGAACCAAGCCTCAGTCAGGTTCCCAGCGCCCAGTATTCCACAATCTAAACAGATGTCATATTGCCAAGCCACAGGTTTCCACCATGAAACCTCAGACATGTTCCCAGGCCACAGAGTTCCAGAATCAAACCGTTCTCATGTTCCAAGGCCACAGGGTTCCAGAATCCACTGATGTCATCCTCCCAGGCCACAGGATTCCAGAATAAAACCTCTGTCATGTTCCCTGTCCACAGGGTTCCAGAACCAAGACTCAGTCAGGTTCCCAGGGCCCAGTATTCCACAATCTAGACAGATGTCATGTTCCCAGGCCACAGGTTTCCAGAATCAAACCATTGTCAAATTCCTAGGCCATGGGTTTCCAGTACCAGGCCACAGTCATGTTTCCAGGGCACAGGGTTCTACAATCAAACTTCTGTCATGTGGCCAATCCACAGATTTCTGCCATCAAACCTCAATTAAGTTCCCATGACACAGATTTCCAGAATCAAACCTCAGTCATATTCCCAGGACACATGTTTCCAGAACCAAATCTCAGTCATGTTTGCAGGACCCATGGTTCCACAATCAAACCACAGTCATGTTCCCAGGACAAAAGTGTCCAGAATCAAACCTCAGTCATGTTCCCAGGGAACAGGGTTCCAGTAACAAACCTCAGTAATGATACCAAGCCACAGGTTTCCACCATGAAACCTCATACATGTTCCCAGGCCACAGTGTTCCAGAATCAAACCGTTCTCATGTTCCCAGGCCACAGCGTTCCAGAATCCACTGATGTCATGTTCCCAGGCCACAGGATTCCAGAATAAAACTTCAGTCATGTTCACATTCCACAGGGTTCCAGAACCAAGCCTCAGTCAGGTTCCCAGGGCCCAGTATTCCACAATCTAAACAGATGTCATGTTCCCAGGCCACAGGATTCCAAAATCACGCCTCAGTCTTGTTCCTGGCCACAGGGTTCCAGAATCAAACCAATGTCAAGTTCCCAGGCCATGGGTTTCAAGTACCAGTTCGCACACATGTTTCCAGGGCACAGGGTTCTACAATCAAACCTCAGTCATGTTACCAGTCCACACATTTCTACCATCAAACCTCAGTCAAGTTCCCAGGCCACAATTTTCCAGAATAATGCCTCAGTCAGGTTCCCAGGCCAAAGGGTTCCAGAATCAATCCAATGTCAAATTCCTAGGCCATGGGTTTCCAGTACCAGGCCACAGTCATGTTTCCAGGGCACAGGGTTCTACAATCAAACCTCAGTCATGTTGCCAGTCCACAGGTTTCTGCCATCAAACCTCAGTCAAGTTCCCAGGCTACAGATTTCCAGAATCCAACCTCAGTCATATTCCCAGGACACATGGTTCCAGAATCAAACCTCAGTCATGTTTGCAGGACCCATGATTCCACAATCAAAACACAGTCAAGTTCCCAGCATAAAGGTGTCCAGAATCAAACCTCAGTCATGTTCCCAGGGAACAGGGATCCAGAAATAAACCTCAGTCATGTTGCCAAGCCATAGGTTTCCACCAACAAACCTCAGACATGTTCCCAGGCCACAGGGTTCCAGAATCCACTGATGTCATGTTCCCAGGCCACAGGGTTCCAGAAGCAATCCTCAGTTATGTTCGCAGTCTACAGGGTTCCAGAATCAAACCTCAGTCATGTTCCCAATCCACAGGGTTCCAGAACCAAGCCTCAGTCATATTCCCAGGGCACAGTATTCCACAATCTAAACAGATGTCATGTTCCCAGGCCACAGGTTTCCTGAATCACGCCTCAGTCATGTTCCCAGGCCACAGGGTTCCAGAATCAAATCAATGTCAAATTCCTAGGCCATGGGTTTCCAGTACCAGTCCACAGTCATGTTTCCAGGGCACAGGGTTCTACAATCAAACCTCTGTCATGTGGCCAGTCCACAGGTTTCTGCCATCAAACATCAGTCAAGATCCCGGGCCACAGATTTCCAGAATCAAACCTCAGTCATAGTCCCAGGACACATGGTTCCAGAATCGAACCTCAGTCATGTTTGCAGGACCCATGGTTCCACAATCAAAGCACAGTCATGTTCCCAGGACAAAGCTGTCCAGAATCAAACCTCAGTCATGTTCCCAGGGAACAGGGTTCCAGTAACAAACCTCAGTCATGTTGCCAAGCCACAGGTTTCCACCATCAAACCTCAGACATGTTCCCAGGCCACAGGGTTCCAGAATCAAACCGTTCTCATGTTCCCAGTCCACAGGGTTCCAGAACCAAGACTCAGTCAGGTTCCAAGGGCCCAGTATTCCACAATCTAAACAGATGTCATGTTCCCAGGCCACAGGATTCCAGAATCACGCCTCAGTCTTGTTCCTGGACACAGGGTTCCAGAATCAAACCAATGTCAAGTTCCCAGGCCATGGGTTTCAAGTATCAGGTCGCAGTCATGTTTCCAGGGCACAGGGTTCTACAATCAAACCTCAGTCATGTTGCCAGTCCACAGATTTCTACCATCAATCCTCAGTCAAGTTCCCAGGCCACAGTTTTCCAGAATAACGCCTCAGTCATGTTCCCAGGCCACAGGGTTCCAGAATCCACTGATGTCATGTTCCCAGGCCACAGGATTCCAGAATAAATCCTCAGTCATGTTCCAAGTCCACAGGGTTCCAGAACCAAGACTCAGTCAAGTTCCCAGGGCCCAGTATTCCACAATCTAAACAGATGTCATGTTCCCAGGCCACAGGTTTCCAGAATCACGCCTCAGTCATCTTCTCAGGCCACAGGGTTCCAGAATCAAACCAATGTCAAATTCCTAGGCCATGGTTTTCCAGTACCAGGCCACAGTCATGTTTCCAGGGAACAGGGTTCTACAATCAAACCTCTGTCATGTGGCCAGTCCACAGGTTTCTGCCATCAAACCTCAGTCAAGTTCCCAGGCCACAGATTTCCAGAATCAAACCTCAGTCATACTCCCAGGCCACAGTTTTCCAGAATCACGCCTCAGTCATGTTCCCAGGCCACAGGTTTCCAGAATCCACTGATGCCATGTTCCCAGGCCACCAGATTCCAGAATAAAATCTCAGTCATGTTCCCAGTCCACAGGGTTCCAGAACCAAGTCTCAGTCAGGTTCCCAGGGCCCAGTATTCCACAATCTAAACATATGTCATGTTCCCAGGCCACAGGTTTCCAGAATCAAACCTCAGTCATGTTCCCAGGCCATAGGGTTCCAGAATCAAACCATTGTCAAATTCCTAGGCCATGGGTTTCCAGTACCAGGCCACAGTCATGTTACCAGGGCACAGGGTTCTACTATCAAACCTCTGTCATGTGGCCAGTCCACAGGTTTCTGCCATCAAACCTCAATCAAGTTCCCAGGCCACAGATTTCCAGAATCAAACCTCAGTCATATTCCCAGGACACATGGTTCCAGAATCAAATCTCAGTCATGTTTGCAGGACCCATGGTTCCACAATCATACCACAGTCATGTTCCCAGGATAAAAGTGTCCAGAATCAAACCTCAGTTATGTTCCCAGTCCACAGGGTTCCAGAACCAAGCCTCAGTCAGGTTCCCAGGGCACAGTATTACACAATCTAAACAGATGTCATGTTCCCAGGCCACAGGATTCCAGAATCACGTCTCAGTCTTGTTCCTGGACACAGGGTTCCAGAATCAAACCAATGTCAAGTTCCCAGGCCATGGGTTTCAAGTATCAGGTCGCAGTCATGTTTCCAGGGCACAGGGTTCTACAATCAAACCTCAGTCATGTTGCCAGTCCACAGATTTCTACCATCAATCCTCAGTCAAGTTCCCAGGCCACAGTTTTCCAGAATAACGCCTCAGTCATGTTCCCAGGCCACAGAGTTCCAGAATCAAACCGTTCTCATGTTCCAAGGCCACAGGGTTCCAGAATCCACTGATGTCATGCTCCCAGGCCACAGGATTCCAGAATAAAACCTCTGTCATGTTCCCTATCCACAGGGTTCCAGAACCAAGACTCAGTCAGGTTCCCAGGGCCCAGTATTCCACAATCTAGACAGATGTCATGTTCCCAGGCCACAGGTTTCAGAATCAAACCATTATCAAATTCCTAGGCCATGGGTTTCCAGTACCAGGCCACAGTCATGTTTCCAGGGCACAGGGTTCTACAATCAAACTTCTGTCATGTGGCCAATCTACAGGTTTCTGCCATCAAACCTCAATCAAGTTCCCATGACACAGATTTCCAGAATCAAACCTCAGTCATATTCCCAGGGCACATGTTTCCAGAATCAAATCTCAGTCATGTTTGCAGGACCCATGGTTCCACAATGAAACCACAGTCATGTTCCCAGGACAAAAGTGTCCAGAATCAAACCTCAGTCATGTTCCCAGGGAACAGGGTTCCAGTAACAAACCTCAGTAATGATACCAAGCCACAGGTTTCCACCATGAAACCTCATACATGTTCCCAGGCCACAGTGTTCCAGAATCAAACCGTTCTCATGTTCCCAGGGCACAGCGTTCCAGAATCCACTGATGTCATGTTCCCAGGCCACAGGATTCCAGAATAAACCCTCAGTCATGTTCCCAGTCCACAGGGTTCCAGAACCAAGCCTCAGTCAGGTTCCCAGGGCCCAGTATTCCACAATCTAAACAGATGTCATGTTCCCAGGCCACAGGATTCCAAAATCACGCCTCAGTCTTGTTCCTGGCCACAGGGTTCCAGAATCAAACCAATGTCAAGTTCCCAGGCCATGGGTTTCAAGTATCAGGTCGCAGTCATGTTTCCAGGGCACAGGGTTCTACAATCAAACCTCAGTCATGTTGTCAGTCCACAGAGTTCTACCATCAAACCTCAGTCAAGTTCCCAGGCCACAGTTTTCCAGAATAATGCCTCAGTCAGGTTCCCAGGCCAAAGGGTTCCAGAATCAATCCAATGTCAAATTCCTAGGCCATGGGTTTCCAGTACCAGGCCACAGTCATGTTTCCAGGGCACAGGGTTCTACAATCAAACCTCAGTCATGTTGCCAGTCCACAGGTTTCTGCCATCAAACCTCAGTCAAGTTCCCAGGCCACAGATTTCCAGAATCCAACCTCAGTCATATTCCCAGGACACATGGTTCCAGAATCAAACCTCAGTCATGTTTGCAGGACCCATGATTCCACAATCAAAACACAGTCATGTTCCCAGCACAAAGGTGTCCAGAATCAAACCTCAGTCATGTTCCAAGGGAACAGGGATCCAGAAATAAACCTCAGTCATGTTGCCAAGCCATAGGTTTCCACCAACAAACCTCAGACATGTTCCCAGGCCACAGGGTTCCAGAATCCACTGATGTCATGTTCCCAGGCCACAGGGTTCCAGAAGCAATCCTCAGTTATGTTCGCAGGCTACAGGGTTCCAGAATCAAACTTCAGTCATGTTCCCAGTCCACAGGGTTCCAGAACCAAGCCTCAGTCAGATTCCCAGGGCACAGTATTCCACAATCTAAAGAGATGTCATGTTCCCAGGCCACAGATTTCCTGAATCACGCCTCAGTCATGTTCCCAGGCCACAGGGTTCCAGAATCAAATCAATGTCAAATTCCTAGGCCATGGGTTTCCAGTACCAGTCCACAGTCATGTTTCCAGGGCACAGGGTTCTACAATCAAACCTCAGTCATGTGGCCAGTCCACAGGTTTCTGCCATCAAACCTCAGTCAAGTTCCCAGGCCACAGATTTCCAGAATCAAACCTCAGTCATAGTCCCAGGACACATGGTTCCAGAATCAAACCTCAGTCATGTTTGCAGGACCCATGGTTCCAAAATCCAAGCACAGTCATGTTCCGAGGACAAAGCTGTCCAGAATCAAACCTCAGTCATGTTCCCAGGGAACAGGGTTCCAGTAACAAACCTCAGTCATGTTGCCAAGCCACAGGTTTCCACCATCAAACCTCAGACATGTTCCCAGGCCACAGGGTTCCAGAAACAAACTGTTCTCATGCTCCCAGTCCACAGGGTTCCAGAACCAAGACTCAGTCAGGTTCCAAGGGCCCAGTATTCCACAATCTAAACAGATGTCATGTTCCCAGGCCACAGGATTCCAGAATCACGCCTCAGTCTTGTTCCTGGACACAGGGTTCCAGAATCAAACCAATGTCAAGTTCCCATGCCATGGGTTTCAAGTATCAGGTCGCAGTCATGTTTCCAGGGCACAGGGTTCTACAATCAAACCTCAGTCATGTTGCCAGTCCACAGATTTCTACCATCAATCCTCAGTCAAGTTCCCAGGCCACAGTTTTCCAGAATAACGCCTCAGTCATGTTCCAAGTCAACAGGGTTCCAGAACCAAGACTCAGTCAGATTCCCAGGGCCCAGTATTCCACAATCTAAACAGATGTCATGTTCCCAGGCCACAGGTTTCCAGAATCACGCCTCAGTCATGTTCTCAGGCCACAGGGTTCCAGAATCAAACCAATGTAACATTCCTTGGCCATGGTTTTCCAGTACCAGGCCACAGTCATGTTTCCAGGGCACAGGGTTCTACAATCAAACCTCTGTCATGTGGCCAGTCCACAGGTTTCTGCCATCAAACCTCAGTCAAGTTCCCAGGCCACAGATTTCCAGAATCAAACCTCAGTCATATTCCCAGGCCACAGTTTTCCAGAATCACGCCTCAGGCATGTTCCCAGGCCACAGGTTTCCAGAATCCACTGATGTCATGTTCCCAGGCCACCTGATTCCAGAATAAAACCTCAGTCATGTTCCCAGGCCACAGATTTCCAGAATCAAACCTCAGTCATATTCCCAGGCCACAGTTTTCCAGAATCACGCCTCAGTCATGTTCCCAGGCCACAGGTTTCCAGAATCCACTGATGTCATGTTCCCAGGCCACCTGATTCCAGAATAAAACCTCAGTCATGTTCGCAGTCCACAGGGTTCCAGAACCAAGTCTCAGTCAGGTTCCCAGGGCCCAGTATTCCACAATCTAAACAGATGTCATGTTGCCAAGCCACAGGTTTCCACCATGAAACCTCAGACATGTTCCCAGGCCACAGGGTTCCAGAATCAAACCGTTCTCATGTTCCAAGGCCACAGGGTTCCGAAATCCACTGATGTCATGCTCCCAGGCCACAGGATTCCAGAATAAAACCTCAGTCATGTTCCCAGTCCACAGGGTTCCAGAACCAAGACTCAGTCAGGTTCCCAGGGCCCAGTATTCCACAATCTAAACAGATGTCATGTTCCCAGGCCACAGGTTTCCAGAATCAAACCTCAGTCATGTTCCCAGGCCATAGGGTTCCAGAATCAAACCATTGTCAAATTCCTAGGCCATGGGTTTCCAGTACCAGGCCACAGTCATGTTTCCAGGGCACAGGGTTCTACTATCAAACCTCTGTCATGTGGCCAGTCCACAGGTTTCTGCCATCAAACCTCAATCAAGTTCCCAGGCCACAGATTTCCAGAATCAAACCTCAGTCATATTCCCAGGACACATGGTTCCAGAATCAAATCTCAGTCATGTTTGCAGGACCCATGGTTCCACAATCAAACCACAGTCATGTTCCCAGGACAAAAGTGTCCAGAATCAAACCTCAGTCATGTTCCCAGTCCACAGGGTTTCAGAACCAAGCCTCAGTCAGGTTCCCAGGGCACAGTATTACACAATCTAAACCGATGTCATGTTCCCAGGCCACAGGATTCCAGAATCACGTCTCAGTCTTGTTCCTGGACACAGGGTTCCAGAATCAAACCAATGTCAAATTCCCATGCCATGGGTTTCAAGTATCAGGTCGCAGTCATGTTTCCAGGGCACAGGGTTCTACAATCAAACCTCAGTCATGTTGCCAGTCCACAGATTTCTACCATCAATCCTCAGTCAAGTTCCCAGGCCACAGTTTTCCAGAATAACGCCTCAGTCATGTTCCCAGGCCACAGGGTTCCAGAATCCACTGATGTCATGTTCCCAGGCCACAGGATTTCAGAATAAAACCTCAGTCATGTTCCAAGTCCACAGGGTTCCAGAACCAAGACTCAGTCAGGTTCCCAGGGCCCAGTATTCCACAATCTAAACAGATGTCATGTTCCCAGGCCACAGGTTTCCAGAATCACGCCTCAGTCATCTTCTCGGGCCACAGGGTTCCAGAATCAAACCAATGTCAAATTCCTAGGCCATGGTTTTTCAGTACCCGGCCACAGTCATGTTCCCAGGGAACAGGGATCCAGAAATAAACCTCAGTCATGTTGCCAAGCCATAGGTTTCCACCAACAAACCTCAGACATGTTCCCAGGCCACAGTGTTCCAGAATCATACCGTTCTCATGTTCCCAGGCCACAGCGTTCCAGAATCCACTGATGTCATGTTCCCAGGCCACAGGATTCCAGAATAAAACCTCAGTCATGTTCACAGTCCACAGGGTTCCAGAACCAAGCCTCAGTCAGGTTTCCAGGGCCCAGTATTCCACAATCTAAACAGATGTCATGTTCCCAGGCCACAGGATACCAAAATCACGCCTCAGTCTTGTTCCTGGCCACAGGGTTCCAGAATCAAACCAATGTCAAGTTCCCAGGCCATGGGTTTCAAGTATCAGTTCGCAGTCATGTTTCCAGGGCACAGGGTTCTACAATCAAACCTCAGTCATGTTGCCAGTCCACAGATTTCTACCATCAAACCTCAGTCAAGTTCCCAGGTCACAGTTTTCCAGAATAATGCCTCAGTCAGGTTCCCAGGCCAAAGGGTTCCAGAATCAATCCAATGTCAAATTCCTAGGCCATGGTTTTCCAGTACCAGACCACAGTCATGTTTCCAGGGCACAGGGTTCTACAATCAAACCTCAGTCATGTTGCCAGTCCACAGGTTTCTGCCATCAAACCTCAGTCAAGTTCCCAGGCCACAGATTTCCAGAATCCAACCTCAGTCATATTCCCAGGACACATGGTTCCAGAATCAAACCTCAGTCATGTTTGCAGGACCCATGATTCCACAATCAAAACACAGTCAAGTTCCCAGCACAAAGGTGTCCAGAATCAAACCTCAGTCATGTTCCCAGGGAACAGGGATCCAGAAATAAACCTCAGTCATGTTGCCAAGCCATAGGTTTCCACCAACAAACCTCAGATATGTTCCCAGGCCACAGGGTTCCAGAATCCACTGATGTCATGTTCCCAGGCCACAGGGTTCCAGAAACAATCCTCAGTTATGTTCCCAGGCCACAGGGTTCCAGAACCAAGACTCAGTCAGGTTCCCAGGGCCCAGTATTCCACAATCTAGACAGATGTCATGTTCCCAGGCCACAGGTTTCCAGAATCAAACCATTGTCAAATTCCTAGGCCATGGGTTTCCAGTACCAGGCCACAGTCATGTTTCCAGGGCACAGGGTTCTACAATCAAACTTCTGTCATGTGGCCAATCCACAGATTTCTGCCATCAAACCTCAATTAAGTTCCCATGACACAGATTTCCAGAATCAAACCTCAGTCATATTCCCAGGACACATGTTTCCAGAATCAAATCTCAGTCATGTTTGCAGGACCCATGGTTCCACAATCAAACCACAGTCATGTTCCCAGGACAAAAGTGTCCAGAATCAAACCTCAGTCATGTTCCCAGGGAACAGGGTTCCAGTAACAAACCTCAGTAATGATACCAAGCCACAGGTTTCCACCGTGAAACCTCATACATGTTCCCAGGCCACAGTGTTCCAGAATCAAACCGTTCTCATGTTCCCAGGCCACAGCGTTCCAGAATCCACTGATGTCATGTTCCCAGGCCACAGGATTCCAGAATAAAACTTCAGTCATGTTCACAGTCCACAGGGTTCCAGAACCAAGCCTCAGTCAGGTTCCCAGGGCCCAGTATTCCACAATCTAAACAGATGTCATGTTCCCAGGCCACAGGATTCCAAAATCACGCCTCAGTCTTGTTCCTGGCCATAGGGTTCCAGAATCAAACCAATGTCAAGTTCCCAGGCCATGGGTTTCAAGTATCAGTTCGCAGTCATGTTTCCAGGGCACAGGGTTCTACAATCAAACCTCAGTCATGTTACCAGTCCACACATTTCTACCATCAAACCTCAGTCAAGTTCCCAGGCCACAATTTTCCAGAATAATGCCTCAGTCAGGTTCTCAGGCCAAAGGGTTCCAGAATCAATCCAATGTCAAATTCCTAGGCCATGGGTTTCCAGTACCAGGCCACAGTCATGTTTCCAGGACACAGGGTTCTACAATCAAACCTCAGTCATGTTGCCAGTCCACAGGTTTCTGCCATCAAACCTCAGTCAAGTTCCCAGGCCACAGATTTCCAGAATCCAACCTCAGTCATATTCCCAGGACACATGGTTCCAGAATCAAACCTCAGTCATGTTTGCAGGACCCATGATACCACAATCAAAACACAGTCAAGTTCCCAGCACAAAGGTGTCCAGAATCAAACCTCAGTCATGTTCCCAGGGAACAGGGATCCAGAAATAAACCTCAGTCATGTTGCCAAGCCATAGCTTTCCACCAACAAACCTCAGACATGTTCCCAGGCCACAGGGTTCCAGAATCCACTGATGTCATGTTCCCAGGCCACAGGGTTCCAGAAGCAATCCTCAGTTATGTTCGCAGGCTACAGGGTTCCAGAATCAAACCTCAGTCATGTTCCCAGTCCACAGGGTTCCAGAACCAAGCCTCAGTCAGATTCCCAGGGCACAGTATTCCACAATCTAAACAGATGTCATGTTCCCAGGCCACAGGTTTCCTGAATCACGCCTCAGTCATGTTCCCAGGCCACAGGGTTCCAGAATCAAATCAATGTCAAATTCCTAGGCCATGGGTTTCCAGTACCAGTCCACAGTCATGTTTCCAGGGCACAGGGTTCTACAATCAAACCTCTGTCATGTGGCCAGTCCACAGGTTTCTGCCATCAAACCTCAGTCAAGTTCCCAGGCCACAGATTTCCAGAATCAAACCTCAGTCATAGTCCCAGGACACATGGTTTCAGAATCGAACCTCAGTCATGTTTGCAGGACCCATGGTTCCACAATCAAAGCACAGTCATGTTCCCAGGACAAAGCTGTCCAGAATCAAACCTCAGTCATGTTCCCAGGGAACAGGGTTCCAGTAACAAACCTCAGTCATGTTGCCAAGCCACAGGTTTCCACCATCAAACCTCAGACATGTTCCCAGGCCACAGGGTTCCAGAATCAAACCGTTCTCATGTTCCCAGTCCACAGGGTTCCAGAACCAAGACTCAGTCAGGTTCCAAGGGCCCAGTATTCCACAATCTAAACAGATGTCATGTTCCCAGGCCACAGGATTCCAGAATCACGCCTCAGTCTTGTTCCTGGACACAGGGTTCCAGAATCAAACCAATGTCAAGTTCCCAGGCCATGGGTTTCAAGTATCAGGTCGCAGTCATGTTTCCAGGGCACAGGGTTCTACAATCAAACCTCAGTCATGTTGCCAGTCCACAGATTTCTACCATCAATCCTCAGTCAAGTTCCTAGGCCACAGTTTTCCAGAATAACGCCTCAGTCATGTTCCCAGGCCACAGGGTTCCAGAATCCACTGATGTCATGTTCCCAGGCCACAGGATTCCAGAATAAATCCTCAGTCATGTTCCAAGTCCACAGGGTTCCAGAACCAAGACTCAGTCAAGTTCCCAGGGCCCAGTATTCCACAATCTAAACAGATGTCATGTTCCCAGGCCACAGGTTTCCAGAATCACGCCTCAGTCATCTTCTCAGGCCACAGGGTTCCAGAATCAAACCAATGTCAAATTCCTAGGCCATGGTTTTCCAGTACCAGGCCACAGTCATGTTTCCAGGGCACAGGGTTCTACAATCAAACCTCTCTCATGTGGCCAGTCCACAGGTTTCTGCCATCAAACCTCAGTCAAGTTCCCAGGCCACAGATTTCCAGAATCAAACCTCAGTCATACTCCCAGGCCACAGTTTTCCAGAATCACGCCTCAGTCATGTTCCCAGGCCACAGGTTTCCAGAATCCACTGATGTCATGTTCCCAGGCCACCTGATTCCAGAATAAAACCTCAGTCATGTTCCCAGTCCACAGGGTTCCAGAACCAAGTCTCAGTCAGGTTCCCAGGGCCCAGTATTCCACAATCTAAACAGATGTCATGTTGCCAAGCCACAGGTTTCCACCATGAAACCTCAGACATGTTCCCAGGCCACAGGGTTCCAGAATCAAACCGTTCTCATGTTCCAAGGCCACAGGGTTCCGGAATCCACTGATGTCATGCTCCCAGGCCACAGGATTCCAGAATAAAACCTCAGTCATGTTCCCAGTCCACAGGGTTCCAGAACCAAGACTCAGTCAGGTTCCCAGGGCCCAGTATTCCACAATCTAAACAGAGGTCATGTTCCCATGCCACAGGTTTCCAGAATCAAACCTCAGTCATGTTCCCAGGCCATAGGGTTCCAGAATCAAACCATTGTCAAATTCCTAGGCCATGGGTTTCCAGTACCAGGCCACAGTCATGTTACCAGGGCACAGGGTTCTACTATCAAACCTCTGTCATGTGGCCAGTCCACAGGTTTCTGCCATCAAACCTCAATCAAGTTCCCAGGCCACAGATTTCCAGAATCAAACCTCAGTCATATTCCCAGGACACATGTTTCCAGAATCAAATCTCAGTCATGTTTGCAGGACCCATGGTTCCACAATCAAACCACAGTCATGTTCCCAGGACAAAAGTGTCCAGAATCAAACCTCAGTCATGTTCCCAGTCCACAGGGTTCCAGAACCAAGCCTCAGTCAGGTACCCAGGGCACAGTATTACACAATCTAAACAGATGTCATGTTCCCAGGCCACAGGATTCCAGAATCACGCCTCAGTCTTGTTCCTGGACACAGGGTTCCAGAATCAAACCAATGTCAAGTTCCCAGGCCATGGGTTTCAAGTATCAGGTGGCAGTCATGTTTCCAGGGCACAGGGTTCTACAATCAAACCTCAGTCATGTTGCCAGGGAACAGGGTTCTAGTAACAAACCTCAGTCATGTTGCCAAGCCACAGGTTTCCACCATCAAACCTCAGACATGTTCCCAGGCCACAGGGTTCCAGAATCAAACCGTTCTCATGCTCCCAGTCCACAGGGTTCCAGAACCAAGACTCAGTCAGGTTCCCAGGGCCCAGTATTCCATAATCTAAACAGATGTCATGTTCCCAGGCCACAGGATACCAAAATCACGCCTCAGTCTTGTTCCTGGCCACAGGGTTCCAGAATCAAACCAATGTCAATTTCCCAGGCCATGGGTTTCAAGTATCAGTTCGCAGTCATGTTTCCAGGGCACAGGGTTCTACAATCAAACCTCAGTCATGTTGCCAGTCCACAGATTTCTACCATCAAACCTCAGTCAAGTTCCCAGGCCACAGTTTTCCAGAATAACGCCTCAGTCATGTTCCCAGGCCAAAGGGTTCCAGAATCAAACCAATGTCAAATTCCTAGGCCATGGTTTTCAAGTACCAGACCACAGTCATGTTTCCAGGGCACAGGGTTTTACAATCAAACCTCAGTCATGTTGCCAGTCCACAGGTTTCTGCCATCAAACCTCAGTCAAGTTCCCAGGCCACAGATTTCCAGAATCAAACCTCAGTCATATTCCCAGGACACATGGTTCCAGAATCAAACCTCAGTCATGTTCCCAGGGAACAGGGTTCCAGTAACAAACCTCAGTCATGTTGCCAAGCCACAGGTTTCCACCATCAAACCTCAGACATGTTCCCAGGCCACAGGGTTCCAGAATCAAACCGTTCTCATGCTCCCAGTCCACAGGGTTCCAGAACCAAGACTCAGTCAGGTTCCAAGGGCCCAGTATTCCACAATCTAAACAGATGTCATGTTCCCAGGCCACAGGATTCCAGAATCACGCCTCAGTCTTGTTCCTGGACACAGGGTTCCAGAATCAAACCAATGTCAAGTTCCCATGCCATGGGTTTCAAGTATCAGGTCGCAGTCATGTTTCCAGGGCACAGGGTTCTACAATCAAACCTCAGTCATGTTGCCAGTCCACAGATTTCTACCATCAATCCTCAGTCAAGTTCCCAGGCCACAGTTTTCCAGAATAACGCCTCAGTCATGTTCCCAGGCCACAGGGTTCCAGAATCCACTGATGTCATGTTCCCAGGCCACAGGATTCCAGAATAAAACCTCAGTCATGTTCCAAGTCCACAGGGTTCCCGAACCAAGACTCAGTCAGGTTCCCAGGGCCCAGTAGTCCACAATCTAAACAGATGTCATGTTCCCAGGCCACAGGTTTCCAGAATCACGCCTCAGTCATCTTCTCGGGCCACAGGGTTCCAGAATCAAACCAATGTCAAATTCCTAGGCCATGGTTTTCCAGTACCAGGCCACAGTCATGTTCCCAGGGAACAGGGATCCAGAAATAAACCTCAGTCATGTTGCCAAGCCATAGGTTTCCACCAACAAACCTCAGACATGTTCCCAGGCCACAGAGTTCCAGAATCAAACCGTTCTCATGTTCCAAGGCCACAGGGTTCCAGAATCCACTGATGTCATGCTCCCAGGCCACAGGATTCCAGAATAAAACCTCTGTCATGTTCCCTGTCCACAGGGTTCCAGAACCAAGACTCAGTCAGGTTCCCAGGGCCCAGTATTCGACAATCTAGACAGATGTCATGTTCCCAGGCCACAGGTTTCAGAATCAAACCATTATCAAATTCCTAGGCCATGGGTTTCCAGTACCAGGCCACAGTCATGTTTCCAGGGCACAGGGTTCTACAATCAAACTTCTGTCATGTGGCCAATCTACAGGTTTCTGCCATCAAACCTCAATCAAGTTCCCATGACACAGATTGCCAGAATCAAACCTCAGTCATATTCCCAGGACACATGTTTCCAGAATCAAATCTCAGTCATGTTTGCAGGACCCATGGTTCCACAATCAAACCACAGTCATGTTCCCAGCACAAAAGTGTCCAGAATCAAACCTCAGTCATGTTCCCAGGGAACAGGGATCCAGAAATAAACCTCAGTCATGTTGCCAAGCCATAGGTTTCCACCAACAAACCTCAGACATGTTCCCAGGCCACAGGGTTCCAGAATCCACTGATGTCATGTTCCCAGGCCACAGGGTTCCAGAAGCAATCCTCAGTTATGTGCGCAGGCTACAGGGTTCCAGAATCAAACTTCAGTCATGTTCCCAGTCCACAGGGTTCCAGAACCAAGCCTCAGTCAGATTCCCAGGGCACAGTATTCCACAATCTAAACAGATGTCATGTTCCCAGGCCACAGATTTCCTGCATCACGCCTCAGTCATGTTCCCAGACCACAGGGTTCCAGAATCAAATCAATGTCAAATTCCTAGGCCATGGGTTTCCAGTACCAGTCCACAGTCATGTTTCCAGGGCACAGGGTTCTACAATCAAACCTCTGTCATGTGGCCAGTCCACAGGTTTCTGCCATCAAACCTCAGTCAAGTTCCCAGGCCACAGATTTCCAGAATCAAACCTCAGTCATAGTCCCAGGACACATGGTTCCAGAATCAAACCTCAGTCATGTTTGCAGGACCCATGGTTCCAAAATCAAAGCACAGTCATGTTCCCAGGACAAAGCTGTCCAGAATCAAACCTCAGTCATGTTCCCAGGGAACAGGGTTCCAGTAACAAACCTCAGTCATGTTGCCAAGCCACAGGTTTCCACCATCAAACCTCAGACATGTTCCCAGGCCACAGGGTTCCAGAATCAAACTGTTCTCATGCTCCCAGTCCACAGGGTTCCAGAACCAAGACTCAGTCAGGTTCCAAGGGCCCAGTATTCCACAATCTAAACAGATGTCATGTTCCCAGGCCACAGGATTCCAGAATCACGCCTCAGTCTTGTTCCTGGAAACAGGGTTCCAGAATCAAACCAATGTCAAGTTCCCATGCCATGGGTTTCAAGTATCAGGTCGCAGTCATGTTTCCAGGGCACAGGGTTCTACAATCAAACCTCAGTCATGTTGCCAGTCCACAGATTTCTACCATCAATCCTCAGTCAAGTTCCCAGGCCACAGTTTTCCAGAATAACGCCTCAGTCATGTTCCCAGTCCACAGGGTTCCAGAATCCACTGATGTCATGTTCGCAGGTCACAGGATTCCAGAATAAAACCTCAGTCATGTTCCAAGTCCACAGGGTTCCAGAATCAAGACTCAGTCAGGTTCCCAGGGCCCAGTATTCCACAATCTAAACAGATGTCATGTTCCCAGGCCACAGGTTTCCAGAATCACGCCTCAGTCATGTTCTCAGGCCACAGGGTTCCAGAATCAAACCAATGTAACATTCCTAGGCCATGGTTTTCCAGTACCAGGCCACAGTCATGTTTCCAGGGCACAGGGTTCTACAATCAGACCTCTGTCATGTGGCCAGTCCACAGGTTTCTGCCATCAAACCTCAGTCAAGTTCCCAGGCCACAGATTTCCAGAATCAAACCTCAGTCATATTCCCAGGCCACAGTTTTCCAGAATCACGCCTCAGTCATGTTCCCAGGCCACAGGTTTCCAGAATCCACTGATGTCATGTTCCCAGGCCACCTGATTCCAGAATAAAACCTCAGACATGTTCCCAGGCCACAGGGTTCCAGAATCAAACCGTTCTCATGTTCCAAGGCCACAGGGTTCCGGAATCCACTGATGTCATGCTCCCAGGCCACAGGATTCCAGAATAAAACCTCAGTCATGTTCCCAGTCCACAGGGTTCCAGAACCAAGACTCAGTCAGGTTCCCAGGGCCCAGTATTCCACAATCTAAACAGATGTCATGTTCCCAGGCCACAGGTTTCCAGAATCAAACCTCAGTCATGTTCCCAGGCCATAGGGTTCCAGAATCAAACCATTGTCAAATTCCTAGGCCATGGGTTTCCAGTACCAGGCCACAGTCATGTTTCCAGGGCACAGGGTTCTACTATCAAACCTCTGTCATGTGGCCAGTCCACAGGTTTCTGCCATCAAACCTCAATCAAGTTCCCAGGCCACAGATTTCCAGAATCAAACCTCAGTCATATTCCCAGGACACATGGTTCCAGAATCAAATCTCAGTCATTTTTGCAGGACCCATGGTTCCACATTCAAACCACAGTCATGTTCCCAGGACAAAAGTGTCCAGAATCAAACCTCAGTCATGTTCCCAGTCCACAGGGTTTCAGAACCAAGCCTCAGTCAGGTTCCCAGGGCACAGTATTACACAATCTAAACCGATGTCATGTTCCCATGCCACAGGATTCCAGAATCACGTCTCAGTCTTGTTCCTGGACACAGGGTTCCAGAATCAAACCAATGTCAAGTTCCCAGGCCATGGGTTTCAAGTATCAGGTCGCAGTCATGTTTCCAGGGCACAGGGTTCTACAATCAAACCTCAGTCATGTTGCCAGTCCACAGATTTCTACCATCAATCCTCAGTCAAGTTCCCAGGCCACAGTTTTCCAGAATAACGCCTCAGTCATGTTCCCAGGCCACAGGGTTCCAGAATCCACTGATGTCATGTTCCCAGGCCACAGGATTCCAGAATAAAACCTCAGTCATGTTCCAAGTCCACAGGGTTCCAGAACCAAGACTCAGTCAGGTTCCCAGGGCCCAGTATTCCACAATCTAAACAGATGTCATGTTCCCAGGCCACAGGTTTCCAGAATCACGCCTCAGTCATCTTCTCAGGCCACAGGGTTCCAGAATCAAACCAATGTCAAATTCCTAGGCCATGGTTTTCCAGTACCCGGCCACAGTCATGTTCCCAGGGAACAGGGATCCAGAAATAAACCTCAGTCATGTTGCCAAGCCATAGGTTTCCACCAACAAACCTCAGACATGTTCCCAGGCCACAGTGTTCCAGAATCAAACCGTTCTCATGTTCCCAGGCCACAGCGTTCCAGAATCCACTGATGTCATGTTCCCAGGCCACAGGATTCCAGAATAAAACCTCAGTCATGTTCACAGTCCACAGGGTTCCAGAACCAAGCCTCAGTCAGGTTTCCAGGGCCCAGTATTCCACAATCTAAACAGATGTCATGTTCCCAGGCCACAGGATACCAAAATCACGCCTCAGTCTTGTTCCTGGCCACAGGGTTCCAGAATCAAACCAATGTCAAGTTCCCAGGCCATGGGTTTCAAGTATCAGGTCGCAGTCATGTTTCCAGTGCACAGGGTTCTACAATCAAACCTCAGTCATGTTGCCAGTCCACAGATTTCTACCATCAAACCTCAGTCAAGTTCCCAGGTCACAGTTTTCCAGAATAATGCCTCAGTCAGGTTCCCAGGCCAAAGGGTTCCAGAATCAATCCAATGTCAAATTCCTAGGCCATGGGTTTCCAGTACCAGGCCACAGTCATGTTTCCAGGGCACAGGGTTCTACAATCAAACCTCAGTCATGTTGCCAGTCCACAGGTTTCTGCCATCAAACCTCAGTCAAGTTCCCAGGCCACAGATTTCCAGAATCCAACCTCAGTCATATTCCCAGGACACATGGTTCCAGAATCAAACCTCAGTCATGTTTGCAGGACCCATGATTCCACAATCAAAACACAGTCATGTTCCCAGCACAAAGGTGTCCAGAATCAAACCTCAGTCATGTTCCCAGGGAACAGGGATCCAGAAATAAACCTCAGTCATGTTGCCAAGCCATAGGTTTCCACCAACAAACCTCAGACATGTTCCCAGGCCACAGGGTTCCAGAATCCACCGATGTCATGTTCCCAGGCCACAGGGTTCCAGAAGCAATCCTCAGTTATGTTCGCAGGCTACAGGGTTCCAGAATCAAACCTCAGTCATGTTCCCAGTCCACAGGGTTCCAGAACCAAGCCTCAGTCAGATTCCCAGGGCACAGTATTCCACAATCTAAACAGATGTCATGTTCCCAGGCCACAGGTTTCCTGAATCACGCCTCAGTCATGTTCCCAGGCCACAGGGTTCCAGAATCAAATCAATGTCAAATTCCTAGGCCATGGGTTTCCAGTACCAGTCCACAGTCATGTTTCCAGGGCACAGGGTTCTACAATCAAACCTCTGTCATGTGGCCAGTCCACAGGTTTCTGCCATCAAACCTCAGTCAAGTTCCCAGGCCACAGATTTCCAGAATCAAACCTCAGTCATAGTCCCAGGACACATGGTTCCAGAATCGAACCTCAGTCATGTTTGCAGGACCCATGGTTCCACAATCAAAGCACAGTCATGTTCCCAGGACAAAGCTGTCCAGAATCAAACCTCAGTCATGTTCCCAGGGAACAGGGTTCCAGTAACAAACCTCAGTCATGTTGCCAAGCCACAGGTTTCCACCATCAAACCTCAGACATGTTCCCAGGCCACAGGGTTCCAGAATCAAACCGTTCTCATGTTCCGAGTCCACAGGGTTCCAGAACCAAGACTCAGTCAGGTTCCAAGGGCCCAGTATTCCACAATCTAAACAGATGTCATGTTCCCAGGCCACAGGATTCCAGAATCACGCCTCAGTCTTCTTCCTGGACACAGGGTTCCAGAATCAAACCAATGTCAAGTTCCCAGGCCATGGGTTTCAAGTATCAGGTCGCAGTCATGTTTCCAGGGCACAGGGTTCTACAATCAAACCTCAGTCATGTTGCCAGTCCACAGATTTCTACCATCAATCCTCAGTCAAGTTCCTAGGCCACAGTTTTCCAGAATAACGCCTCAGTCATATTCCCAGGCCACAGCGTTCCAGAATCCACAGATGTCATGTTCCCAGGCCACAGGATTCCAGAATAAAACCTCAGTCATGTTCCAAGTCCACAGGGTTCCCGAACCAAGACTCAGTCAGGTTCCCAGGGCCCAGTAGTCCACAATCTAAACAGATGTCATGTTCCCAGGCCACAGGTTTCCAGAATCACGCCTCAGTCATCTTCTCGGGCCACAGGGTTCCAGAATCAAACCAATGTCAAATTCCTAGGCCATGGTTTTCCAGTACCAGGCCACAGTCATGTTCCCAGGGAACAGGGATCCAGAAATAAACCTCAGTCATGTTGCCAAGCCATAGGTTTCCACCAACAAACCTCAGACATGTTCCCAGGCCACAGAGTTCCAGAATCAAACCGTTCTCATGTTCCAAGGCCACAGGGTTCCAGAATCCACTGATGTCATGCTCCCAGGCCACAGGATTCCAGAATAAAACCTCTGTCATGTTCCCTGTCCACAGGGTTCCAGAACCAAGACTCAGTCAGGTTCCCAGGGCCCAGTATTCGACAATCTAGACAGATGTCATGTTCCCAGGCCACAGGTTTCAGAATCAAACCATTATCAAATTCCTAGGCCATGGGTTTCCAGTACCAGGCCACAGTCATGTTTCCAGGGCACAGGGTTCTACAATCAAACTTCTGTCATGTGGCCAATCTACAGGTTTCTGCCATCAAACCTCAATCAAGTTCCCATGACACAGATTGCCAGAATCAAACCTCAGTCATATTCCCAGGACACATGTTTCCAGAATCAAATCTCAGTCATGTTTGCAGGACCCATGGTTCCACAATCAAACCACAGTCATGTTCCCAGCACAAAAGTGTCCAGAATCAAACCTCAGTCATGTTCCCAGGGAAAAGGGATCCAGAAATAAACCTCAGTCATGTTGCCAAGCCATAGGTTTCCACCAACAAACCTCAGACATGTTCCCAGGCCACAGGGTTCCAGAATCCACTGATGTCATGTTCCCAGGCCACAGGGTTCCAGAAGCAATCCTCAGTTATGTTCGCAGGCTACAGGGTTCCAGAATCAAACTTCAGTCATGTTCCCAGTCCACAGGGTTCCAGAACCAAGCCTCAGTCAGATTCCCAGGGCACAGTATTCCACAATCTAAACAGATGTCATGTTCCCAGGCCACAGATTTCCTGAATCACGCCTCAGTCATGTTCCCAGACCACAGGGTTCCAGAATCAAATCAATGTCAAATTCCTAGGCCATGGGTTTTCAGTACCAGTCCACAGTCATGTTTCCAGGGCACAGGGTTCTACAATCAAACCTCTGTCATGTGGCCAGTCCACAGGTTTCTGCCATCAAACCTCAGTCAAGTTCCCAGGCCACAGATTTCCAGAATCAAACCTCAGTCATAGTCCCAGGACACATGGTTCCAGAATCAAACCTCAGTCATGTTTGCAGGACCCATGGTTCCAAAATCAAAGCACAGTCATGTTCCCAGGACAAAGCTGTCCAGAATCAAACCTCAGTCATGTTCCCAGGGAACAGGGTTCCAGTAACAAACCTCAGTCATGTTGCCAAGCCACAGGTTTCCACCATCAAACCTCAGACATGTTCCCAGGCCACAGGGTTCCAGAATCAAACTGTTCTCATGCTCCCAGTCCACAGGGTTCCAGAACCAAGACTCAGTCAGGTTCCAAGGGCCCAGTATTCCACAATCTAAACAGATGTCATGTTCCCAGGCCACAGGATTCCAGAATCACGCCTCAGTCTTGTTCCTGGAAACAGGGTTCCAGAATCAAACCAATGTCAAGTTCCCATGCCATGGGTTTCAAGTATCAGGTCGCAGTCATGTTTCCAGGGCACAGGGTTCTACAATCAAACCTCAGTCATGTTGCCAGTCCACAGATTTCTACCATCAATCCTCAGTCAAGTTCCCAGGCCACAGTTTTCCAGAATAACGCCTCAGTCATGTTCCCAGTCCACAGGGTTCCAGAATCCACTGATGTCATGTTCGCAGGCCACAGGATTCCAGAATAAAACCTCAGTCATGTTCCAAGTCCACAGGGTTCCAGAACCAAGACTCAGTCAGGTTCCCAGGGCCCAGTATTCCACAATCTAAACAGATGTCATGTTCCCAGGCCACAGGTTTCCAGAATCACGCCTCAGTCATGTTCTCAGGCCACAGGGTTCCAGAATCAAACCAATGTAACATTCCTAGGCCATGGTTTTCCAGTACCAGGCCACAGTCATGTTTCCAGGGCACAGGGTTCTACAATCAGACCTCTGTCATGTGGCCAGTCCACAGGTTTCTGCCATCAAACCTCAGTCAAGTTCCCAGGCCACAGATTTCCAGAATCAAACCTCAGTCATATTCCCAGGCCACAGTTTTCCAGAATCACGCCTCAGTCATGTTCCCAGGCCACAGGTTTCCAGAATCCACTGATGTCATGTTCCCAGGCCACCTGATTCCAGAATAAAACCTCAGACATGTTCCCAGGCCACAGGGTTCCAGAATCAAACCGTTCTCATGTTCCAAGGCCACAGGGTTCCGGAATCCACTGATGTCATGCTCCCAGGCCACAGGATTCCAGAATAAAACCTCAGTCATGTTCCCAGTCCACAGGGTTCCAGAACCAAGACTCAGTCAGGTTCCCAGGGCCCAGTATTCCACAATCTAAACAGATGTCATGTTCCCAGGCCACAAGTTTCCTGAATCAAACCTCAGTCATGTTCCCAGGCCATAGGGTTCCAGAATCAAACCATTGTCAAATTCCTAGGCCATGGGTTTCCAGTACCAGGCCACAGGCATGTTTCCAGGGCACAGGGTTCTACTATCAAACCTCTGTCATGTGGCCAGTCCACAGGATTCTGCCATCAAACCTCAATCAAGTTCCCAGGCCACAGATTTCCAGAATCAAACCTCAGTCATATTCCCAGGACACATGGTTCCAGAATCAAATCTCAGTCATGTTTGCAGGACCCATGGTTCCACAATCAAACCACAGTCATGTTCCCAGGACAAAAGTGTCCAGAATCAAACCTCAGTCATGTTCCCAGTCCACAGGGTTTCAGAACCAAGCCTCAGTCAGGTTCCCAGGGCACAGTATTACACAATCTAAACCGATGTCATGTTCCCAGGCCACAGGATTCCAGAATCACGTTTCAGTCTTGTTCCTGGACACAGGGTTCCAGAATCAAACCAATGTCAAGTTCCCAGGCCATGGGTTTCAAGTATCAGGTGGCAGTCATGTTTCCAGGGCACAGGGTTCTACAATCAAACCTCAGTCATGTTGCCAGTCCACAGATTTCTACCATCAATCCTCAGTCAAGTTCCCAGGCCACAGTTTTCCAGAATAACGCCTCAGTCATGTTCCCAGGCCACAGGGTTCCAGAATCCACTGATGTCATGTTCCCAGGCCACAGGATTCCAGAATAAAACCTCAGTCATGTTCCAAGTCCACAGGGTTCCAGAACCAAGACTCAGTCAGGTTCCCAGGGCCCAGTATTCCACAATCTAAACAGATGTCATGTTCCCAGGCCACAGGTTTCCAGAATCACGCCTCAGTCATCTTCTCGGGCCACAGGGTTCCAGAATCAAACCAATGTCAAATTCCTAGGCCATGGTTTTTCAGTACCCGGCCACAGTCATGTTCCCAGGGAACAGGGATCCAGAAATAAACCTCAGTCATGTTGCCAAGCCATAGGTTTCCACCAACAAACCTCAGACATGTTCCCAGGCCACAGTGTTCCAGAATCAAACCGTTCTCATGTTCCC
The DNA here is from genome assembly GCF_028023285.1 of Balaenoptera ricei. Lineage (NCBI taxonomy): Eukaryota > Metazoa > Chordata > Mammalia > Artiodactyla > Balaenopteridae > Balaenoptera > Balaenoptera ricei. The sequence continues at coordinate 62,597,951 of NC_082652.1, forward strand.
AGGCCACAGCGTTCCAGAATCCACTGATGTCATGTTCCCAGGCCACAGGATTCCAGAATAAAACCTCAGTCATGTTCACAGTCCACAGGGTTCCAGAACCAAGCCTCAGTCAGGTTCCCAGGGCCCAGTATTCCACAATCTAAACAGATGTCATGTTCCCAGGCCACAGGATACCAAAATCACGCCTCAGTCTTGTTCCTGGCCACAGGGTTCCAGAATCAAACCAATGTCAAGTTCCCAGGCCATGGGTTTCAAGTATCAGTTCGCAGTCATGTTTCCAGGGCACAGGGTTCTACAATCAAACCTCAGTCATGTTGCCAGTCCACAGATTTCTACCATCAAGCCTCAGTCAAGTTCCCAGGCCACAGTTTTCCAGAATAATGCCTCAGTCAGGTTCCCAGGCCAAAGGGTTCCAGAATCAATCCAATGTCAAATTCCTAGGCCATGGGTTTCCAGTACCAGGCCACAGTCATGTTTCCAGGGCACAGGGTTCTACAATCAAACCTCAGTCATGTTGCCAGTCCACAGGTTTCTGCCATCAAACCTCAGTCAAGTTCCCAGGCCACAGATTTCCAGAATCCAACCTCAGTCATATTCCCAGGACACATGGTTCCAGAATCAAACCTCAGTCATGTTTGCAGGACCCATGATTCCACAATCAAAACACAGTCATGTTCCCAGCACAAAGGTGTCCAGAATCAAACCTCAGTCATGTTCCCAGGGAACAGGGATCCAGAAATAAACCTCAGTCATGTTGCCAAGCCATAGGTTTCCACCAACAAACCTCAGACATGTTCCCAGGCCACAGGGTTCCAGAATCCACTGATGTCATGTTCCCAGGCCACAGGGTTCCAGAAACAATCCTCAGTTATGTTCGCAGGCTACAGGGTTCCAGAATCAAACCTCAGTCATGTTCCCAGGCCACAGGGTTCCAGAACCAAGCCTCAGTCAGGTTCCCAGCGCCCAGTATTCCACAATCTAAACAGATGTCATATTGCCAAGCCACAGGTTTCCACCATGAAACCTCAGACATGTTCCCAGGCCACAGAGTTCCAGAATCAAACCGTTCTCATGTTCCAAGGCCACAGGGTTCCAGAATCCACTGATGTCATGCTCCCAGGCCACAGGATTCCAGAATAAAACCTCTGTCATGTTCCCTGTCCACAGGGTTCCAGAACCAAGACTCAGTCAGGTTCCCAGGGCCCAGTATTCCACAATCTAGACAGATGTCATGTTCCCAGGCCACAGGTTTCCAGAATCAAACCATTGTCAAATTCCTAGGCCATGGGTTTCCAGTACCAGGCCACAGTCATGTTTCCAGGGCACAGGGTTCTACAATCAAACTTCTGTCATGTGGCCAATCCACAGATTTCTGCCATCAAACCTCAATTAAGTTCCCATGACACAGATTTCCAGAATCAAACCTCAGTCATATTCCCAGGACACATGGTTCCAGAATCAAATCTCAGTCATGTTTGCAGGACCCATGGTTCCACAATCAAACCACAGTCATGTTCCCAGGACAAAAGTGTCCAGAATCAAACCTCAGTCATGTTCCCAGGGAACAGGGTTCCAGTAACAAACCTCAGTAATGATACCAAGCCACAGGTTTCCACCATGAAACCTCATACATGTTCCCAGGCCACAGTGTTCCAGAATCAAACCGTTCTCATGTTCCCAGGCCACAGCGTTCCACAATCCACTGATGTCATGTTCCCAGGCCACAGGATTCCAGAATAAAACTTCAGTCATGTTCACAGTCCACAGGGTTACAGAACCAAGCCTCAGTCAGGTTCCCAGGGCCCAGTATTCCACAATCTAAACAGATGTCATGTTCCCAGGCCACAGGATTCCAAAATCACACCTCAGTCTTGTTCCTGGCCACAGGGTTCCAGAATCAAACCAATGTCAAGTTCCCAGGCCATGGGTTTCAAGTATCAGTTCGCAGTCATGTTTCCAGGGCACAGGGTTCTACAATCAAACCTCAGTCATGTTACCAGTCCACACATTTCTACCATCAAACCTCAGTCAAGTTCCCAGGCCACAATTTTCCAGAATAATGCCTCAGTCAGGTTCCCAGGCCAAAGGGTTCCAGAATCAATCCAATGTCAAATTCCTAGGCCATGGGTTTCCAGTACCAGGCCACAGTCATGTTTCCAGGGCACAGGGTTCTACAATCAAACCTCTGTCATGTTGCCAGTCCACAGATTTCTACCATCAATCCTCAGTCAAGTTCCCAGGCCACAGTTTTCCAGAATAACGCCTCAGTCATGTTCCCAGGCCACAGGGTTCCAGAATCCACTGATGTCATGTTCCCAGGCCACAGGATTCCAGAATAAAACCTCAGTCATTTTCCAAGTCCACAGGGTTCCAGAACCAAGACTCAGTCAGCTTCCCAGGGCCCAGTATTCCACAATCTAAACAGATGTCATGTTCCCAGGCCACAGGTTTCCAGAATCACGCCTCAGTCATCTTCTCGGGCCACAGGGTTCCAGAATCAAACCAATGTCAAATTCCTAGGCCATGGTTTTCCAGTACCAGGCCACAGTCATGTTCCCAGGGAACAGGGATCCAGAAATAAACCTCAGTCATGTTGCCAAGCCATAGGTTTCCACCATGAAACCTCAGACATGTTCCCAGGCCACAGGGTTCCAGAATCAAACCGTTCTCATGTTCCAAGGCCACAGGGTTCCGGAATCCACTGATGTCATGCTCCCAGGCCACAGGATTCCAGAATAAAACCTCAGTCATGTTCCCAGTCCACAGGGTTCCAGAACCAAGACTCAGTCAGGTTCCCAGGGCCCAGTATTCCACAATCTAAACAGATGTCATGTTCCCAGGCCACAGATTTCCTGAATCACGCCTCAGTCATGTTCCCAGGCCACAGGGTTCCAGAATCAAATCAATGTCAAATTCCTAGGCCATGGGTTTCCAGTACCAGTCCACAGTCATGTTTCCAGGGCACAGGGTTCTACAATCAAACCTCTGTCATGTGGCCAGTCCACAGGTTTCTGCCGTCAAACCTCAGTCAAGTTCCCAGGCCACAGATTTCCAGAATCAAACCTCAGTCATAGTCCCAGGACACATGGTTCCAGAATCAAACCTCAGTCATGTTTGCAGGACCCATGGTTCCAAAATCAAAGCACAGTCATGTTCCCAGGACAAAGCTGTCCAGAATCAAACCTCAGTCATGTTCCCAGTCCACAGGGTTCCAGAACCAAGTCTCAGTCAGGTTCCCAGGGCCCAGTATTCCACAATCTAAACAGATGTCATGTTGCCAAGCCACAGGTTTCCACCATGAAACCTCAGACATGTTCCCAGGCCACAGGGTTCCAGAATCAAACCGTTCTCATGTTCCAAGGCCACAGGGTTCCGGAATCCACTGATGTCATGCTCCCAGGCCACAGGATTCCAGAATAAAACCTCAGTCATGTTCCCAGTCCACAGGGTTCCAGAACCAAGACTCAGTCAGGTTCCCAGGGCCCAGTATTCCACAATCTAAACAGATGTCATGTTCCCAGGCCACAAGTTTCCTGAATCAAACCTCAGTCATGTTCCCAGGCCATAGGGTTCCAGAATCAAACCATTGTCAAATTCCTAGGCCATGGGTTTCCAGTACCAGGCCACAGGCATGTTTCCAGGGCACAGGGTTCTACTATCAAACCTCTGTCATGTGGCCAGTCCACAGGTTTCTGCCATCAAACCTCAATCAAGTTCCCAGGCCACAGATTTCCAGAATCAAACCTCAGTCATATTCCCAGGACACATGGTTCCAGAATCAAATCTCAGTCATGTTTGCAGGACCCATGGTTCCACAGTCAAACCACAGTCATGTTCCCAGGACAAAAGTGTCCAGAATCAAACCTCAGTCATGTTCCCAGTCCACAGGGTTTCAGAACCAAGCCTCAGTCAGGTTCCCAGGGCACAGTATTACACAATCTAAACCGATGTCATGTTCCCAGGCCACAGGATTCCAGAATCACGTTTCAGTCTTGTTCCTGGACACAGGGTTCCAGAATCAAACCAATGTCAAGTTCCCAGGCCATGGGTTTCAAGTATCAGGTGGCAGTCATGTTTCCAGGGCACAGGGTTCTACAATCAAACCTCAGTCATGTTGCCAGTCCACAGATTTCTACCATCAATCCTCAGTCAAGTTCCCAGGCCACAGTTTTCCAGAATAACGCCTCAGTCATGTTCCCAGGCCACAGGGTTCCAGAATCCACTGATGTCATGTTCCCAGGCCACAGGATTCCAGAATAAAACCTCAGTCATGTTCCAAGTCCACAGGGTTCCAGAACCAAGACTCAGTCAGGTTCCCAGGGCCCAGTATTCCACAATCTAAACAGATGTCATGTTCCCAGGCCACAGGTTTCCAGAATCACGCCTCAGTCATCTTCTCGGGCCACAGGGTTCCAGAATCAAACCAATGTCAAATTCCTAGGCCATGGTTTTTCAGTACCCGGCCACAGTCATGTTCCCAGGGAACAGGGATCCAGAAATAAACCTCAGTCATGTTGCCAAGCCATAGGTTTCCACCAACAAACCTCAGACATGTTCCCAGGCCACAGTGTTCCAGAATCAAACCGTTCTCATGTTCCCAGGCCACAGCGTTCCAGAATCCACTGATGTCATGTTCCCAGGCCACAGGATTCCAGAATAAAACCTCAGTCATGTTCACAGTCCACAGGGTTCCAGAACCAAGCCTCAGTCAGGTTCCCAGGGCCCAGTATTCCACAATCTAAACAGATGTCATGTTCCCAGGCCACAGGATACCAAAATCACGCCTCAGTCTTGTTCCTGGCCACAGGGTTCCAGAATCAAACCAATGTCAAGTTCCCAGGCCATGGGTTTCAAGTATCAGTTCGCAGTCATGTTTCCAGGGCACAGGGTTCTACAATCAAACCTCAGTCATGTTGCCAGTCCACAGATTTCTACCATCAAGCCTCAGTCAAGTTCCCAGGCCACAGTTTTCCAGAATAATGCCTCAGTCAGGTTCCCAGGCCAAAGGGTTCCAGAATCAATCCAATGTCAAATTCCTAGGCCATGGGTTTCCAGTACCAGGCCACAGTCATGTTTCCAGGGCACAGGGTTCTACAATCAAACCTCAGTCATGTTGCCAGTCCACAGGTTTCTGCCATCAAACCTCAGTCAAGTTCCCAGGCCACAGATTTCCAGAATCCAACCTCAGTCATATTCCCAGGACACATGGTTCCAGAATCAAACCTCAGTCATGTTTGCAGGACCCATGATTCCACAATCAAAACACAGTCATGTTCCCAGCACAAAGGTGTCCAGAATCAAACCTCAGTCATGTTCCCAGGGAACAGGGATCCAGAAATAAACCTCAGTCATGTTGCCAAGCCATAGGTTTCCACCAACAAACCTCAGACATGTTCCCAGGCCACAGGGTTCCAGAATCCACTGATGTCATGTTCCCAGGCCACAGGGTCCCAGAAACAATCCTCAGTTATGTTCGCAGGCTACAGGGTTCCAGAATCAAACCTCAGTCATGTTCCCAGGCCACAGGGTTCCAGAACCAAGCCTCAGTCAGGTTCCCAGCGCCCAGTATTCCACAATCTAAACAGATGTCATATTGCCAAGCCACAGGTTTCCACCATGAAACCTCAGACATGTTCCCAGGCCACAGAGTTCCAGAATCAAACCGTTCTCATGTTCCAAGGCCACAGGGTTCCAGAATCCACTGATGTCATGCTCCCAGGCCACAGGATTCCAGAATAAAACCTCTGTCATGTTCCCTGTCCACAGGGTTCCAGAACCAAGACTCAGTCAGGTTCCCAGGGCCCAGTATTCCACAATCTAGACAGATGTCATGTTCCCAGGCCACAGGTTTCCAGAATCAAACCATTGTCAAATTCCTAGGCCATGGGTTTCCAGTACCAGGCCACAGTCATGTTTCCAGGGCACAGGGTTCTACAATCAAACTTCTGTCATGTGGCCAATCCACAGATTTCTGCCATCAAACCTCAATTAAGTTCCCATGACACAGATTTCCAGAATCAAACCTCAGTCATATTCCCAGGACACATGGTTCCAGAATCAAATCTCAGTCATGTTTGCAGGACCCATGGTTCCACAATCAAACCACAGTCATGTTCCCAGGACAAAAGTGTCCAGAATCAAACCTCAGTCATGTTCCCAGGGAACAGGGTTCCAGTAACAAACCTCAGTAATGATACCAAGCCACAGGTTTCCACCATGAAACCTCATACATGTTCCCAGGCCACAGTGTTCCAGAATCAAACCGTTCTCATGTTCCCAGGCCACAGCGTTCCACAATCCACTGATGTCATGTTCCCAGGCCACAGGATTCCAGAATAAAACTTCAGTCATGTTCACAGTCCACAGGGTTACAGAACCAAGCCTCAGTCAGGTTCCCAGGGCCCAGTATTCCACAATCTAAACAGATGTCATGTTCCCAGGCCACAGGATTCCAAAATCACGCCTCAGTCTTGTTCCTGGCCACAGGGTTCCAGAATCAAACCAATGTCAAGTTCCCAGGCCATGGGTTTCAAGTATCAGTTCGCAGTCATGTTTCCAGGGCACAGGGTTCTACAATCAAACCTCAGTCATGTTACCAGTCCACACATTTCTACCATCAAACCTCAGTCAAGTTCCCAGGCCACAATTTTCCAGAATAATGCCTCAGTCAGGTTCCCAGGCCAAAGGGTTCCAGAATCAATCCAATGTCAAATTCCTAGGCCATGGGTTTCCAGTACCAGGCCACAGTCATGTTTCCAGGGCACAGGGTTCTACAATCAAACCTCTGTCATGTTGCCAGTCCACAGATTTCTACCATCAATCCTCAGTCAAGTTCCCAGGCCACAGTTTTCCAGAATAACGCCTCAGTCATGTTCCCAGGCCACAGGGTTCCAGAATCCACTGATGTCATGTTCCCAGGCCACAGGATTCCAGAATAAAACCTCAGTCATTTTCCAAGTCCACAGGGTTCCAGAACCAAGACTCAGTCAGCTTCCCAGGGCCCAGTATTCCACAATCTAAACAGATGTCATGTTCCCAGGCCACAGGTTTCCAGAATCACGCCTCAGTCATCTTCTCGGGCCACAGGGTTCCAGAATCAAACCAATGTCAAATTCCTAGGCCATGGTTTTCCAGTACCAGGCCACAGTCATGTTCCCAGGGAACAGGGATCCAGAAATAAACCTCAGTCATGTTGCCAAGCCATAGGTTTCCACCATGAAACCTCAGACATGTTCCCAGGCCACAGGGTTCCAGAATCAAACCGTTCTCATGTTCCAAGGCCACAGGGTTCCGGAATCCACTGATGTCATGCTCCCAGGCCACAGGATTCCAGAATAAAACCTCAGTCATGTTCCCAGTCCACAGGGTTCCAGAACCAAGACTCAGTCAGGTTCCCAGGGCCCAGTATTCCACAATCTAAACAGATGTCATGTTCCCAGGCCACAGGTTTCCAGAATCAAACCTCAGTCATGTTCCCATGTCATAGGGTTCCAGAATCAAACCATTGTCAAATTCCTAGGCCATGGGTTTCCAGTACCAGGCCACAGTCATGTTTCCAGGGCACAGGGTTCTACTATCAAACCTCTGTCATGTGGCCAGTCCACAGGTTTCTGCCATCAAACCTCAATCAAGTTCCCAGGCCACAGATTTCCAGAATCAAACCTCAGTCATATTCCCAGGACACATGGTTCCAGAATCAAATCTCAGTCATGTTTGCAGGACCCATGGTTCCACAATCAAACCACAGTCATGTTCCCAGGACAAAAGTGTCCAGAATCAAACCTCAGTCATGTTCCCAGGCCACAGGGTTTCAGAACCAAGCCTCAGTCAGGTTCCCAGGGCACAGTATTACACAATCTAAACCGATGTCATGTTCCCAGGCCACAGGATTCCAGAATCACGTCTCAGTCTTGTTCCTGGACACAGGGTTCCAGAATCAAACCAATGTCAAGTTCCCAGGCCATGGGTTTCAAGTATCAGGTCGCAGTCATGTTTCCAGGGCACAGGGTTCTACAATCAAACCTCAGTCATGTTGCCAGTCCACAGATTTCTACCATCAATCCTCAGTCAAGTTCCCAGGCCACAGTTTTCCAGAATAACGCCTCAGTCATGTTCCCAGGCCACAGGGTTCCAGAATCCACTGATGTCCTGTTCCCAGGCCACAGGATTCCAGAATAAAACCTCAGTCATGTTCCAAGTCCACAGGGTTCCAGAACCAAGACTCAGTCAGGTTCCCAGGGCCCAGTATTCCACAATCTAAACAGATGTCATGTTCCCAGGCCACAGGTTTCCAGAATCACGCCTCAGTCATCTTCTCGGGCCACAGGGTTCCAGAATCAAACCAATGTCAAATTCCTAGGCCATGGTTTTTCAGTACCCGGCCACAGTCATGTTCCCAGGGAACAGGGATCCAGAAATAAACCTCAGTCATGTTGCCAAGCCATAGGTTTCCACCAACAAACCTCAGACATGTTCCCAGGCCACAGTGTTCCAGAATCATACCGTTCTCATGTTCCCAGGCAACAGCGTTCCAGAATCCACTGATGTCATGTTCCCAGGCCACAGGATTCCAGAATAAAACCTCAGTCATGTTCACAGTCCACAGGGTTCCAGAACCAAGCCTCAGTCAGGTTTCCAGGGCCCAGTATTCCACAATCTAAACAGATGTCATGTTCCCAGGCCACAGGATACCAAAATCACGCCTCAGTCTTGTTCCTGGCCACAGGGTTCCAGAATCAAACCAATGTCAAGTTCCCAGGCCATGGGTTTCAAGTATCAGTTCGCAGTCATGTTTCCAGGGCACAGGGTTCTACAATCAAACCTCAGTCATGTTGCCAGTCCACAGATTTCTACCATCAAACCTCAGTCAAGTTCCCAGGTCACAGTTTTCCAGAATAATGCCTCAGTCAGGTTCCCAGGCCAAAGGGTTCCAGAATCAATCCAATGTCAAATTCCTAGGCCATGGGTTTCCAGTACCAGGCCACAGTCATGTTTCCAGGGCACAGGGTTCTACAATCAAACCTCAGTCATGTTGCCAGTCCACAGGTTTCTGCCATCAAACCTCAGTCAAGTTCCCAGGCCACAGATTTCCAGAATCCAACCTCAGTCATATTCCCAGGACACATGGTTCCAGAATCAAACCTCAGTCATGTTTGCAGGACCCATGATTCCACAATCAAAACACAGTCATGTTCCCAGCACAAAGGTGTCCAGAATCAAACCTCAGTCATGTTCCCAGGGAACAGGGATCCAGAAATAAACCTCAGTCATGTTGCCAAGCCATAGGTTTCCACCAACAAACCTCAGACATGTTCCCAGGCCACAGGGTTCCAGAATCCACTGATGTCATGTTCCCAGGCCACAGGGTTCCAGAAACAATCCTCAGTTATGTTCCCAGGCCACAGGGTTCCAGAACCAAGCCTCAGTCAGGTTCCCAGCGCCCAGTATTCCACAATCTAAACAGATGTCATATTGCCAAGCCACAGGTTTCCACCATGAAACCTCAGACATGTTCCCAGGCCACAGAGTTCCAGAATCAAACCGTTCTCATGTTCCAAGGCCACAGGGTTCCAGAATCCACTGATGTCATGCTCCCAGGCCACAGGATTCCAGAATAAAACCTCTGTCATGTTCCCTGTCCACAGGGTTCCAGAACCAAGACTCAGTCAGGTTCCCAGGGCCCAGTATTCCACAATCTAGACAGATGTCATGTTCCCAGGCCACAGGTTTCCAGAATCAAACCATTGTCAAATTCCTAGGCCATGGGTTTCCAGTACCAGGCCACAGTCATGTTTCCAGGGCACAGGGTTCTACAATCAAACTTCTGTCATGTGGCCAATCCACAGATTTCTGCCATCAAACCTCAATTAAGTTCCCATGACACAGATTTCCAGAATCAAACCTCAGTCATATTCCCAGGACACATGTTTCCAGAATCAAATCTCAGTCATGTTTGCAGGACCCATGGTTCCACAATCAAACCACAGTCATGTTCCCAGGACAAAAGTGTCCAGAATCAAACCTCAGTCATGTTCCCAGGGAACAGGGTTCCAGTAACAAACCTCAGTAATGATACCAAGCCACAGGTTTCCACCATGAAACCTCATACATGTTCCCAGGCCACAGCGTTCCGGAATCCACTGATGTCATGTTCCCAGGCCACAGGATTCCAGAATAAAACTTCAGTCATGTTCACAGTCCACAGGGTTCCAGAACCAAGCCTCAGTCAGGTTCCCAGGGCCCAGTATTCCACAATCTAAACAGATGTCATGTTCCCAGGCCACAGGATTCCAAAATCACGCCTCAGTCTTGTTCCTGGCCACAGGGTTCCAGAATCAAACCAATGTCAAGTTCCCAGGCCATGGGTTTCAAGTATCAGTTCGCAGTCATGTTTCCAGGGCACAGGGTTCTACAATCAAACCTCAGTCATGTTACCAGTCCACACATTTCGACCATCAAACCTCAGTCAAGTTCCCAGGCCACAATTTTCCAGAATAATGCCTCAGTCAGGTTCCCAGGCCAAAGGGTTCCAGAATCAATCCAATGTCAAATTCCTAGGCCATGGGTTTCCAGTACCAGGCCACAGTCATGTTTCCAGGACACAGGGTTCTACAATCAAACCTCAGTCATGTTGCCAGTCCACAGGTTTCTGCCATCAAACCTCAGTCAAGTTCCCAGGCCACAGATTTCCAGAATCCAACCTCAGTCATATTCCCAGGACACATGGTTCCAGAATCAAACCTCAGTCATGTTTGCAGGACCCATGATACCACAATCAAAACACAGTCAAGTTCCCAGCACAAAGGTGTCCAGAATCAAACCTCAGTCATGTTCCCAGGGAACAGGGATCCAGAAATAAACCTCAGTCATGTTGCCAAGCCATAGGTTTCCACCAACAAACCTCAGACATGTTCCCAGGCCACAGGGTTCCAGAATCCACTGATGTCATGTTCCCAGGCCACAGGGTTCCAGAAGCAATCCTCAGTTATGTTCGCAGGCTACAGGGTTCCAGAATCAAACCTCAGTCATGTTCCCAGTCCACAGGGTTCCAGAACCAAGCCTCAGTCAGATTCCCAGGGCACAGTATTCCACAATCTAAACAGATGTCATGTTCCCAGGCCACAGGTTTCCTGAATCACGCCTCAGTCATGTTCCCAGGCCACAGGGTTCCAGAATCAAATCAATGTCAAATTCCTAGGCCATGGGTTTCCAGTACCAGTCCACAGTCATGTTTCCAGGGCACAGGGTTCTACAATCAAACCTCTGTCATGTGGCCAGTCCACAGGTTTCTGCCATCAAACCTCAGTCAAGTTCCCAGGCCACAGATTTCCAGAATCAAACCTCAGTCATAGTCCCAGGACACATGGTTCCAGAATCGAACCTCAGTCATGTTTGCAGGACCCATGGTTCCACAATCAAAGCACAGTCATGTTCCCAGGACAAAGCTGTCCAGAATCAAACCTCAGTCATGTTCCCAGGGAACAGGGTTCCACTAACAAACCTCAGTCATGTTGCCAAGCCACAGGTTTCCACCATCAAACCTCAGACATGTTCCCAGGCCACAGGGTTCCAGAATCAAACCGTTCTCATGCTCCCAGTCCACAGGGTTCCAGAACCAAGACTCAGTCAGGTTCCAAGGGCCCAGTATTCCACAATCTAAACAGATGTAATGTTCCCAGGCCACAGGATTCCAGAATCACGCCTCAGTCTTGTTCCTGGACACAGGGTTCCAGAATCAAACCAATGTCAAGTTCCCATGCCATGGGTTTCAAGTATCAGGTCGCAGTCATGTTTCCAGGGCACAGGGTTCTACAATCAAACCTCAGTCATGTTTCCAGTCCACAGATTTCTACCATCAATCCTCAGTCAAGTTCCCAGGCCACAGTTTTCCAGAATAACGCCTCAGTCATGTTCCCAGGCCACAGGGTTCCAGAATCCACTGATGTCATGTTCCCAGGCCACAGGATTCCAGAATAAAACCTCAGTCATGTTCCAAGTCCACAGGGTTCCAGAACCAAGACTCAGTCAGGTTCCCAGGGCCCAGTATTCCACAATCTAAACAGATGTCATGTTCCCAGGCCACAGGTTTCCAGAATCACGCCTCAGTCATGTTCTCAGGCCACAGGGTTCCAGAATCAAACCAATGTCACATTCCTAGGCCATGGTTTTCCAGTACCAGGCCACAGTCATGTTTCCAGGGCACAGGGTTCTACAATCAAACCTCTGTCATGTGGCCAGTCCACAGGTTTCTGCCATCAAACCTCAGTCAAGTTCCCAGGCCACAGATTTCCAGAATCAAACCTCAGTCATATTCCCAGGCCACAGTTTTCCAGAATCACGCCTCAGGCATGTTCCCAGGCCACAGGTTTCCAGAATCCACTGATGTCATGTTCCCAGGCCACCTGATTGCAGAATAAAACCTCAGTCATGTTCCCAGGCCACAGGTTTCCAGAATCAAACCTCAGTCATATTCCCAGGCCACAGTTTTCCAAAATCACGCCTCAGTCATGTTCCCAGGCCACAGGTTTCCAGAATCCACTGATGTCATGTTCCCAGGCCACAGGATTCCAGAATAAAACCTCAGTCATGTTCCAAGTCCACAGGGTTCCAGAACCAAGACTCAGTCAGGTTCCCAGGGCCCAGTATTCCACAATCTAAACAGATGTCATGTTCCCAGGCCACAGGTTTCCAGAATCACGCCTCAGTCATGTTCTCAGGCCACAGGGTTCCAGAATCAAACCAATGTCACATTCCTAGGCCATGGTTTTCCAGTACCAGGCCACAGTCATGTTTCCAGGGCACAGGGTTCTACAATCAAACCTCAGTCATGTTGCCAGTCCACAGATTTCTACCATCAAGCCTCAGTCAAGTTCCCAGGCCACAGTTTTCCAGAATAATGCCTCAGTCAGGTTCCCAGGCCAAAGGGTTCCAGAATCAATCCAATGTCAAATTCCTAGGCCATGGGTTTCCAGTACCAGGCCACAGTCATGTTTCCAGGGCACAGGGTTCTACAATCAAACCTCAGTCATGTTGCCAGTCCACAGGTTTCTGCCATCAAACCTCAGTCAAGTTCCCAGGCCACAGATTTCCAGAATCCAACCTCAGTCATATTCCCAGGACACATGGTTCCAGAATCAAACCTCAGTCATGTTTGCAGGACCCATGATTCCACAATCAAAACACAGTCATGTTCCCAGCACAAAGGTGTCCAGAATCAAACCTCAGTCATGTTCCCAGGGAACAGGGATCCAGAAATAAACCTCAGTCATGTTGCCAAGCCATAGGTTTCCACCAACAAACCTCAGACATGTTCCCAGGCCACAGGGTTCCAGAATCCACTGATGTCATGTTCCCAGGCCACAGGGTTCCAGAAACAATCCTCAGTTATGTTCGCAGGCTACAGGGTTCCAGAATCAAACCTCAGTCATGTTCCCAGGCCACAGGGTTCCAGAACCAAGCCTCAGTCAGGTTCCCAGCGCCCAGTATTCCACAATCTAAACAGATGTCATATTGCCAAGTCACAGGTTTCCACCATGAAACCTCAGACATGTTCCCAGGCCACAGAGTTCCAGAATCAAACCGTTCTCATGTTCCAAGGCCACAGGGTTCCAGAATCCACTGATGTCATGCTCCCAGGCCACAGGATTCCAGAATAAAACCTCTGTCATGTTCCCTGTCCACAGGGTTCCAGAACCAAGACTCAGTCAGGTTCCCAGGGCCCAGTATTCCACAATCTAGACAGATGTCATGTTCCCAGGCCACAGGTTTCCAGAATCAAACCATTGTCAAATTCCTAGGCCATGGGTTTCCAGTACCAGGCCACAGTCATGTTTCCAGGGCACAGGGTTCTACAATCAAACTTCTGTCATGTGGCCAATCCACAGATTTCTGCCATCAAACCTCAATTAAGTTCCCATGACACAGATTTCCAGAATCAAACCTCAGTCATATTCCCAGGACACATGTTTCCAGAATCAAATCTCAGTCATGTTTGCAGGACCCATGGTTCCACAATCAAACCACAGTCATGTTCCCAGGACAAAAGTGTCCAGAATCAAACCTCAGTCATGTTCCCAGGGAACAGGGTTCCAGTAACAAACCTCAGTAATGATACCAAGCCACAGGTTTCCACCATGAAACCTCATACATGTTCCCAGGCCACAGCGTTCCACAATCCACTGATGTCATGTTCCCAGGCCACAGGATTCCAGAATAAAACTTCAGTCATGTTCACAGTCCACAGGGTTCCAGAACCAAGCCTCAGTCAGGTTCCCAGGGCCCAGTATTCCACAATCTAAACAGATGTCATGTTCCAGGCCACAGGATTCCAAAATCACGCCTCAGTCTTGTTCCTGGCCACAGGGTTCCAGAATCAAACCAATGTCAAGTTCCCAGGCCATGGGTTTCAAGTATCAGTTCGCAGTCATGTTTCCAGGGCACAGGGTTCTACAATCAAACCTCAGTCATGTTACCAGTCCACACATTTCTACCATCAAACCTCAGTCAAGTTCCCAGGCCACAATTTTCCAGAATAATGCCTCAGTCAGGTTCCCAGGCCAAAGGGTTCCAGAATCAATCCAATGTCAAATTCCTAGGCCATGGGTTTCCAGTACCAGGCCACAGTCATGTTTCCAGGGCACAGGGTTCTACAATCAAACCTCAGTCATGTTGCCAGTCCACAGGTTTCTGCCATCAAACCTCAGTCAAGTTCCCAGGCCACAGATTTCCAGAATCCAACCTCAGTCATATTCCCAGGACACATGGTTCCAGAATCAAACCTCAGTCATGTTTGCAGGACCCATGATTCCACAATCAAAACACAGTCAAGTTCCCAGCACAAAGGTGTCCAGAATCAAACCTCAGTCATGTTCCCAGGGAACAGGGATCCAGAAATAAACCTCAGTCATGTTGCCAAGCCATAGGTTTCCACCAACAAACCTCAGACATGTTCCCAGGCCACAGGGTTCCAGAATCCACTGATGTCATGTTCCCAGGACACAGGGTTCCAGAAGCAATCCTCAGTTATGTTCGCAGGCTACAGGGTTCCAGAATCAAACCTCAGTCATGTTCCCAGTCCACAGGGTTCCAGAACCAAGCCTCAGTCAGATTCCCAGGGCACAGTATTCCACAATCTAAACAGATGTCATGTTCCCAGGCCACAGGTTTCCTGAATCACGCCTCAGTCATGTTCCCAGGCCACAGGGTTCCAGAATCAAATCAATGTCAACTTCCCAGGCCATGGGTTTCCAGTACCAGTCCACAGTCATGTTTCCAGGGCACAGGGTTCTACAATCAAACCTCTGTCATGTGGCCAGTCCACAGGTTTCTGCCATCAAACCTCAATCAAGTTCCCAGGCCACAGATTTCCAGAATCAAACCTCAGTCATAGTCCCAGGACACATGGTTCCAGAATCGAACCTCAGTCATGTTTGCAGGACCCATGGTTCCACAATCAAAGCACAGTCATGTTCCCAGGACAAAGCTGTCCAGAATCAAACCTCAGTCATGTTCCCAGGGAACAGGGCTCCAGTAACAAACCTCAGTCATGTTGCCAAGCCACAGGTTTCCACCATCAAACCTCAGACATGTTCCCAGGCCACAGGGTTCCAGAATCAAACCGTTCTCATGTTCCCAGTCCACAGGGTTCCAGAACCAAGACTCAGTCAGGTTCCAAGGGCCCAGTATTCCACAATCTAAACAGATGTCATGTTCCCAGGCCACAGGATTCCAGAATCACGCCTCAGTCTTGTTCCTGGACACAAGGTTCCAGAATCAAACCAATGTCAAGTTCCCAGGCCATGGGTTTCAAGTATCAGGTCGCAGTCATGTTTCCAGGGCACAGGGTTCTACAATCAAACCTCAGTCATGTTGCCAGTCCACAGATTTCTACCATCAATCCTCAGTCAAGTTCCTAGGCCACAGTTTTCCAGAATAACGCCTCAGTCATGTTCCCAGGCCACAGGGTTCCAGAATCCACTGATGTCATGTTCCCAGGCCACAGGATTCCAGAATAAATCCTCAGTCATGTTCCAAGTCCACAGGGTTCCAGAACCAAGACTCAGTCAAGTTCCCAGGGCCCAGTATTCCACAATCTAAACAGATGTCATGTTCCCAGGACACAGGTTTCCAGAATCACGCCTCAGTCATCTTCTCAGGCCACAGGGTTCCAGAATCAAACCAATGTCAAATTCCTAGGGCATGGTTTTCCAGTACCAGGCCACAGTCATGTTTCCAGGGCACAGGGTTCTACAATCAAACCTCTGTCATGTGGCCAGTCCACAGGTTTCTGCCATCAAACCTCAGTCAAGTTCCCAGGCCACAGATTTCCAGAATCAAACCTCAGTCATACTCCCAGGCCACAGTTTTCCAGAATCACGCCTCAGTCATGTTCCCAGGCCACAGGTTTCCAGAATCCACTGATGTCATGTTCCCAGGCCACCTGATTCCAGAATCAAACCTCAGTCATGTTCCCAGTCCACAGGGTTCCAGAACCAAGTCTCAGTCAGGTTCCCAGGTCCCAGTATTCCACAATCTAAACAGATGTCATGTTGCCAAGCCACAGGTTTCCACCATGAAACCTCAGACATGTTCCCAGGCCACAGGGTTCCAGAATCAAACCGTTCTCATGTTCCAAGGCCACAGGGTTCCGGAATCCACTGATGTCATGCTCCCAGGCCACAGGATTCCAGAATAAAACCTCAGTCATGTTCCCAGTCCACAGGGTTCCAGAACCAAGACTCAGTCAGGTTCCCAGGGCCCAGTATTCCACAATCTAAACAGATGTCATGTTCCCAGGCCACAGGTTTCCTGAATCAAACCTCAGTCATGTTCCCAGGCCATAGGGTTCCAGAATCAAACCATTGTCAAATTCCTAGGACATGGGTTTCCAGTACCAGGCCACAGTCATGTTACCAGGGCACAGGGTTCTACTATCAAACCTCTGTCATGTGGCCAGTCCACAGGTTTCTGCCATCAAACCTCAATCAAGTTCCCAGGCCACAGATTTCCAGAATCAAACCTCAGTCATATTCCCAGGACACATGGTTCCAGAATCAAATCTCAGTCATGTTTGCAGGACCCATGGTTCCACAATCAAACCACAGTCATGTTCCCAGGACAAAAGTGTCCAGAATCAAACCTCAGTCATGTTCCCAGTCCACAGGGTTCCAGAACCAAGCCTCAGTCAAGTTCCCAGGGCACAGTATTCCACAATCTAAACAGATGTCATGTTCCCAGGCCACAGGATTCCAGAATCACGCCTCAGTCTTGTTCCTGGACACAGGGTTCCAGAATCAAACCAATGTCAAGTTCCCAGGCCATGGGTTTCAAGTATCAGGTGGCAGTCATGTTTCCAGGGCACAGGGTTCTACAATCAAACCTCAGTCATGTTGCCAGGGAACAGGGTTCCAGTAACAAACCTCAGTCATGTTGCCAAGCCACAGGTTTCCACCATCAACCCTCAGACATGTTCCCAGGCCACAGGGTTCCAGAATCAAACCGTTCTCATGCTCCCAGTCCACAGGGTTCCAGAACCAAGACTCAGTCAGGTTCCAAGGGCCCAGTATTCCACAATCTAAACAGATGTCATGTTCCCAGGCCACAGGATTCCAGAATCACGCCTCAGTCTTGTTCCTGGACACAGGGTTCCAGAATCAAACCAATGTCAAGTTCCCATGCCATGGGTTTCAAGTATCAGGTCGCAGTCATGTTTCCAGGGCACAGGGTTCTACAATCAAACCTCAGTCATGTTGCCAGTCCACAGATTTCTACCATCAATCCTCAGTCAAGTTCCCAGGCCACAGTTTTCCAGAATAACGCCTCAGTCATGTTCCCAGGCCACAGGGTTCCAGAATCCACTGATGTCATGTTCCCAGGCCACAGGATTCCAGAATAAAACCTCAGTCATTTTCCAAGTCCACAGGGTTCCAGAACCAAGACTCAGTCAGCTTCCCAGGGCCCAGTATTCCACAATCTAAACAGATGTCATGTTCCCAGGCCACAGGTTTCCAGAATCACGCCTCAGTCATCTTCTCGGGCCACAGGGTTCCAGAATCAAACCAATGTCAAATTCCTAGGCCATGGTTTTCCAGTACCAGGCCACAGTCATGTTCCCAGGGAACAGGGATCCAGAAATAAACCTCAGTCATGTTGCCAAGCCATAGGATTCCACCAACAAACCTCAGACATGTTCCCAGTCCACAGGGTTCCAGAATCAAACCGTTCTCATGTTCCCAGGCCACAGCGTTCCAGAATCCACTGATGTCATGTTCCCAGGCCACAGGATTCCAGAATAAACCTCAGTCATGTTCAAAGTCCAAAGGGTTCCAGAACCAAGCCTCAGTCAGGTTCCCAGGGCCCAGTATTCCACAATCTAAACAGATGTCATGTTCCCAGGCCACAGGATACCAAAATCACGCCTCAGTCTTGTTCCTGGCCACAGGGTTCCAGAATCAAACCAATGTCAATTTCCCAGGCCATGGGTTTCAAGTATCAGTTCGCAGTCATGTTTCCAGGGCACAGGGTTCTACAATCAAACCTCAGTCATGTTGCCAGTCCACAGATTTCTACCATCAAACCTCAGTCAAGTTCCCAGGCCACAGTTTTCCAGAATAACGCCTCAGTCATGTTCCCAGGCCAAAGGGTTCCAGAATCAAACCAATGTCAAATTCCTAGGCCATGGTTTTCCAGTACCAGACCACAGTCATGTTTCCAGGGCACAGGGTTCTACAATCAAACCTCAGTCATGTTGCCAGTCCACAGGTTTCTGCCATCAAACCTCAGTCAAGTTCCCAGGCCACAGATTTCCAGAATCAAACCTCAGTCATATTCCCAGGACACATGGTTCCAGAATCAAACCTCAGTCATGTTCCCAGGGAACAGGGTTCCAGTAACAAACCTCAGTCTTGTTGCCAAGCCACAGGTTTCCACCATCAAACCTCAGACATGTTCCCAGGCCACAGGGTTCCAGAATCAAACCGTTCTCATGCTCCCAGTCCACAGGGTTCCAGAACCAAGCCTCAGTCAGGTTCCAAGGGCCCAGTATTCCACAATCTAAACAGATGTCATGTTCCCAGGCCACAGGATTCCAGAATCACGCCTCAGTCTTGTTCCTGGACACAGGGTTCCAGAATCAAACCAATGTCAAGTTCCCATGCCATGGGTTTCAAGTATCAGGTCGCAGTCATGTTTCCAGGGCAGAGGGTTCTACAATCAAACCTCAGTCATGTTTCCAGTCCACAGATTTCTACCATCAATCCTCAGTCAAGTTCCCAGGCCACAGTTTTCCAGAATAACGCCTCAGTCATGTTCCCAGGCCACAGGGTTCCAGAATCCACTGATGTCATGTTCCCAGGCCACAGGATTCCAGAATAAAACCTCAGTCATGTTCCAAGTCCACAGGGTTCCAGAACCAAGACTCAGTCAGGTTCCCAGGGCCCAGTATTCCACAATCTAAACAGATGTCATGTTCCCAGGCCACAGGTTTCCAGAATCACGCCTCAGTCATGTTCTCAGGCCACAGGGTTCCAGAATCAAACCAATGTCACATTCCTAGGCCATGGTTTTCCAGTACCAGGCCACAGTCATGTTTCCAGGGCACAGGGTTCTACAATCAAACCTCTGTCATGTGGCCAGTCCACAGGTTTCTGCCATCAAACCTCAGTCAAGTTCCCAGGCCACAGATTTCCAGAATCAAACCTCAGTCATATTCCCAGGCCACAGTTTTCCAGAATCACGCCTCAGGCATGTTCCCAGGCCACAGGTTTCCAGAATCCACTGATGTCATGTTCCCAGGCCACCTGATTCCAGAATAAAACCTCAGTCATGTTTCCAGGCCACAGATTTCCAGAATCAAACCTCAGTCATATTCCCAGGACACATGGTTCCAGAATCAAATCTCAGTCATGTTTGCAGGACCCATGGTTCCACAAAAAAACCACAGTCATGTTCCCAGGACAAAAGTGTCCAGAATCAAACCTCAGTCATGTTCCCAGGGAACAGGGTTCCAGTAACAAACCTCAGTCATGTTACCAAGCCACAGGTTTCCACCATGAAACCTCATACATGTTCCCAGGCCACAGTTTTCCAGAATCACGCCTCAGTCCTGTTCCCAGGCCACAGGTTTCCAGAATCCACTGATGTCATGTTCCCAGGCCACCTGATTCCAGAATAAAACCTCAGTCATGTTCCCAGTCCACAGGGTTCCAGAACCAAGTCTCAGTCAGGTTCCCAGGGCCCAGTATTCCACAATCTAAACAGATGTCATGTTGCCAAGCCACAGGTTTCCACCATGAAACCTCAGACATGTTCCCAGGCCACAGGGTTCCAGAATCAAACCGTTCTCATGTTCCAAGGCCACAGGGTTCCGGAATCCACTGATGTCATGCTCCCAGGCCACAGGATTCCAGAATAAAACCTCAGTCATGTTCCCAGTCCACAGGGTTCCAGAACCAAGACTCAGTCAGGTTCCCAGGGCCCAGTATTCCACAATCTAAACAGATGTCATGTTCCCAGGCCACAGGTTTCCAGAATCAAACCTCAGTCATGTTCCCAGGCCATAGGGTTCCAGAATCAAACCATTGTCAAATTCCTAGGCCTTGGGTTTCCAGTACCAGGCCACAGTCATGTTTCCAGGGCACAGGGTTCTACTATCAAACCTCTGTCATGTGGCCAGTCCACAGGTTTCTGCCATCAAACCTCAATCAAGTTCCTAGGCCACAGATTTCCAGAATCAAACCTCAGTCATATTCCCAGGACACATGGTTCCAGAATCAAATCTCAGTCATGTTTGCAGGGCCCATGGTTCCACAGTCAAACCACAGTCATGTTCCCAGGACAAAAGTGTCCAGAATCAAACCTCAGTCATGTTCCCAGTCCACAGGGTTTCAGAACCAAGCCTCAGTCAGGTTCCCAGGGCACAGTATTACACAATCTAAACCGATGTCATGTTCCCAGGCCACAGGATTCCAGAATCACGCCTCAGTCTTGTTCCTGGACACAGGGTTCCAGAATCAAACCAATGTCAAGTTCCCAGGCCATGGGTTTCAAGTATCAGGTGGCAGTCATGTTTCCAGGGCACAGGGTTCTACAATCAAACCTCAGTCATGTTGCCAGTCCACAGATTTCTACCATCAATCCTCAGTCAAGTTCCCAGGCCACAGTTTTCCAGAATAACGCCTCAGTCATGTTCCCAGGCCACAGGGTTCCAGAATCCACTGATGTCATGTTCCCAGGCCACAGGATTCCAGAATAAAACCTCAGTCATGTTCCAAGTCCACAGGGTTCCAGAACCAAGACTCAGTCAGGTTCCCAGGGCCCAGTATTCCACAATCTAAACAGATGTCATGTTCCCAGGCCACAGGTTTCCAGAATCACGCCTCAGTCATCTTCTCGGGCCACAGGGTTCCAGAATCAAACCAATGTCAAATTCCTAGGCCATGGTTTTTCAGTACCCGGCCACAGTCATGTTCCCAGGGAACAGGGATCCAGAAATAAACCTCAGTCATGTTGCCAAGCCATAGGTTTCCACCAACAAACCTCAGACATGTTCCCAGGCCACAGTGTTCCAGACTCAAACCGTTCTCATGTTCCCAGGCCACAGCGTTCCAGAATCCACTGATGTCATGTTCCCAGGCCACAGGATTCCAGAATAAAACCTCAGTCATGTTCACAGTCCACAGTGTTCCAGAACCAAGCCTCAGTCAGGTTCCCAGGGCCCAGTATTCCACAATCTAAACAGATGTCATGTTCCCAGGCCACAGGATACCAAAATCACGCCTCAGTCTTGTTCCTGGCCACAGGGTTCCAGAATCAAACCAATGTCAAGTTCCCAGGCCATGGGTTTCAAGTATCAGTTCGCAGTCATGTTTCCAGGGCACAGGGTTCTACAATCAAACCTCAGTCATGTTGCCAGTCCACAGATTTCTACCATCAAGCCTCAGTCAAGTTCCCAGGCCACAGTTTTCCAGAATAATGCCTCAGTCAGGTTCCCAGGCCAAAGGGTTCCAGAATCAATCCAATGTCAAATTCCTAGGCCATGGGTTTCCAGTACCAGGCCACAGTCATGTTTCCAGGGCACAGGGTTCTACAATCAAACCTCAGTCATGTTGCCAGTCCACAGGTTTCTGCCATCAAACCTCAGTCAAGTTCCCAGGCCACAGATTTCCAGAATCCAACCTCAGTCATATTCCCAGGACACATGGTTCCAGAATCAAACCTCAGTCATGTTTGCAGGACCCATGATTCCACAATCAAAACACAGTCATGTTCCCAGCACAAAGGTGTCCAGAATCAAACCTCAGTCATGTTCCCAGGGAACCAGGATCCAGAAATAAACCTCAGTCATGTTGCCAAGCCATAGGTTTCCACCAACAAACCTCAGACATGTTCCCAGGCCACAGGGTTCCAGAATCCACTGATGTCATGTTCCCAGGCCACAGGGTTCCAGAAACAATCCTCAGTTATGTTCGCAGGCTACAGGGTTCCAGAATCAAACCTCAGTCATGTTCCCAGGCCACAGGGTTCCAGAACCAAGCCTCAGTCAGGTTCCCAGCGCCCAGTATTCCACAATCTAAACAGATGTCATATTGCCAAGTCACAGGTTTCCACCATGAAACCTCAGACATGTTCCCAGGCCACAGAGTTCCAGAATCAAACCGTTCTCATGTTCCATGGCCACAGGGTTCCAGAATCCACTGATGTCATGCTCCCAGGCCACAGGATTCCAGAATAAAACCTCTGTCATGTTCCCTGTCCACAGGGTTCCAGAACCAAGACTCAGTCAGGTTCCCAGGGCCCAGTATTCCACAATCTAGACAGATGTCATGTTCCCAGGCCACAGGTTTCCAGAATCAAACCATTGTCAAATTCCTAGGCCATGGGTTTCCAGTACCAGGCCACAGTCATGTTTCCAGGGCACAGGGTTCTACAATCAAACTTCTGTCATGTGGCCAATCCACAGATTTCTGCCATCAAACCTCAATTAAGTTCCCATGACACAGATTTCCAGAATCAAACCTCAGTCATATTCCCAGGACACATGTTTCCAGAATCAAATCTCAGTCATGTTTGCAGGACCCATGGTTCCACAATCAAACCACAGTCATGTTCCCAGGACAAAAGTGTCCAGAATCAAACCTCAGTCATGTTCCCAGGGAACAGGGTTCCAGTAACAAACCTCAGTAATGATACCAAGCCACAGGTTTCCACCATGAAACCTCATACATGTTCCCAGGCCACAGCGTTCCACAATCCACTGATGTCATGTTCCCAGGCCACAGGATTCCAGAATAAAACTTCAGTCATGTTCACAGTCCACAGGGTTCCAGAACCAAGCCTCAGTCAGGTTCCCAGGGCCCAGTATTCCACAATCTAAACAGATGTCATGTTCCCAGGCCACAGGATTCCAAAATCACGCCTCAGTCTTGTTCCTGGCCACAGGGTTCCAGAATCAAACCAATGTCAAGTTCCCAGGCCATGGGTTTCAAGTATCAGTTCGCAGTCATGTTTCCAGGGCACAGGGTTCTACAATCAAACCTCAGTCATGTTACCAGTCCACACATTTCTACCATCAAACCTCAGTCAAGTTCCCAGGCCACAATTTTCCAGAATAATGCCTCAGTCAGGTTCCCAGGCCAAAGGGTTCCAGAATCAATCCAATGTCAAATTCCTAGGCCATGGGTTTCCAGTACCAGGCCACAGTCATGTTTCCAGGGCACAGGGTTCTACAATCAAACCTCAGTCATGTTGCCAGTCCACAGGTTTCTGCCATCAAACCTCAGTCAAGTTCCCAGGCCACAGATTTCCAGAATCCAACCTCAGTCATATTCCCAGGACACATGGTTCCAGAATCAAACCTCAGTCATGTTTGCAGGACCCATGATTCCACAATCAAAACACAGTCAAGTTCCCAGCACAAAGGTGTCCAGAATCAAACCTCAGTCATGTTCCCAGGGAACAGGGATCCAGAAATAAACCTCAGTCATGTTGCCAAGCCATAGGTTTCCACCAACAAACCTCAGACATGTTCCCAGGCCACAGGGTTCCAGAATCCACTGATGTCATGTTCCCAGGACACAGGGTTCCAGAAGCAATCCTCAGTTATGTTCGCAGGCTACAGGGTTCCAGAATCAAACCTCAGTCATGTTCCCAGTCCACAGGGTTCCAGAACCAAGCCTCAGTCAGATTCCCAGGGCACAGTATTCCACAATCTAAACAGATGTCATGTTCCCAGGCCACAGGTTTCCTGAATCACGCCTCAGTCATGTTCCCAGGCCACAGGGTTCCAGAATCAAATCAATGTCAACTTCCTAGGCCATGGGTTTCCAGTACCAGTACACAGTCATGTTTCCAGGGCACAGGGTTCTACAATCAAACCTCTGTCATGTGGCCAGTCCACAGGTTTCTGCCATCAAACCTCAGTCAAGTTCCCAGGCCACAGATTTCCAGAATCAAACCTCAGTCATAGTCCCAGGACACATGGTTCCAGAATCGAACCTCAGTCATGTTTGCAGGACCCATGGTTCCACAATCAAAGCACAGTCATGTTCCCAGGACAAAGCTGTCCAGAATCAAACCTCAGTCATGTTCCCAGGGAACAGGGTTCCAGTAACAAACCTCAGTCATGTTGCCAAGCCACAGGTTTCCACCATCAAACCTCAGACATGTTCCCAGGCCACAGGGTTCCAGAATCAAACCGTTCTCATGTTCCCAGTCCACAGGGTTCCAGAACCAAGACTCAGTCAGGTTCCAAGGGCCCAGTATTCCACAATCTAAACAGATGTCATGTTCCCAGGCCACAGGATTCCAGAATCACGCCTCAGTCTTGTTCCTGGACACAGGGTTCCAGAATCAAACCAATGTCAAGTTCCCAGGCCATGGGTTTCAAGTATCAGGTCGCAGTCATGTTTCCAGGGCACAGGGTTCTACAATCAAACCTCAGTCATGTTGCCAGTCCACAGATTTCTACCATCAATCCTCAGTCAAGTTCCTAGGCCACAGTTTTCCAGAATAACGCCTCAGTCATGTTCCCAGGCCACAGGGTTCCAGAATCCACTGATGTCATGTTCCCAGGCCACAGGATTCCAGAATAAATCCTCAGTCATGTTCCAAGTCCACAGGGTTCCAGAACCAAGACTCAGTCAAGTTCCCAGGGCCCAGTATTCCACAATCTAAACAGATGTCATGTTCCCAGGCCACAGGTTTCCAGAATCACGCCTCAGTCATCTTCTCAGGCCACAGGGTTCCAGAATCAAACCAATGTCAAATTCCTAGGCCATGGTTTTCCAGTACCAGGCCACAGTCATGTTTCCAGGGCACAGGGTTCTACAATCAAACCTCTGTCATGTGGCCAGTCCACAGGTTTCTGCCATCAAACCTCAGTCAAGTTCCCAGGCCACAGTGTTCCAGAATCAAACCGTTCTCATGTTCCCAGGCCACAGGTTTCCAGAATCAACTGATGTCATGTTCCCAGGCCACCTGATTCCAGAATCAAACCTCAGTCATGTTCCCAGTCCACAGGGTTCCAGAACCAAGTCTCAGTCAGGTTCCCAGGGCCCAGTATTCCACAATCTAAACAGATGTCATGTTGCCAAGCCACAGGTTTCCACCATGAAACCTCAGACATGTTCCCAGGCCACAGGGTTCCAGAATCAAACCGTTCTCATGTTCCAAGGCCACAGGGTTCCGGAATCCACTGATGTCATGCTCCCAGGCCACAGGATTCCAGAATAAAACCTCAGTCATGTTCCCAGTCCACAGGGTTCCAGAACCAAGACTCAGTCAGGTTCCCAGGGCCCAGTATTCCACAATCTAAACAGATGTCATGTTCCCAGGCCACAGGTTTCCTGAATCAAACCTCAGTCATGTTCCCAGGCCATAGGGTTCCAGAATCAAACCATTGTCAAATTCCTAGGACATGGGTTTCCAGTACCAGGCCACAGTCATGTTACCAGGGCACAGGGTTCTACTATCAAACCTCTTTCATGTGGCCAGTCCACAGGTTTCTGCCATCAAACCTCAATCAAGTTCCCAGGCCACAGATTTCCAGAATCAAACCTCAGTCATATTCCCAGGACACATGGTTCCAGAATCAAATCTCAGTCATGTTTGCAGGACCCATGGTACCACAATCAAACCACAGTCATGTTCCCAGGACAAAAGTGTCCAGAATCAAACCTCAGTCATGTTCCCAGTCCACAGGGTTCCAGAACCAAGCCTCAGTCAAGTTCCCAGGGCACAGTATTCCACAGTCTAAACAGATGTCATGTTCCCAGGCCACAGGATTCCAGAATTACGCCTCAGTCTTGTTCCTGGACACAGGGTTCCAGAATCAAACCAATGTCAAGTTCCCAGGCCATGGGTTTCAAGTATCAGGTGGCAGTCATGTTTCCAGGGCACAGGGTTCTACAATCAAACCTCAGTCATGTTGCCAGGGAACAGGGTTCCAGTAACAAACCTCAGTCATGTTGCCAAGCCACAGGTTTCCACCATCAAACCTCAGACATGTTCCCAGGCCACAGGGTTCCAGAATCAAAGCGTTCTCATGCTCCCAGTCCACAGGGTTCCAGAACCAAGACTCAGTCAGGTTCCAAGGGCCCAGTATTCCACAATCTAAACAGATGTCATGTTCCCAGGCCACAGGATTCCAGAATCACGCCTCAGTCTTGTTCCTGGACACAGGGTTCCAGAATCAAACCAATGTCAAGTTCCCAGGCCATGGGTTTCAAGTATCAGGTCGCAGTCATGTTTCCAGGGCACAGGGTTCTACAATCAAACCTCAGTCATGTTGCCAGTCCACAGATTTCTACCATCAATCCTCAGTCAAGTTCCCAGGCCACAGTTTTCCAGAATAACGCCTCAGTCATGTTCCCAGGCCACAGGGTTCCAGAATCCACTGATGTCATGTTCCCAGGCCACAGGATTCCAGAATAAAACCTCAGTCATTTTCCAAGTCCACAGGGTTCCAGAACCAAGACTCAGTCAGCTTCCCAGGGCCCAGTATTCCACAATCTAAACAGATGTCATGTTCCCAGGCCACAGGTTTCCAGAATCACGCCTCAGTCATCTTCTCGGGCCACAGGGTTCCAGAATCAAACCAATGTCAAATTCCTAGGCCATGGTTTTCCAGTACCAGGCCACAGTCATGTTCCCAGGGAACAGGGATCCAGAAATAAACCTCAGTCATGTTGCCAAGCCATAGGATTCCACCAACAAACCTCAGACATGTTCCCAGGCCACAGTGTTCCAGAATCAAACCGTTCTCATGTTCCCAGGCCACAGCGTTCCAGAATCCACTGATGTCATGTTCCCAGGCCACAGGATTCCAGAATAAACCTCAGTCATGTTCAAAGTCCAAAGGGTTCCAGAACCAAGCCTCAGTCAGGTTCCCAGGGCCCAGTATTCCACAATCTAAACAGATGTCATGTTCCCAGGCCACAGGATACCAAAATCACGCCTCAGTCTTGTTCCTGGCCACAGGGTTCCAGAATCAAACCAATGTCAATTTCCCAGGCCATGGGTTTCAAATATCAGTTCGCAGTCATGTTTCCAGGGCACAGGGTTCTACAATCAAACCTCAGTCATGTTGCCAGTCCACAGATTTCTACCATCAAACCTCAGTCAAGTTCCCAGGCCACAGTTTTCCAGAATAACGCCTCAGTCATGTTCCCAGGCCAAAGGGTTCCAGAATCAAACCAATGTCAAATTCCTAGGCCATGGTTTTCCAGTACCAGACCACAGTCATGTTTCCAGGGCACAGGGTTCTACAATCAAACCTCAGTCATGTTGCCAGTCCACAGGTTTCTGCCATCAAACCTCAGTCAAGTTCCCAGGCCACAGATTTCCAGAATCAAACCTCAGTCATATTCCCAGGACACATGGTTCCAGAATCAAACCTCAGTCATGTTCCCAGGGAACAGGGTTCCAGTAACAAACCTCAGTCTTGTTGCCAAGCCACAGGTTTCCACCATCAAACCTCAGACATGTTCCCAGGCCACAGGGTTCCAGAATCAAACCGTTCTCATGCTCCCAGTCCACAGGGTTCCAGAACCAAGACTCAGTCAGGTTCCCAGGGCCCAGTATTCCACAATCTAGACAGATGTTATGTTCCCAGGCCACAGGTTTCAGAATCAAACCATTATCAAATTCCTAGGCCATGGGTTCCCAGTACCAGGCCACAGTCATGTTTCCAGGGCACAGGGTTCTACAATCAAACTTCTGTCATGTGGCCAATCTACAGGTTTCTGCCATCAAACCTCAATCAAGTTCCCATGACACAGATTTCCAGAATCAAACCTCAGTCATATTCCCAGGACACATGTTTCCAGAATCAAATCTCAGTCATGTTTGCAGGACCCATGGTTCCACAATCAAACCACAGTCATGTTCCCAGGACAAAAGTGTCCAGAATCAAACCTCAGTCATGTTCCCAGGGAACAGGGTTCCAGTAACAAACCTCAGTAATGATACCAAGCCACAGGTTTCCACCATGAAACCTCATACATGTTCCCAGGCCACAGGGTTCCAGAATCAAACCGTTCTCATGTTCCCAGGCCACAGGGTTCCAGAACCAAGCCTCAGTCAGGTTCCCAGGGCCCAGTATTCCACAATCTAAACAGATGTCATGTTCCCAGGCCACAGGATTCCAAAATCACGCCTCAGTCTTGTTCCTGGACACAGGGTTCCAGAATCAAACCAATGTCAAGTTCCCAGGCCATGGGTTTCAAGTATCAGGTCGCAGTCATGTTTCCAGGGCACAGGGTTCTACAATCAAACCTCAGTCATGTTGCAAGTCCACAGATTTCTACCATCAATCCTCAGTCAAGTTCCCAGGCCACAGTTTTCCAGAATAACGCCTCAGTCATGTTCCCAGGCCACAGGGTTCCAGAATCCACTGATGTCATGTTCCCAGGCCACAGGATTCCAGAATAAAACCTCAGTCATGTTCCAAGTCCACAGGGTTTCAGAACCAAGACTCAGTCAGGTTCCCAGGGCCCAGTATTCCACAATCTAAACAGATGTCATGTTCCCAGGCCACAGGTTTCCAGAATCACGCCTCAGTCATCTTCTCGGGCCACAGGGTTCCAGAATCAAACCAATGTCAAATTCCTAGGCCATGGTTTTTCAGTACCCGGCCACAGTCATGTTCCCAGGGAACAGGGATCCAGAAATAAACCTCAGTCATGTTGCCAAGCCATAGGTTTCCACCAACAAACCTCAGACATGTTCCCAGGCCACAGTGTTCCAGAATCAAACCGTTCTCATGTTCCCAGGCCACAGCGTTCCAGAATCCACTGATGTCATGTTCCCAGGCCACAGGATTCCAGAATAAAACCTCAGTCATGTTCACAGTCCACAGGGTTCCAGAACCAAGCCTCAGTCAGGTTCCCAGGGCCCAGTATTCCACAATCTAAACAGATGTCATGTTCCCAGGCCACAGGATACCAAAATCACGCCTCAGTCTTGTTCCTGGCCACAGGGTTCCAGAATCAAACCAATGTCAAGTTCCCAGGCCATGGGTTTCAAGTATCAGTTCGCAGTCATGTTTCCAGGGCACAGGGTTCTACAATCAAACCTCAGTCATGTTGCCAGTCCACAGATTTCTACCATCAAACCTCAGTCAAGTACCCAGGCCACAGTTTTCCAGAATAATGCCTCAGTCAGGTTCCCAGGCCAAAGGGTTCCAGAATCAATCCAATGTCAAATTCCTAGGCCATGGGTTTCCAGTACCAGGCCACAGTCATGTTTCCAGGGCACAGGGTTCTACAATCAAACCTCAGTCATATTGCCAGTCCACAGGTTTCTGCCATCAAACCTCAGTCAAGTTCCCAGGCCACAGATTTCCAGAATCCAACCTCAGTAATATTCCCAGGACACATGGTTCCAGAATCAAACCTCAGTCATGTTTGCAGGACCCATGATTCCACAATCAAAACACAGTCATGTTCCCAGCACAAAGGTGTCCAGAATCAAACCTCAGTCATGTTCCCAGGGAACAGGGATCCAGAAATAAACCTCAGTCATGTTGCCAAGCCATAGGTTTACACCAACAAACCTCAGACATGTTCCCAGGTCACAGGGCTCCAGAATCAAACCGTTCTCATGTTCCCAGGCCACAGGGTTCCAGAATCCACTGATGTCATGTTCCCAGGCCACAGGGTTCCAGAACCAAGCCTCAGTCAGATTCCCAGGGCACAGTATTCCACAATCTAAACAGATGTCATGTTCCCAGGCCACAGGTTTCCTGAATCACGCCTCAGTCATGTTCCCAGGCCACAGGGTTCCAGAATCAAATCAATGTCAAATTCCTAGGCCATGGGTTTCCAGTACCAGTCCACAGTCATGTTTCCAGGGCACAGGGTTCTACAATCAAACCTCTGTCATGTGGCCAGTCCACAGGTTTCTGCCATCAAACCTCAGTCAAGTTCCCAGGCCACAGATTTCCAGAATCAAACCTCAGTCATATTCCCAGGACACATGCTTCCAGAATCAAACCTCAGTCATGTTTGCAGGACCCATGGTTCCACAATCAAAGGACAGTCATGTTCCCAGGACAAAGCTATCCAGAATCAAACCTCAGTCATGTTCCCAGGGAACAGGGTTCCAGTAACAAACCTCAGTCATGTTGCCAAGCCACAGGTTTCCACCATCAAACCTCAGACATGATCCCAGGCCACAGGGTTCGAGAATCAAACCGTTCTCATGTTCCCAGTCCACAGGGTTCCAGAACCAAGACTCAGTCAGGTTCCCAGGGCCCAGTATTCCACAATCTAAACAGATGTCATGTTCCCAGGCCACAGGATTCCAGAATCACGCCTCAGTCTTGTTCCTGGACACAGGGTTCCAGAATCAAACCAATGTCAAGTTCCCAGGCCATGGGTTTCAAGTATCAGGTCGCAGTCATGTTTCCAGGGCACAGGGTTCTACAATCAAACCTCAGTCATGTTGCCAGTCCACAGATTTCTACCATCAATCCTCAGTCAAGTTCCCAGGCCACAGTTTTCCAGAATAACGCCTCAGTCATGTTCCCAGGCCACAGGATTCCAGAATAAAACCTCAGTCATGTTCCAAGTCTACAGGGTTCCCGAACCAAGACTCAGTCAGGTTCCCAGGGCCCAGTATTCCACAATCTAAACAGATGTCATGTTCCCAGGCCATAGGTTTCCAGAATCAGGCCTCAGTCATGTTCCCAGGCCACAGGGTTCCAGAATCAAACCAATGTCAAATTCCTAGGCCATGGTTTTCCAGTACCAGGCCACAGTCATGTTTCCAGGGCACAGGGTTCTACAATCAAACCTCTGTCATGTGGCCAGTCCACAGGTTTCTGCCATCAAACCTCAGTCAAGTTCCCAGGCCACAGATTTCCAGAATCAAACCTCAGTCATATTCCCAGGCCACAGTTTTCCAGAATCACGCCTCAGTCATGTTCCCAGGCCACAGGTTTCCAGAATCCACTGATGTCATGTTCCCAGGCCACCTGATACAAGAATAAAACCTCAGTCATGTTCCCAGTCCACAGGGTTCCAGAACCAAGCCTCAGTCAGGTTCCCAGCGCCCAGTATTCCACAATCTAAACAGATGTCATATTGCCAAGCCACAGGTTTCCACCATGAAACCTCAGACATGTTCCCAGGCCACAGAGTTCCAGAATCAAACCGTTCTCATGTTCCAAGGCCACAGGGTTCCAGAATCCACTGATGTCATGCTCCCAGGCCACAGGATTCCAGAATAAAACCTCTGTCATGTTCCCTGTCCACAGGGTTCCAGAACCAAGACTCAGTCAGGTTCCCAGGGCCCAGTATTCCACAATCTAGACAGATGTTATGTTCCCAGGCCACAGGTTTCAGAATCAAACCATTATCAAATTCCTAGGCCATGGGTTTCCAGTACCAGGCCACAGTCATGTTTCCAGGGCACAGGGTTCTACAATCAAACTTCTGTCATGTGGCCAATCTACAGGTTTCTGC
This sequence comes from Balaenoptera ricei, assembly GCF_028023285.1. Lineage (NCBI taxonomy): Eukaryota > Metazoa > Chordata > Mammalia > Artiodactyla > Balaenopteridae > Balaenoptera > Balaenoptera ricei. The sequence goes on from NC_082652.1 coordinate 62,629,912, forward strand.
CATCAAACCTCAATCAAGTTCCCATGACACAGATTTCCAGAATCAAACCTCAGTCATATTCCCAGGACACATGTTTCCAGAATCAAATCTCAGTCATGTTTGCAGGACCCATGGTTCCACAATCAAACCACAGTCATGTTCCCAGGACAAAAGTGTCCAGAATCAAACCTCAGTCATGTTCCCAGGGAACAGGGTTCCAGTAACAAACCTCAGTAATGATACCAAGCCACAGGTTTCCACCATGAAACCTCATACATGTTCCCAGGCCACAGTGTTCCAGAATCAAACCGTTTTCATGTTCCCAGGCCACAGCGTTCCAGAATCCACTGATGTCATGTTCCCAGGCCACAGGATTCCAGAATAAAACCTCAGTCATGTTCCCAGTCCACAGGGTTCCAGAACCAAGCCTCAGTCAGGTTCCCAGGGCCCAGTATTCCACAATCTAAACAGATGTCATGTTCCCAGGCCACAGGATTCCAGAATCACGCCTCAGTCTTGTTCCTGGACACAGGGTTCCAGAATCAAACCAATGTCAAGTTCCCAGGCCATGGGTTTCAAGTATCAAGTCGCAGTCATGTTTCCAGGGCACAGGGTTCTACAATCAAACCTCAGTCATGTTGCCAGTCCACAGATTTCTACCATCAAACCTCAGTCAAGTTCCCAGGCCACAGTTTTCCAGAATAATGCCTCAGTCAGGTTCCCAGGCCAAAGGGTTCCAGAATCAATCCAATGTCAAATTCCTAGGCCATGGGTTTCCAGTACCAGGCCACAGTCATGTTTCCAGGGCACAGGGTTCTACAATCAAACCTCAGTCATGTTGCCAGTCCACAGGTTTCTGCCATCAAACCTCAGTCAAGTTCCCAGGCCACAGATTTCCAGAATCCAACCTCAGTCATATTCCCAGGACCCATGGTTCCAGAATCAAACCTCAGTCATGTTTGCAGGACCCATGATTCCACAATCAAAACACAGTCATATTCCCAGCACAAAGGTGTCCAGAATCAAACCTCAGTCATATTCCCAGGGAACAGGGATCCAGAAATAAACCTCAGTCATGTTGCCAAGCCATAGGTTTCCACCAACAAACCTCAGACATGTTCCCAGGCCACAGGGTTCCAGAATCCACTGATGTCATGTTCCCAGGCCACAGGGTTCCAGAAGCAATCCTCAGTTATGTTCGCAGGCTACAGGGTTCCAGAATCAAACTTCAGTCATGTTCCCAGTCCACAGGGTTCCAGAACCAAGCCTCAGTCAGATTCCCAGGGCACAGTATTCCACAATCTAAACAGATGTCATGTTCCCAGGCCACAGATTTCCTGAATCACGCCTCAGTCATGTTCCCAGGCCACAGGGTTCCAGAATCAAATCAATGTCAAATTCCTAAGCCATGGGTTTCCAGTACCAGTCCACAGTCATGTTTCCAGGGCACAGGGTTCTACAATCAAACCTCTGTCATGTGGCCAGTCCACAGGTTTCTGCCATCAAACATCAGTCAAGTTCCCAGGCCACAGATTTCCAGAATCAAACCTCAGTCATAGTCCCAGGGCACATGGTTCCAGAATCAAACCTCAGTCATGTTTGCAGGACCCATGGTTCCAAAATCAAAGCACAGTCATGTTCCCAGGACAAAGCTGTCCAGAATCAAACCTCAGTCATGTTCCCAGGGAACAGGGTTCCAGTAACAAACCTCAGTCATGTTGCCAAGCCACAGGTTTCCACCATCAAACCTCAGACATGTTCCCAGGCCACAGGGTTCCAGAATCAAACTGTTCTCATGCTCCCAGTCCACAGGGTTCCAGAACCAAGACTCAGTCAGGTTCCAAGGGCCCAGTATTCCACAATCTAAACAGATGTCATGTTCCCAGGCCACAGGATTCCAGAATCACGCCTCAGTCTTCTTCCTGGACACAGGGTTCCAGAATCAAACCAATGTCAAGTTCCCATGCCATGGGTTTCAAGTATCAGGTCGCAGTCATGTTTCCAGGGCACAGGGTTCTACAATCAAACCTCTGTCATGTGGCCAGTCCACAGGTTTCTGCCATCAAACCTCAGTCAAGTTCCCAGGCCACAGATTTCCAGAATCAAACCTCAGTCATATTCCCAGGCCACAGTTTTCCAGAATCACGCCTCAGTCCTGTTCCCAGGCCACAGGTTTCCAGAATCCACTGATGTCATGTTCCCAGGCCACCTGATTCCAGAATAAAACCTCAGTCATGTTCCCAGTCCACAGGGTTCCAGAACCAAGTCTCAGTCAGGTTCCCAGGGCCCAGTATTCCACAATCTAAACAGACGTCATGTTGCCAAGCCACAGGTTTCCACCATGAAACCTCAGACATGTTCCCAGGCCACAGGGTTCCAGAATCAAACCGTTCTCATGTTCCAAGGCCACAGGGTTCCGGAATCCACTGATGTCATGCTCCCAGGCCACAGGATTCCAGAATAAAACCTCAGTCATGTTCCCAGTCCACAGGGTTCCAGATCCAAGACTCAGTCAGGTTCCCAGGGCCCAGTATTCCACAATCTAAACAGATGTCATGTTCCCAGGCCACAGGTTTCCAGAATCAAACCTCAGTCATGTTCCCAGGCCATAGGGTTCCAGTATCAAACCATTGTCAAATTCCTAGGCCATGGGTTTCCAGTACCAGGCCACAGTCATGTTTCCAGGGCACAGGGTTCTACTATCAAACCTCTGTCATGTGGCCAGTCCACAGGTTTCTGCCATCAAACCTCAATCAAGTTCCCAGGCCACAGATTTCCAGAATCAAACCTCAGTCATATTCCCAGGACACATGGTTCCAGAATCAAATCTCAGTCATGTTTGCAGGACCCATGGTTCCACAATCAAACCACAGTCATGTTCCCAGTCCACAGGGTTTCAGAACCAAGCATCAGTCAGGTTCCCAGGGCCCAGTATTACACAATCTAAACCGATGTCATGTTCCCAGGCCACAGGATTCCAGAATCACGTCTCAGTCTTGTTCCTGGACACAGGGTTCCAGAATCAAACCAATGTCAAGTTCCCAGGCCATGGGTTTCAAGTATCAGGTCGCAGTCATGTTTCCAGGGCACAGGGTTCTACAATCAAACCTCAGTCATGTTGCCAGTCCACAGATTTCTACCATCAATCCTCAGTCAAGTTCCCAGGCCACAGTTTTCCAGAATAACGCCTCAGTCATGTTCCCAGGCCACAGGGTTCCAGAATCCACTGATGTCATGTTCCCAGGCCACAGGATTCCAGAATAAAACCTCAGTCATGTTCCAAGTCCACAGGGTTTCAGAACCAAGACTCAGTCAGGTTCCCAGGGCCCAGTATTCCACAATCTAAACAGATGTCATGTTCCCAGGCCACAGGTTTCCAGAATCACGCCTCAGTCATCTTCTCGGGCCACAGGGTTCCAGAATCAAACCAATGTCAAATTCCTAGGCCATGGTTTTTCAGTACCCGGCCACAGTCATGTTCCCAGGGAACAGGGATCCAGAAATAAACCTCAGTCATGTTGCCAAGCCATAGGTTTCCACCAACAAACCTCAGACATGTTCCCAGGCCACAGTGTTCCAGAATCAAACCGTTCTCATGTTCCCAGGCCACAGCGTTCCAGAATCCACTGATGTCATGTTCCCAGGCCACAGGATTCCAGAATAAAACCTCAGTCATGTTCACAGTCCACAGGGTTCCAGAACCAAGCCTCAGTCAGGTTCCCAGGGCCCAGTATTCCACAATCTAAACAGATGTCATGTTCCCAGGCCACAGGATACCAAAATCACGCCTCAGTCTTGTTCCTGGCCACAGGGTTCCAGAATCAAACCAATGTCAAGTTCCCAGGCCATGGGTTTCAAGTATCAGTTCGCAGTCATGTTTCCAGGGCACAGGGTTCTACAATCAAACCTCAGTCATGTTGCCAGTCCACAGATTTCTACCATCAAACCTCAGTCAAGTTCCCAGGCCACAGTTTTCCAGAACAATGCCTCAGTCAGGTTCCCAGGCCAAAGGGTTCCAGAATCAATCCAATGTCAAATTCCTAGGCCATGGGTTTCCAGTACCAGGCCACAGTCATGTTTCCAGGGCACAGGGTTCTACAATCAAACCTCAGTCATATTGCCAGTCCACAGGTTTCTGCCATCAAACTTCAGTCAAGTTCCCAGGCCACAGATTTCCAGAATCCAACCTCAGTAATATTCCCAGGACACATGGTTCCAGAATCAAACCTCAGTCATGTTTGCAGGACCCATGATTCCACAATCAAAACACAGTCATGTTCCCAGCACAAAGGTGTCCAGAATCAAACCTCAGTCATGTTCCCAGGGAACAGGGATCCAGAAATAAACCTCAGTCATGTTGCCAAGCCATAGGTTTCCACCAACAAACCTCAGACATGTTCCCAGGCCACAGGGTTCCAGAATCCACTGATGTCATGTTCCCAGGCCACAGGGTTCCAGAAGCAATCCTCAGTTATGTTCGCAGGCTACAGGGTTCCAGAATCAAACCTCAGTCATGTTCCCAGGCCACAGAGTTCCAGAACCAAGCCTCAGTCAGGTTCCCAGCGCCCAGTATTCCACAATCTAAACAGATGTCATATTGCCAAGCCACAGGTTTCCACCATGAAACCTCAGACATGTTCCCAGGCCACAGAGTTCCAGAATCAAACCGTTCTCATGTTCCAAGGCCACAGGGTTCCAGAATCCACTGATGTCATGCTCCCAGGCCACAGGATTCCAGAATAAAACCTCTGTCATGTTCCCTGTCCACAGAGTTCCAGAACCAAGACTCAGTCAGGTTCCCAGGGCCCAGTATTCCACAATCTAGACAGATGTCATGTTCCCAGGCCACAGGTTTCCAGAATCAAACCATTGTCAAATTCCTAGGCCATGGGTTTCCAGTACCAGGCCACAGTCATGTTTCCAGGGCACAGGGTTCTACAATCAAACTTCTGTCATGTGGCCAATCCACAGATTTCTGCCATCAAACCTCAATTAAGTTCCCATGAAACAGATTTCCAGAATCAAACCTCAGTCATATTCCCAGGACACATGTTTCCAGAATCAAATCTCAGTCATGTTTGCAGGACCCATGGTTCCACAATCAAACCACAGTCATGTTCCCAGGACAAAAGTGTCCAGAATCAAACCTCAGTCATGTTCCCAGGGAACAGGGTTCCAGTAACAAACCTCAGTAATGATACCAAGCCACAGGTTTCCACCATGAAACCTCATACATGTTCCCAGCCCACAGTGTTCCAGAATCAAACCGTTCTCATGTTCCCAGGCCACAGCGTTCCAGAATCCACTGATGTCATGTTCCCAGGCCACAGGATTCCAGAATAAAACTTCAGTCATGTTCACATTCCACAGGGTTCCAGAACCAAGCCTCAGTCAGGTTCCCAGGGCCCAGTATTCCACAATCTAAACAGATGTCATGTTCCCAGGCCACAGGATTCCAAAATCACGCCTCAGTCTTGTTCCTGGCCACAGGGTTCCAGAATCAAACCAATGTCAAGTTCCCAGGCCATGGGTTTCAAGTATCAGTTCGCAGTCATGTTTCCAGGGCACAGGGTTCTACAATCAAACCTCAGTCATGTTACCAGTCCACACATTTCTACCATCAAACCTCAGTCAAGTTCCCAGGCCACAATTTTCCAGAATAATGCCTCAGTCAGGTTCCCAGGCCAAAGGGTTCCAGAATCAATCCAATGTCAAATTCCTAGGCCATGGGTTTCCAGTACCAGGCCACAGTCATGTTTCCAGGGCACAGGGTTCTACAATCAAACCTCAGTCATGTTGCCAGTCCACAGGTTTCTGCCATCAAACCTCAGTCAAGTTCCCAGGCTACAGATTTCAAGAATCCAACCTCAGTCATATTCCCAGGACACATGGTTCCAGAATCAAACCTCAGTCATGTTTGCAGGACCCATGATTCCACAATCAAAACACAGTCAAGTTCCCAGCACAAAGGTGTCCAGAATCAAACCTCAGTCATGTTCCCAGGGAACAGGGATCCAGAAATAAACCTCAGTCATGTTGCCAAGCCATAGGTTTCCACCAACAAACCTCAGACATGTTCCAAGGCCACAGGGTTCCAGAATCCACTGATGTCATGTTCCCAGGCCACAGGGTTCAAGAAGCAATCCTCAGTTATGTTCGCAGGCTACAGGGTTCCAGAATCAAACCTCAGTCATGTTCCCAGTCCACAGGGTTCCAGAACCAAGCCTCAGTCAGTTTCCCAGGGCACAGTATTCCACAATCTAAACAGATGTCATGTTCCCAGGCCACAGGTTTCCTGAATCACGCCTCAGTTATGTTCCCAGGCCACAGGGTTCCAGAATCAAATCAATGTCAAATTCCTAGGCCATGGGTTTCCAGTACCAGTCCACAGTCATGTTTCCAGGGCACAGGGTTCTACAATCAAACCTCTGTCATGTGGCCAGTCCACAGGTTTCTGCCATCAAACCTCAGTCAAGTTCCCAGGCCACAGATTTCCAGAATCAAACCTCAGTCATAGTCCCAGGACACATGGTTCCAGAATCGAACCTCAGTCATGTTTGCAGGACCCATGGTTCCACAATCAAAGCACAGTCATGTTCCCAGGACAAAGCTGTCCAGAATCAAACCTCAGTCATGTTCTCAGGGAACAGGGTTCCAGTAACAAACCTCAGTCATGTTGCCAAGCCACAGGTTTCCACCATCAAACCTCAGACATGTTCCCAGGCCACAGGGTTCCAGAATCAAACCGTTCTCATGTTCCCAGTCCACAGGGTTCCAGAAGCAAGACTCAGTCAGGTTCCAAGGGCCCAGTATTCCACAATCTAAACAGATGTCATGTTCCCAGGCCACAGGATTCCAGAATCACGCCTCAGTCTTGTTCCTGGACACAGGGTTCCAGAATCAAACCAATGTCAAGTTCCCAGGCCATGGGTTTCAAGTATCAGGTCGCAGTCATGTTTCCAGGGCACAGGGTTCTACAATCAAACCTCAGTCATGTTGCCAGTCCACAGATTTCTACCATCAATCCTCAGTCAAGTTCCCAGGCCACAGTTTTCCAGAATCACGCCTCAGTCATGTTCCCAGGCCACAGGTTTCCAGAATCCACTGATGTCATGTTCCCAGGCCACCTGATTCCAGAATAAAATCTCAGTCATGTTCCCAGTCCACAGGGTTCCAGAACCAAGTCTCAGTCAGGTTCCCAGGGCCCAGTATTCCACAATCTAAACAGATGTCATGTTCCCAGGCCACAGGTTTCCAGAATCAAACCTCAGTCATGTTCCCAGGCCATAGGGTTCCAGAATCAAACCATTGTCAAATTCCTAGGCCATGGGTTTCCAATACCAGGCCACAGTCATGTTTCCAGGGCACAGGGTTCTACAATCAAACCTCTGTCATGTGGCCAGTCCACAGGTTTCTGCCATCAAACCTCAATCAATTTCCCAGGCCACTGATTTCCAGAATCAAACCTCAGTCATATTCCCAGGACACATGGTTCCAGAATCAAATCTCAGTCATATTTGCAGAACCCATGGTTCCACAATCAAACCACAGTCATGTTCCCAGGAAAAAAGTGTCCAGAATTAAACCTCAGTCATGTTCCCAGGGAACAGGGATCCAGAAATAAACCTCAGTCATATTGCCAAGCCATAGCTTTCCACCAACAAACCTCAGACATGTTCCCAGGCCACAGTGTTCCAGAATCAAACCGTTCTCATGTTCCCAGGCCACAGCGTTCCAGAATCCACTGATGTCATGTTCCCAGGCCACAGGATTCCAGAATAAACCTCAGTCATGTTCAAAGTCCAAAGGGTTCCAGAACCAAGCCTCAGTCAGGTTCCCAGGGCCCAGTATTCCACAATCTAAACAGATGTCATGTTCCCAGGCCACAGGATACCAAAATCACGCCTCAGTCTTGTTCCTGGCCACAGGGTTCCAGAATCAAACCAATGTCAATTTCCCAGGCCATGGGTTTCAAGTATCAGTTCGCAGTCATGTTTCCAGGGCACAGGGTTCTACAATCAAACCTCAGTCATGTTGCCAGTCCACAGATTTCTACCATCAAACCTCAGTCAAGTTCCCAGGCCACAGTTTTCCAGAATCACGCCTCAGTCATGTTCCCAGGCCACAGGTTTCGAGAATCCACTGATGTCATGTTCCCAGGCCACCTGATTCCAGAATAAAACCTCAGTCATGTTCCCAGGCCACAGGGTTCCAGAACCAAGCCTCAGTCAGGTTCCCAGCGCCCAGTATTCCACAATCTAAACAGATGTTATATTGCCAAGCCACAGGTTTCCACCATGAAACCTCAGACATGTTCCCAGGCCACAGAGTTCCAGAATCAAACCGTTCTCAGGTTCCAAGTCCACAGGGTTCCAGAATCCACTGATGTCATGCTCCCAGGCCAAAGGATTCCAGAATAAAACCTCTGTCATGTTCCCTGTCCACAGGGTTCCAGAACCAAGACTCAGTCAGGTTCCCAGGGCCCCGTATTCCACAATCTAGACAGATGTCATGTTCCCAGGCCACAGGTTTCCAGAATCAAACCATTGTCAAATTCCTAGGCCATGGGTTTCCAGTACCAGGCCACAGTCATGTTTCCAGGGCACAGGGTTCTACAATCAAACCTCAGTCAGGTTGCCAGTCCACAGATTTCTACCATCAAACCTCAGTCAAGTTTCCAGGCCACAGTTTTCCAGAATAATGCCTCAGTCAGGTTCCCAGGCCAAAGGGTTCCAGAATCAATCCAATGTCAAATTCCTAGGCCATGGGTTTCCAGTACAAGGCCACAGTCATGTTTCCAGGGAACAGGGTTCTACAATCAAACCTCTGTCATATTGCCAGTCCACAGGTTTCTGCCATCAAACCTCAGTCAAGTTCCCAGGCCACAGATTTCCAGAATCCAGCCTCAGTCATATTCCCAGGACACATGGTTCCAGAATCAAACCTCAGTCATGTTTGCAGGACCCATGATTCCACAATCAAAACACAGTCATGTTCCCAGCACAAAGGTGTCCAGAATCAAACCTCAGTCATGTTCCCAGGGAACAGGGATCCAGAAATAAACCTCAGTCATGTTGCCAAGCCATAGGTTTACACCAACAAACCTCAGACATGTTCCCAGGTCACAGGGCTCCAGAATCAAACCGTTCTCATGTTCACAGGCCACAGGGTTCCAGAATCCACTGATGTCATGTTCCCAGGCCACAGGGTTCCAGAAACAATCCTCAGTTATGTTTGCAGGCTACAGGGTTCCAGAATAAAACCTCAGTCATTTTCCCAGTCCACAGGGTTCCAGAACCAAGCCTCAGTCAGATACCCAGGGCACAGTATTCCACAATCTAAACAGATGTCATGTTCCCATGACATAGGATTCCAGAATCACGCCTCAGTCATGTTCCCTGGCCACAGGGATCCAGATTCAAACCTCAGTCATGTTGCCAGGCCATAGGGTACCACCATCAAACCTCAGTCATATTCCCAGACCACAGGTTTCCACAATCAAACCGATTTCATGTTCCCAGGCAACAGGCTACCAGAATCCAAACCGATGTCATGTTCCCAGGCCACAGGATTCCACAATCTAACAACAGTCATGTTCCCAGGCCAATGGTTTCCAGAATCAAAGCACAGTCATATTCCCAGGCCACATGGTTCCAGAATCAAACCTCAGTCATGTTCCCATTCCACAGGATTCCAGAAGCAAGCCTTCAGTCAGGTTCCCAGGGCACAGTATTCCACAATCTAAACAGATGTCCTGTTCCCAGGCCACAGGTTTCCAGAATCACGCCTCAATCATGTTCCCAGGCCACAGGGTTCCAGAATCAAACCAATGTCAAATTCCTAGGCCATGGGTTTCCAGTACCAGGCCACAGTCATGTTTCCAGGGCACAGGGTTCTACAATCAAACCTCTGTCATGTTGCCAGTCCACAGGTTTCTGCCATCAAACCTCAGTCAAGTTCCCAGGCCACAGATATCCAGAATCAAACCTCAGTCATATTCCCAGGACACATGGTTCCAGAATCAAACCTCAATCATGTTTGCAGGATCCAAGGTTCCACAATCAAACCACAGTCATGTTCCCAGGACAAAGGTGTCCAGGATCAAACCTCAGTCATGTTCCCAGGGAAGAGGGTTCCAGTAACAAACCTCAGGCATGTTGCCAAGCCACAGGTTTCTACCATGAAACCTCAGACATGTTCCCAGGCCACAGGGTTCCAGAATCAAACCGTTCTCATGTTCCCAGGCCGCAGGGTTACAGAATCCACTGATGTCATATTCCCAGGCCACAGGACTCCAGAATAAAACCTCAGTCATGTTCCCAGTCCACAGTGTTCCAGAACCAAGCCTCAGTTAGTTTCCCAGGGACCAGTATTCCAGAATCTAAACAGATGTCATGTTCCCAGGCCACAGGATTCCAGAATCAAGCCTCAGTCATTTTCCTGACCACAGGCTTCCAGAATCAAACCAATGTCAAGTTCCCAGGCCATGGGTTTCCAGTACCAGGCCACAGTCATATTTCCAGGGCACAGGATTCTACAATCAAACCTCAGTAATGTTTCCAGTCCACAGATTTCTGCCATGAAACCTCAGTCAAGTCCCCGGCCACAGTTTTCCAGAATCAAACCTCAGTCATGTTCCCAGGCCACAGATTTCCAGAATCAAACCTTAGTCATATTCCCAGGCCACAGTTTTCCAGAATCACTCCTCAGTCATGTTCCCAGGCCAAAAGGTTCCAGAATCAAACCAATGTCAAATTCCTAGGCCATGGGTTTCCAGTACCAGCCCACAGTCATCTTTCCAGGGCATAGGGTTCAACAATCAAACGTCAGTCATGTTGCCAGAGCACAGGTTTCTGCCATCAAACCTCAGTCAAGTTCCCAGGCCACTGATTTCCAGAATCAAACCTCAGTCATATTCCCAGGACACATGGTTCCAGAATCAAATCTCAGTCATATTTGCAGGACCCATGGTTCCACAATCAAACCACAGTCATGTTCCCAGGAAAAAAGTGTCCAGAATTAAACCTCAGTCATGTTCCCAGGGAACAGGGATCCAGAAATAAACCTCAGTCATGTTGCCAAGCCATAGCTTTCCACCAACAAACCTCAGACATGTTCCCAGGCCACAGTGTTCCAGAATCAAACCGTTCTCATGTTCCCAGGCCACAGCGTTCCAGAATCCACTGATGTCATGTTCCCAGGCCACAGGATTCCAGAATAAAACCTCAGTCATGTTCCCAGTCCACAGGGTTCCAGAACCAAGCCTCAGTCAGGTTCCCAGGGCCCAGTATTCCACAATCTAAACAGATGTCATGTTCCCAGGCCACAGGATACCAAAATCACGCCTCAGTCTTGTTCCTGGCCACAGGGTTCCAGAATCAAACCAATGTCAAGTTCCCAGGCCATGGGTTTCAAGTATCAGTTCGCAGTCATGTTTCCAGGGCACAGGGTTCTACAATCAAACCTCAGTCATGTTGCCAGTCCACAGATTTCTACCATCAAACCTCAGTCAAGTTCCCAGGCCACAGTTTTCCAGAATAATGCCTCAGTCAGGTTCCCAGGCCAAAGGGTTCCAGAATCAATCCAATGTCAAATTCCTAGGCCATGGGTTTCCAGTACCAGGCCACAGTCATGTTTCCAGGGCACAGGGTTCTACAATCAAACCTCAGTCATATTGCCAGTCCACAGGTTTCTGCCATCAAACCTCAGTCAAGTTCCCAGGCCACAGATTTCCAGAATCCAACCTCAGTAATATTCCCAGGACACATGGTTCCAGAATCAAACCTCAGTCATGTTTGCAGGACCCATGATTCCACAATCAAAACACAGTCATGTTCCCAGCACAAAGGTGTCCAGAATCAAACCTCAGTCATGTTCCCAGGGAACAGGGATCCAGAAATAAACCTCAGTCATGTTGCCAAGCCATAGGTTTACACCAACAAACCTCAGACATGTTCCCAGGTCACAGGGCTCCAGAATCAAACCGTTCTCATGTTCAAAGGCCACAGGGTTCCAGAATCCACTGATGTCATGTTCCCAGGCCACAGGGTTCCAGAACCAAGCCTCAGTCAGATTCCCAGGGCACAGTATTCCACAATCTAAACAGATGTCATGTTCCCAGGCCACAGGTTTCCTGAATCACGCCTCAGTCATGTTCCCAGGCCACAGGGTTCCAGAATCAAATCAATGTCAAATTCCTAGGCCATGGGTTTCCAGTACCAGTCCACAGTCATGTTTCCAGGGCACAGGGTTCTACAATCAAACCTCTGTCATGTGGCCAGTCCACAGGTTTCTGCCATCAAACCTCAGTCAAGTTCCCAGGCCACAGATTTCCAGAATCAAACCTCAGTCATATTCCCAGGACACATGCTTCCAGAATCAAACCTCAGTCATGTTTGCAGGACCCATGGTTCCACAATCAAAGGACAGTCATGTTCCCAGGACAAAGCTATCCAGAATCAAACCTCAGTCATGTTCCCAGGGAACAGGGTTCCAGTAACAAACCTCAGTCATGTTGCCAAGCCACAGGTTTCCACCATCAAACCTCAGACATGATCCCAGGCCACAGGGTTCGAGAATCAAACCGTTCTCATGTTCCCAGTCCACAGGGTTCCAGAACCAAGACTCAGTCAGGTTCCCAGGGCCCAGTATTCCACAATCTAAACAGATGTCATGTTCCCAGGCCACAGGATTCCAGAATCACGCCTCAGTCTTGTTCCTGGACACAGGGTTCCAGAATCAAACCAATGTCAAGTTCCCAGGCCATGGGTTTCAAGTATCAGGTCGCAGTCATGTTTCCAGGGCACAGGGTTCTACAATCAAACCTCAGTCATGTTGCCAGTCCACAGATTTCTACCATCAATCCTCAGTCAAGTTCCCAGGCCACAGTTTTCCAGAATAACGCCTCAGTCATGTTCCCAGGCCACAGGATTCCAGAATAAAACCTCAGTCATGTTCCAAGTCCACAGGGTTCCCGAACCAAGACTCAGTCAGGTTCCCAGGGCCCAGTATTCCACAATCTAAACAGATGTCATGTTCCCAGGCCATAGGTTTCCAGAATCAGGCCTCAGTCATGTTCCCAGGCCACAGGGTTCCAGAATCAAACCAATGTCAAATTCCTAGGCCATGGTTTTCCAGTACCAGGCCACAGTCATGTTTCCAGGGCACAGGGTTCTACAATCAAACCTCTGTCATGTGGCCAGTCCACAGGTTTCTGCCATCAAACCTCAGTCAAGTTCCCAGGCCACAGATTTCCAGAATCAAACCTCAGTCATATTCCCAGGCCACAGTTTTCCAGAATCACGCCTCAGTCATGTTCCCAGGCCACAGGTTTCCAGAATCCACTGATGTCATGTTCCCAGGCCACCTGATACAAGAATAAAACCTCAGTCATGTTCCCAGTCCACAGGGTTCCAGAACCAAGCCTCAGTCAGGTTCCCAGCGCCCAGTATTCCACAATCTAAACAGATGTCATATTGCCAAGCCACAGGTTTCCACCATGAAACCTCAGACATGTTCCCAGGCCACAGAGTTCCAGAATCAAACCGTTCTCATGTTCCAAGGCCACAGGGTTCCAGAATCCACTGATGTCATGCTCCCAGGCCACAGGATTCCAGAATAAAACCTCTGTCATGTTCCCTGTCCACAGGGTTCCAGAACCAAGACTCAGTCAGGTTCCCAGGGCCCAGTATTCCACAATCTAGACAGATGTTATGTTCCCAGGCCACAGGTTTCAGAATCAAACCATTATCAAATTCCTAGGCCATGAGTTTCCAGTACCAGGCCACAGTCATGTTTCCAGGGCACAGGGTTCTACAATCAAACTTCTGTCATGTGGCCAATCTACAGGTTTCTGCCATCAAACCTCAATCAAGTTCCCATGACACAGATTTCCAGAATCAAACCTCAGTCATATTCCCAGGACACATGTTTCCAGAATCAAATCTCAGTCATGTTTGCAGGACCCATGGTTCCACAATCAAACCACAGTCATGTTCCCAGGACAAAAGTGTCCAGAATCAAACCTCAGTCATGTTCCCAGGGAACAGGGTTCCAGTAACAAACCTCAGTAATGATACCAAGCCACAGGTTTCCACCATGAAACCTCATACATGTTCCCAGGCCACAGTGTTACAGAATCAAACCGTTTTCATGTTCCCAGGCCACAGCGTTCCAGAATCCACTGATGTCATGTTCCCAGGCCACAGGATTCCAGAATAAAACCTCAGTCATGTTCCCAGTCCACAGGGTTCCAGAACCAAGCCTCAGTCAGGTTCCCAGGGCCCAGTATTCCACAATCTAAACAGATGTCATGTTCCCAGGCCACAGGATTCCAGAATCACGCCTCAGTCTTGTTCCTGGACACAGGGTTCCAGAATCAAACCAATGTCAAGTTCCCAGGCCATGGGTTTCAAGTATCAAGTCGCAGTCATGTTTCCAGGGCACAGGGTTCTACAATCAAACCTCAGTCATGTTGCCAGTCCACAGATTTCTACCATCAAACCTCAGTCAAGTTCCCAGGCCACAGTTTTCCAGAATAATGCCTCAGTCAGGTTCCCAGGCCAAAGGGTTCCAGAATCAATCCAATGTCAAATTCCTAGGCCATGGGTTTCCAGTACCAGGCCACAGTCATGTTTCCAGGGCACAGGGTTCTACAATCAAACCTCAGTCATGTTGCCAGTCCACAGGTTTCTGCCATCAAACCTCAGTCAAGTTCCCAGGCCACAGATTTCCAGAATCCAACCTCAGTCATATTCCCAGGACCCATGGTTCCAGAATCAAACCTCAGTCATGTTTGCAGGACCCATGATTCCACAATCAAAACACAGTCATGTTCCCAGCACAAAGGTGTCCAGAATCAAACCTCAGTCATATTCCCAGGGAACAGGGATCCAGAAATAAACCTCAGTCATGTTGCCAAGCCATAGGTTTCCACCAACAAACCTCAGACATGTTCCCAGGCCACAGGGTTCCAGAATCCACTGATGTCATGTTCCCAGGCCACAGGGTTCCAGAAGCAATCCTCAGTTATGTTCGCAGGCTACAGGGTTCCAGAATCAAACCTCAGTCATGTTCCCAGGCCACAGAGTTCCAGAACCAAGCCTCAGTCAGGTTCCCAGCGCCCAGTATTCCACAATCTAAACAGATGTCATATTGCCAAGCCACAGGTTTCCACCATGAAACCTCAGACATGTTCCCAGGCCACAGAGTTCCAGAATCAAACCGTTCTCATGTTCCAAGGCCACAGGGTTCCAGAATCCACTGATGTCATGCTCCCAGGCCACAGGATTCCAGAATAAAACCTCTGTCATGTTCCCTGTCCACAGAGTTCCAGAACCAAGACTCAGTCAGGTTCCCAGGGCCCAGTATTCCACAATCTAGACAGATGTCATGTTCCCAGGCCACAGGTTTCCAGAATCAAACCATTGTCAAATTCCTAGGCCATGGGTTTCCAGTACCAGGCCACAGTCATGTTTCCAGGGCACAGGGTTCTACAATCAAACTTCTGTCATGTGGCCAATCCACAGATTTCTGCCATCAAACCTCAATTAAGTTCCCATGAAACAGATTTCCAGAATCAAACCTCAGTCATATTCCCAGGACACATGTTTCCAGAATCAAATCTCAGTCATGTTTGCAGGACCCATGGTTCCACAATCAAACCACAGTCATGTTCCCAGGACAAAAGTGTCCAGAATCAAACCTCAGTCATGTTCCCAGGGAACAGGGTTCCAGTAACAAACCTCAGTAATGATACCAAGCCACAGGTTTCCACCATGAAACCTCATACATGTTCCCAGCCCACAGTGTTCCAGAATCAAACCGTTCTCATGTTCCCAGGCCACAGCGTTCCAGAATCCACTGATGTCATGTTCCCAGGCCACAGGATTCCAGAATAAAACTTCAGTCATGTTCACATTCCACAGGGTTCCAGAACCAAGCCTCAGTCAGGTTCCCAGGGCCCAGTATTCCACAATCTAAACAGATGTCATGTTCCCAGGCCACAGGATTCCAAAATCACGCCTCAGTCTTGTTCCTGGCCACAGGGTTCCAGAATCAAACCAATGTCAAGTTCCCAGGCCATGGGTTTCAAGTATCAGTTCGCAGTCATGTTTCCAGGGCACAGGGTTCTACAATCAAACCTCAGTCATGTTACCAGTCCACACATTTCTACCATCAAACCTCAGTCAAGTTCCCAGGCCACAATTTTCCAGAATAATGCCTCAGTCAGGTTCCCAGGCCAAAGGGTTCCAGAATCAATCCAATGTCAAATTCCTAGGCCATGGGTTTCCAGTACCAGGCCACAGTCATGTTTCCAGGGCACAGGGTTCTACAATCAAACCTCAGTCATGTTGCCAGTCCACAGGTTTCTGCCATCAAACCTCAGTCAAGTTCCCAGGCTACAGATTTCCAGAATCCAACCTCAGTCATATTCCCAGGACACATGGTTCCAGAATCAAACCTCAGTCATGTTTGCAGGACCCATGATTCCACAATCAAAACACAGTCAAGTTCCCAGCACAAAGGTGTCCAGAATCAAACCTCAGTCATGTTCCCAGGGAACAGGGATCCAGAAATAAACCTCAGTCATGTTGCCAAGCCATAGGTTTCCACCAACAAACCTCAGACATGTTCCAAGGCCACAGGGTTCCAGAATCCACTGATGTCATGTTCCCAGGCCACAGGGTTCAAGAAGCAATCCTCAGTTATGTTCGCAGGCTACAGGGTTCCAGAATCAAACCTCAGTCATGTTCCCAGTCCACAGGGTTCCAGAACCAAGCCTCAGTCAGTTTCCCAGGGCACAGTATTCCACAATCTAAACAGATGTCATGTTCCCAGGCCACAGGTTTCCTGAATCACGCCTCAGTCATGTTCCCAGGCCACAGGGTTCCAGAATCAAATCAATGTCAAATTCCTAGGCCATGGGTTTCCAGTACCAGTCCACAGTCATGTTTCCAGGGCACAGGGTTCTACAATCAAACCTCTGTCATGTGGCCAGTCCACAGGTTTCTGCCATCAAACCTCAGTCAAGTTCCCAGGCCACAGATTTCCAGAATCAAACCTCAGTCATAGTCCCAGGACACATGGTTCCAGAATCGAACCTCAGTCATGTTTGCAGGACCCATGGTTCCACAATCAAAGCACAGTCATGTTCCCAGGACAAAGCTGTCCAGAATCAAACCTCAGTCATGTTCTCAGGGAACAGGGTTCCAGTAACAAACCTCAGTCATGTTGCCAAGCCACAGGTTTCCACCATCAAACCTCAGACATGTTCCCAGGCCACAGGGTTCCAGAATCAAACCGTTCTCATGTTCCCAGTCCACAGGGTTCCAGAAGCAAGACTCAGTCAGGTTCCAAGGGCCCAGTATTCCACAATCTAAACAGATGTCATGTTCCCAGGCCACAGGATTCCAGAATCACGCCTCAGTCTTGTTCCTGGACACAGGGTTCCAGAATCAAACCAATGTCAAGTTCCCAGGCCATGGGTTTCAAGTATCAGGTCGCAGTCATGTTTCCAGGGCACAGGGTTCTACAATCAAACCTCAGTCATGTTGCCAGTCCACAGATTTCTACCATCAATCCTCAGTCAAGTTCCCAGGCCACAGTTTTCCAGAATCACGCCTCAGTCATGTTCCCAGGCCACAGGTTTCCAGAATCCACTGATGTCATGTTCCCAGGCCACCTGATTCCAGAATAAAATCTCAGTCATGTTCCCAGTCCACAGGGTTCCAGAACCAAGTCTCAGTCAGGTTCCCAGGGCCCAGTATTCCACAATCTAAACAGATGTCATGTTCCCAGGCCACAGGTTTCCAGAATCAAACCTCAGTCATGTTCCCAGGCCATAGGGTTCCAGAATCAAACCATTGTCAAATTCCTAGGCCATGGGTTTCCAATACCAGGCCACAGTCATGTTTCCAGGGCACAGGGTTCTACAATCAAACCTCTGTCATGTGGCCAGTCCACAGGTTTCTGCCATCAAACCTCAATCAATTTCCCAGGCCACTGATTTCCAGAATCAAACCTCAGTCATATTCCCAGGACACATGGTTCCAGAATCAAATCTCAGTCATATTTGCAGAACCCATGGTTCCACAATCAAACCACAGTCATGTTCCCAGGAAAAAAGTGTCCAGAATTAAACCTCAGTCATGTTCCCAGGGAACAGGGATCCAGAAATAAACCTCAGTCATGTTGCCAAGCCATAGCTTTCCACCAACAAACCTCAGACATGTTCCCAGGCCACAGTGTTCCAGAATCAAACCGTTCTCATGTTCCCAGGCCACAGCGTTCCAGAATCCACTGATGTCATGTTCCCAGGCCACAGGATTCCAGAATAAACCTCAGTCATGTTCAAAGTCCAAAGGGTTCCAGAACCAAGCCTCAGTCAGGTTCCCAGGGCCCAGTATTCCACAATCTAAACAGATGTCATGTTCCCAGGCCACAGGATACCAAAATCACGCCTCAGTCTTGTTCCTGGCCACAGGGTTCCAGAATCAAACCAATGTCAATTTCCCAGGCCATGGGTTTCAAGTATCAGTTCGCAGTCATGTTTCCAGGGCACAGGGTTCTACAATCAAACCTCAGTCATGTTGCCAGTCCACAGATTTCTACCATCAAACCTCAGTCAAGTTCCCAGGCCACAGTTTTCCAGAATCACGCCTCAGTCATGTTCCCAGGCCACAGGTTTCGAGAATCCACTGATGTCATGTTCCCAGGCCACCTGATTCCAGAATAAAACCTCAGTCATGTTCCCAGGCCACAGGGTTCCAGAACCAAGCCTCAGTCAGGTTCCCAGCGCCCAGTATTCCACAATCTAAACAGATGTTATATTGCCAAGCCACAGGTTTCCACCATGAAACCTCAGACATGTTCCCAGGCCACAGAGTTCCAGAATCAAACCGTTCTCAGGTTCCAAGTCCACAGGGTTCCAGAATCCACTGATGTCATGCTCCCAGGCCAAAGGATTCCAGAATAAAACCTCTGTCATGTTCCCTGTCCACAGGGTTCCAGAACCAAGACTCAGTCAGGTTCCCAGGGCCCCGTATTCCACAATCTAGACAGATGTCATGTTCCCAGGCCACAGGTTTCCAGAATCAAACCATTGTCAAATTCCTAGGCCATGGGTTTCCAGTACCAGGCCACAGTCATGTTTCCAGGGCACAGGGTTCTACAATCAAACTTCTGTCATGTGGCCAATCCACAGGTTTCTGCCATCAAACCTCAATCAAGTTCCCATGACACAGATTTCCAGAATCAAACCTCAGTCATATTCCCAGGACACATGTTTCCAGAATCAAATCTCAGTCATGTTTGCAGGACCCATGGTTCCACAATCAAACCACAGTCATGTTCCCAGGACAAAAGTGTCCAGAATCAAACCTCAGTCATGTTCCCAGGGAACAGGGTTCCAGTAACAAACCTCAGTAATGATACCAAGCCACAGGTTTCCACCATGAAACCTCATACATGTTCCCAGGCCACAGTGTTCCAGAATCAAACCGTTCTCATGTTCCCAGGCCACAGCGTTCCAGAATCCACTGATGTCATGTTCCCAGGCCACAGGATTCCAGAATAAAACCTCAGTCATGTTCCCAGTCCACAGGGTTCCAGAACCAAGCCTCAGTCAGGTTCCCAGGGCCCAGTATTCCACAATCTAAACAGATGTCATGTTCCAAGGCCACAGGATTCCAAAATCACGCCTCAGTCTTGTTCCTGGCCACAGGGTTCCAGAATCAAACCAATGTCAAGTTCCCAGGCCATGGGTTTCAAGTATCAGTTCGCAGTCATGTTTCCAGGGCACAGGGTTCTACAATCAAACCTCAGTCAGGTTGCCAGTCCACAGATTTCTACCATCAAACCTCAGTCAAGTTTCCAGGCCACAGTTTTCCAGAATAATGCCTCAGTCAGGTTCCCAGGCCAAAGGGTTCCAGAATCAATCCAATGTCAAATTCCTAGGCCATGGGTTTCCAGTACAAGGCCACAGTCATGTTTCCAGGGAACAGGGTTCTACAATCAAACCTCTGTCATATTGCCAGTCCACAGGTTTCTGCCATCAAACCTCAGTCAAGTTCCCAGGCCACAGATTTCCAGAATCCAGCCTCAGTCATATTCCCAGGACACATGGTTCCAGAATCAAACCTCAGTCATGTTTGCAGGACCCATGATTCCACAATCAAAACACAGTCATGTTCCCAGCACAAAGGTGTCCAGAATCAAACCTCAGTCATGTTCCCAGGGAACAGGGATCCAGAAATAAACCTCAGTCATGTTGCCAAGCCATAGGTTTACACCAACAAACCTCAGACATGTTCCCAGGTCACAGGGCTCCAGAATCAAACCGTTCTCATGTTCACAGGCCACAGGGTTCCAGAATCCACTGATGTCATGTTCCCAGGCCACAGGGTTCCAGAAACAATCCTCAGTTATGTTCGCAGGCTACAGGGTTCCAGAATAAAACCTCAGTCATTTTCCCAGTCCACAGGGTTCCAGAACCAAGCCTCAGTCAGATACCCAGGGCACAGTATTCCACAATCTAAACAGATGTCATGTTCCCATGACATAGGATTCCAGAATCACGCCTCAGTCATGTTCCCTGGCCACAGGGATCCAGATTCAAACCTCAGTCATGTTGCCAGGCCATAGGGTACCACCATCAAACCTCAGTCATATTCCCAGACCACAGGTTTCCACAATCAAACCGATTTCATGTTCCCAGGCAACAGGCTACCAGAATCCAAACCGATGTCATGTTCCCAGGCCACAGGATTCCACAATCTAACAACAGTCATGTTCCCAGGCCAATGGTTTCCAGAATCAAAGCACAGTCATATTCCCAGGCCACATGGTTCCAGAATCAAACCTCAGTCATGTTCCCATTCCACAGGATTCCAGAAGCAAGCCTTCAGTCAGGTTCCCAGGGCACAGTATTCCACAATCTAAACAGATGTCCTGTTCCCAGGCCACAGGTTTCCAGAATCACGCCTCAATCATGTTCCCAGGCCACAGGGTTCCAGAATCAAACCAATGTCAAATTCCTAGGCCATGGGTTTCCAGTACCAGGCCACAGTCATGTTTCCAGGGCACAGGGTTCTACAATCAAACCTCTGTCATGTTGCCAGTCCACAGGTTTCTGCCATCAAACCTCAGTCAAGTTCCCAGGCCACAGATATCCAGAATCAAACCTCAGTCATATTCCCAGGACACATGGTTCCAGAATCAAACCTCAATCATGTTTGCAGGATCCAAGGTTCCACAATCAAACCACAGTCATGTTCCCAGGACAAAGGTGTCCAGGATCAAACCTCAGTCATGTTCCCAGGGAAGAGGGTTCCAGTAACAAACCTCAGGCATGTTGCCAAGCCACAGGTTTCCACCATCAAACCTCAGACATGTTCCCAGGCCACAGGGTTCCAGAATCAAACCGTTCTCATGTTCCCAGGCCGCAGGGTTACAGAATCCACTGATGTCATATTCCCAGGCCACAGGACTCCAGAATAAAACCTCAGTCATGTTCCCAGTCCACAGTGTTCCAGAACCAAGCCTCAGTTAGTTTCCCAGGGACCAGTATTCCAGAATCTAAACAGATGTCATGTTCCCAGGCCACAGGATTCCAGAATCAAGCCTCAGTCATTTTCCTGACCACAGGCTTCCAGAATCAAACCAATGTCAAGTTCCCAGGCCATGGGTTTCCAGTACCAGGCCACAGTCATATTTCCAGGGCACAGGATTCTACAATCAAACCTCAGTAATGTTTCCAGTCCACAGATTTCTGCCATGAAACCTCAGTCAAGTCCCCGGCCACAGTTTTCCAGAATCAAACCTCAGTCATGTTCCCAGGCCACAGATTTCCAGAATCAAACCTTAGTCATATTCCCAGGCCACAGTTTTCCAGAATCACTCCTCAGTCATGTTCCCAGGCCAAAAGGTTCCAGAATCAAACCAATGTCAAATTCCTAGGCCATGGGTTTCCAGTACCAGCCCACAGTCATCTTTCCAGGGCATAGGGTTCAACAATCAAACGTCAGTCATGTTGCCAGAGCACAGGTTTCTGCCATCAAACCTCAGTCAAGTTCCCAGGCCACTGATTTCCAGAATCAAACCTCAGTCATATTCCCAGGACACATGGTTCCAGAATCAAATCTCAGTCATATTTGCAGGACCCATGGTTCCACAATCAAACCACAGTCATGTTCCCAGGAAAAAAGTGTCCAGAATTAAACCTCAGTCATGTTCCCAGGGAACAGGGATCCAGAAATAAACCTCAGTCATGTTGCCAAGCCATAGCTTTCCACCAACAAACCTCAGACATGTTCCCAGGCCACAGTGTTCCAGAATCAAACCGTTCTCATGTTCCCAGGCCACAGCGTTCCAGAATCCACTGATGTCATGTTCCCAGGCCACAGGATTCCAGAATAAACCTCAGTCATGTTCAAAGTCCAAAGGGTTCCAGAACCAAGCCTCAGTCAGGTTCCCAGGGCCCAGTATTCCACAATCTAAACAGATGTCATGTTCCCAGGCCACAGGATACCAAAATCACGCCTCAGTCTTGTTCCTGGCCACAGGGTTCCAGAATCAAACCAATGTCAATTTCCCAGGCCATGGGTTTCAAGTATCAGTTCGCAGTCATGTTTCCAGGGCACAGGGTTCTACAATCAAACCTCAGTCATGTTGCCAGTCCACAGATTTCTACCATCAAACCTCAGTCAAGTTCCCAGGCCACAGTTTTCCAGAATCACGCCTCAGTCATGTTCCCAGGCCACAGGTTTCCAGAATCCACTGATGTCATGTTCCCAGGCCACCTGATTCCAGAATAAAACCTCAGTCATGTTCCCAGTCCACAGGGTTCCAGAACCAATCCTCAGTCAGGTTCCCAGCGCCCAGTATTCCACAATCTAAACAGATGTTATATTGCCAAGCCACAGGTTTCCACCATGAAACCTCAGACATGTTCCCAGGCCACAGAGTTCCAGAATCAAACCGTTCTCAGGTTCCAAGTCCACAGGGTTCCAGAATCCACTGATGTCATGCTCCCAGGCCAAAGGATTCCAGAATAAAACCTCTGTCATGTTCCCTGTCCACAGGGTTCCAGAACCAAGACTCAGTCAGGTTCCCAGGGCCCCGTATTCCACAATCTAGACAGATGTCATGTTCCCAGGGCACAGGTTTCCAGAATCAAACCATTGTCAAATTCCTAGGCCATGGGTTTCCAGTACCAGGCCACAGTCATGTTTCCAGGGCACAGGGTTCTACAATCAAACTTCTGTCATGTGGCCAATCCACAGGTTCCTGCCATCAAACCTCAATCAAGTTCCCATGACACAGATTTCCAGAATCAAACCTCAGTCATGTTCCCAGGACACATGTTTCCAGAATCAAATCTCAGTCATGTTTGCAGGACCCATGGTTCCACAATCAAACCACAGTCATGTTCCCAGGACAAAAGTGTCCAGAATCAAACCTCAGTCATGTTCCCAGGGAACAGGGTTCCAGTAACAAACCTCAGTAATGATACCAAGCCACAGGTTTCCACCATGAAACCTCATACATGTTCCCAGGCCACAGTGTTCCAGAATCAAACCGTTCTCATGTTCCCAGGCCACAGCGTTCCAGAATCCACTGATGTCATGTTCCCAGGCCACAGGATTCCAGAATAAAACCTCAGTCATGTTCCCAGTCCACAGGGTTCCAGAACCAAGCCTCAGTCAGGTTCCCAGGGCCCAGTATTCCACAATCTAAACAGATGTCATGTTCCAAGGCCACAGGATTCCAAAATCACGCCTCAGTCTTGTTCCTGGCCACAGGGTTCCAGAATCAAACCAATGTCAAGTTCCCAGGCCATGGGTTTCAAGTATCAGTTCGCAGTCATGTTTCCAGGGCACAGGGTTCTACAATCAAACCTCAGTCATGTTGCCAGTCCACAGATTTCTACCATCAAACCTCAGTCAAGTTTCCAGGCCACAGTTTTCCAGAATAATGCCTCAGTCAGGTTCCCAGGCCAAAGGGTTCCAGAATCAATCCAATGTCAAATTCCTAGGCCATGGGTTTCCAGTACAAGGCCACAGTCATGTTTCCAGGGAACAGGGTTCTACAATCAAACCTCTGTCATATTGCCAGTCCACAGGTTTCTGCCATCAAACCTCAGTCAAGTTCCCAGGCCACAGATTTCCAGAATCCAACCTCAGTCATATTCCCAGGACACATGGTTCCAGAATCAAACCTCAGTCATGTTTGCAGGACCCATGATTCCACAATCAAAACACAGTCATGTTCCCAGCACAAAGGTGTCCAGAATCAAACCTCAGTCATGTTCCCAGGGAACAGGGATCCAGAAATAAACCTCAGTCATGTTGCCAAGCCATAGGTTTACACCAACAAACCTCAGACATGTTCCCAGGTCACAGGGCTCCAGAATCAAACCGTTCTCATGATCACAGGCCACAGGGTTCCAGAATCCACTGATGTCATGTTCCCAGGCCACAGGGTTCCAGAAACAATCCTCAGTTATGTTCGCAGGCTACAGGGTTCCAGAATAAAACCTCAGTCATGTTCCCAGTCCACAGGGTTCCAGAACCAAGCCTCAGTCAGATACCCAGGGCACAGTATTCCACAATCTAAACAGATGTCATGTTCCCATGACATAGGATTCCAGAATCACGCCTCAGTCATGTTCCCTGGCCACAGGGATCCAGATTCAAACCTCAGTCATGTTGCCAGGCCATAGGGTACCACCATCAAACCTCAGTCATATTCCCAGACCACAGGTTTCCACAATCAAACCGATTTCATGTTCCCAGGCAACAGGCTACCAGAATCCAAACCGATGTCATGTTCCCAGGCCACAGGATTCCACAATCTAACATCAGTCATGTTCCCAGGCCAATGGTTTCCAGAATCAAAGCACAGTCATATTCCCAGGCCACATGGTTCCAGAATCAAACCTCAGTCATGTTCCCATTCCACAGGATTCCAGAAGCAAGCCTTCATTCAGGTTCCCAGGGCACAGTATTCCACAATCTAAACAGATGTCCTGTTCCCAGGCCACAGGTTTCCAGAATCACGCCTCAATCATGTTCCCAGGCCACAGGGTTCCAGAATCAAACCAATGTCAAATTCCTAGGCCATGGGTTTCCAGTACCAGGCCACAGTCATGTTTCCAGGGCACAGGGTTCTACAATCAAACCTCTGTCATGTTGCCAGTCCACAGGTTTCTGCCATCAAACCTCAGTCAAGTTCCCAGGCCACAGATTTCCAGAATCAAACCTCAGTCATATTCCCAGGACACATGGTTCCAGAATCAAACCTCAATCATGTTTGCAGGACCCATGGTTCCACAATCAAACCACAGTCATGTTCCCAGGACAAAAGTGTCCAGGATCAAACCTCAGTCATGTTCCCAGGGAAGAGGGTTCCAGTAACAAACCTCAGGCATGTTGCCAAGCCACAGGTTTCCACCATGAAACCTCAGACATGTTCCCAGGCCACAGGGTTCCAGAATCAAACCGTTCTCATGTTCCCAGGCCGCAGGGTTACAGAATCCACTGATGTCATATTCCCAGGCCACAGGACTCCAGAATAAAACCTCAGTCATGTTCCCAGTCCACAGTGTTCCAGAACCAAGCCTCAGTTAGTTTCCCAGGGCCCAGTATTCCACAATCTAAACAGATGTCATGTTCCCAGGCCACAGGATTCCAGAATCAAGCCTCAGTCATTTTCCTGACCACAGGCTTCCAGAATCAAACCAATGTCAAGTTCCCAGGCCATGGGTTTCCAGTACCAGGCCACAGTCATATTTCCAGGGCACAGGATTCTACAATCAAACCTCAGTAATGTTTCCAGTCCACAGATTTCTGCCATGAAACCTCAGTCAAGTCCCCGGCCACAGTTTTCCAGAATCAAACCTCAGTCATGTTCCCAGGCCACAGATTTCCAGAATCAAACCTTAGTCATATTCCCAGGCCACAGTTTTCCAGAATCACTCCTCAGTCAGGTTCCCAGGCCACAGGGTTCCAGAATCAAACCAATGTCAAATTCCTAGGCCATGGGTTTCCAGTACCAGCCCACAGTCATCTTTCCAGGGCATAGGGTTCAACAATCAAACGTCAGTCATGTTGCCAGAGCACAGGTTTCTGCCATCAAACCTCAGTCAAGTTCCCAGGCCACAGATTTCCAGAATCAAACCTCAGTCATATTCCCAGGACACATGGTTCCAGAATCAAACCTCACTCATGTTTGCAGGACCCATGGTTCCACAATCAAACCACAGTCATGTTCCCAGGACAAAGGTGTCCAGAATCAAACCTCAGTCATGTTCCCAGGGAACAGGGTTCCAGTAACCAACCTCAGTCATGTTGCCAAGCCACAGGTTTCCACCATCAAATCTCAGACATGTTCCCAGGCCACAGGGTTCCAGAATCAAACCGTTCTCATGTTCGTAGGCCACAGGGTTCCAGAATCCACTGATGTCATGTTCCCAGGCCACAGGATTCCAGAATATAACCTCAGTCATGTTCCCATTCCACAGGGTTCCAGAACCAAGCCTCAGTCTGGTTCCCAGGGCCCAGTATTCCACAATCTAAAGAGATGTCATGTTCCCAGGCCACAGGATTCCAGAATCACGCCTCAGTCTTGTTCCTGACCACAGGCTTCCAGAATCAAACTAATGTCAAGTTCCCAGGCCATGGGTTTCAAGTATCAGGTCGCAGTCATGTTTCCAGGGCACAGGGTTCTACAATCAAACCTCAGTCATGTTGCCAGTCCACAGGTTTCTGCCATCAAACCTCAGTCAAGTTCCCAGGCCACAGATTTCCAGAATCAAACCTCAGTCATATTCCCAGGACACATGGTTCCAGAATCAAACCTCAGTCATGTTTGCAGGACCCATGATTCCACAATCAACACGCAGTCATTTTCCCAGCACAAAGGTTTCCAGAATCAAACCTCAGTCATGTTCCCAGGTCACAGTGTTCAAGAGTCCAGTGATGTCATGTTCCCAGGCCACAGGATTCCAGAATAAAACTTCAGTCATGTTCCCAGTCCACAGGGTTCCAGAACCAAGCCTCAGTCAGGTTCCCAGGGCATAGTATTCCACAATCTAAACAAATGTCATGTTCCCAGGCCACAGGTTTCCTGAATCACGCCTCAGTCATGTTCCCAGGCCACAGGGTTCCAGAATCAAATCAATGTCAAATTCCTAGGCCATGGGTTTCCAGTACCAGTCCACAGTCATGTTTCCAGGGCACAGGGTTCTACAATCAAACCTCTGTCATGTTGCCAGTCCACAGATTCTGCCATCAAACCTTAGTCAAGTTCCCAGGCCACAGATTTCCAGAATGAAACCTCAGTCATATTCCCAGGACACATGGTTCCAGAATCAAACCTCAGTCATGTTTGCAGGACCCATGGTTCCACAATCAAAGCACAGTCATGTTCCCAGGACAAAGCTGTCCAGAATCAAACCTCAGTCATGTTCCCAGGGAACAGGGTTCCAGTAACAAACCTCAGTCATGTTGCCAAGCCACAGGTTTCCACCATCAAACCTCAGACATGTTCCCAGGCCACAGGGTTCGAGAATCAAACCGTTCTCATGTTCCCAGTCCACAGGGTTCCAGATCCAAGACTCAGTCAGGTTCCCAGGGCCCAGTATTCCACAATCTAAACAGATGTCATGTTCCCAGGCCACAGGATTCCAGAATCACGCCTCAGTCTTGTTCCTGGACACAGGGTTCCAGAATCAAACCAATGTCAAGTTCCCATGCCATGGGTTTCAAGTATCAGGTCGCAGTCATGTTTCCAGGGCACAGGGTTCTACAATCAAACCTCAGTCATGTTGCCAGTCCACAGATTTCTACCATCAAACCTCAGTCAAGTTCCCAGGCCACAGTTTTCCAGAATCACGCCTCAGTCATGTTCCCAGGCCACAGGGTTCCAGAATCAAACCAATGTCAAATTCCTAGGCCATGGTTTTCCAGTACCAGGCCACAGTTATGTTTCCAGGGCACAGGGTTCTACAATCAAACCTCTGTCATGTGGCCAGTCCACAGGTTTCTGCCATCAAACCTCAGTCAAGTTCCCAAGCCACAGATTTCCAGAATCAAACCTCAGTCATATTCCCAGGCCACAGTTTTCCAGAATCACGCCTCAGTCATGTTCCCAGGCCACAGGTTTCCAGAATCCACTGATGTCATGTTCCCAGGCCACCTGATACCAGAATAAAACCTCAGTCATGTTCCCAGTCCACAGGGTTCCAGAACCAAGCCTCAGTCAGGTTCCCAGCGCCCAGTATTCCACAATCTAAACAGATGTCATATTGCCAAGCCACAGGTTTCCACCATGAAACCTCAGACATGTTCCCAGGCCACAGAGTTCCAGAATCAAACCGTTCTCATGTTCCAAGGCCACAGGGTTCCAGAATCCACTGATGTCATGCTCCCAGGCCACAGGATACCCTGATAAAACCTCTGTCATGTTCCCTGTCCACAGGGTTCCAGAACCAAGACTCAGTCAGGTTCCCAGGACCCAGTATTCCACAATCTAGACAGATGTCATGTTCCCAGGCCACAGGTTTCAGAATCAAACCATTATCAAATTCCTAGGCCATGGGTTTCCAGTACCAGGCCACAGTCATGTTTCCAGGGCACAGGGTTCTACAATCAAACTTCTGTCATGTGGCCAATCTACAGGTTTCTGCCATCAAACCTCAATCAAGTTCCCATGACACAGATTGCCAGAATCAAACCTCAGTCATATTCCCAGGACACATGTTTCCAGAATCAAATCTCAGTCATGTTTGCAGGACCCATGGTTCCACAATCAAACCACAGTCATGTACCCAGGACAAAAGTGTCCAGAATCAAACCTCAGTCATGTTCCCTGGGAACAGGGTTCCAGTAACAAACCTCAGTAATGATACCAAGCCACAGGTTTCCACCATGAAACCTCATACATGTTCCCAGGCCACAGTGTTCCAGAATCAAACCGTTCTCATGTTCCCAGGCCACAGCGTTCCAGAATCCACTGATGTCATGTTCCCAGGCCACAGGATTCCAGAATAAAACCTCAGTCATGTTCCCAGTCCACAGGGTTCCAGAACCAAGTCTCAGTCAGGTTCCCAGGGCCCAGTATTCCACAATCTAAACAGATGTCATGTTCCCAGGACACAGGATTCCAGAATCACGCCTCAGTCTTGTTCCTGGCCACAGGGTTCCAGAATCAAACCAATGTCAAGTTCCCAGGCCATGGGTTTCAAGTATCAGGTCGCAGTCATGTTTCCAGGGCACAGGGTTCTACAAACAAACCTCAGTCATGTTGCCAGTCCACAGATTTCTACCATCAAACCTCAGTCAATTTCCCAGGCCACAGTTTTCCAGAATCACGCCTCAGTCATGTTCCCAGGCCACAGGTTTCCAGAATCCACTGATGTCATGTTCCCAGGCCAC
The DNA here is from genome assembly GCF_028023285.1 of Balaenoptera ricei. Classification (NCBI taxonomy): domain Eukaryota; kingdom Metazoa; phylum Chordata; class Mammalia; order Artiodactyla; family Balaenopteridae; genus Balaenoptera; species Balaenoptera ricei. Next base: position 62,659,326 of record NC_082652.1, read on the forward strand.
CTGATTCCAGAATAAAACCTCAGTCATGTTCCCAGTCCACAGGGTTCCAGAACCAAGTCTCAGTCAGGTTCCCAGGGCCCAGTATTCCACAATCTAAACAGATGTCATGTTGCCAAGCCACAGGTTTCCACAATGAAACCTCAGACATGTTCCCAGGCCACAGGGTTCCAGAATCAAACCGTTCTCATGTTCCAAGGCCACAGGGTTCCAGAATCCACTGATGTCATGCTCCCAGGCCACAGGATTCCAGAATAAAACCTCAGTCATATTCCCAGTCCACTGGGTTCCAGAACCAAGACTCAGTCAGGTTCCCAGGGCCCAGTATTCCACAATCTAAACAGATGTCATGTTCCCAGGCCACAGGTTTCCAGAATCAAACCTCAGTCATGTTCCCAGGCCATAGGGTTCCAGAATCAAACCATTGTCAAATTCCTAGGCCATGGGTTTCCAATACCAGGCCACAGTCATGTTTCCAGGGCACAGGGTTCTACAATCAAACCTCTGTCATGTGGCCAGTCCACAGGTTTCTGCCATCAAACCTCAATCAAGTTCCCAGGCCACAGATTTCCAGAATCAAACCTCAGTCATATTCCCAGGACACATGGTTCCAGAATCAAATCTCAGTCATGTTTGCAGGACCCATGGTTCCACAATCAAACCACAGTCATGTTCCCAGGACAAAAGTGTCCAGAATCAAACCTCAGTCATGTTCCCAGGGAACAGGGTTCCAGTTGCAAACCTCAGACATGTTACCAAGCCACAGGTTTCCACCATGAAACCTCATACATGTTCCCAGGCCACAGTGTTCCAGAATCAAACCGTTCTCATGTTCCCAGGCCACAGGGTTCCAGAATCAAACCGTTCTCATGTTCCAAGGCCACAGGATTCCACAATCCCCTGATATCATGCTCCCAGGCCACAGGATTCCAGAATAAACCTCAGTCATATTCCCAGTCCACAGGGTTCCAGAACCAAGACTCAGTCAGGTTCCCAGGGCCCAGTATTCCACAATCTAAACAGATGTCATTTTCCCAGGCCACAGGTTTCCAGAATCAAACCTCAGTCATGTTCCCAGGCCATAGGGTTCCAGAATCAAACCATTGTCAAATTCCTAGGCCATGGGTTTCCAGTACCAGGCCACAGTCATGTTTCCAGGGCACAGGGTTCTACAATCAAACCTCTGTCATGTGGCCAGTCCACAGGTTTCTGCCATCAAACCTCAGTCAAGTTCCCAGGCCACAGATTTCCAGAATCAAACCTCAGTCATATTCCCAGGACACATGGTTCCAGAATCAAATCTCAGTCATATTTGCAGGACCCATGGTTCCACAATCAAACCACAGTCATGTTCCCAGGAAAAAAGTGTCCAGAATTAAACCTCAGTCATGTTCCCAGGGAACAGGGTTCCAGTAACAAACCTCAGTCATGTTATCAAGCCACAGGTTTCCACCATGAAACCTCATACATGTTCCCAGGCCACAGTGTTTCAGAATCAAACCGTTCTCATGTTCCCAGGCCACAGGGTTCCAGAATCCACTGATGTCATGTTCCCAGGCCACAGGATTCCAGAATAAAACCTCAGTCATGTTCCAACTCCACAGGGTTCCAGAACCAAGACTCAGTCAGGTTCCCAGGGCCCAGTATTCCACAGTCTAAACAGATGTCATGTTCCCAGGCCACAGGATTCCAGAATCACGCCTCAGTCTTGTTCCTGGACACAGGGTTCCAGAATCAAACCAATGTCAAGTTCCCAGGCCATGGGTTTCAAGTATCAGGTCGCAGTCATGTTTCCAGGGCACAGGGTTCTACAATCAAACCTCAGTCATGTTGCCAGTCCACAGATTTCTACCATCAAACCTCAGTCAAGTTCCCAGGCCACAGTTTTCCAGAATCACGCCTCAGTCATGTTCCCAGGCCACAGGTTTCCAGAATCCACTGATGTCATGTTCCCAGGCCACCTGATTCCAGAATAAAACCTCAGTCATGTTCCCAGTCCACAGGGTTCCAGAACCAAGCCTCAGTCAGGTTCCCAGCGCCCCGTATTCCACAATCTAGACAGATGTCATGTTCCCAGGCCACAGGTTTCCAGAATCAAACCATTGTCAAATTCCTAGGCCATGGGTTTCCAGTACCAGGCCACAGTCATGTTTCCAGGGCACAGGGTTCTACAATCAAACTTCTGTCATGTGGCCAATCCACAGGTTTCTGCCATCAAACCTCAATCAAGTTCCCATGACACAGATTTCCAGAATCAAACCTCAGTCATATTCCCAGGGCACATGTTTCCAGAATCAAATCTCAGTCATGTTTGCAGGACCCATGGTTCCACAATCAAACCACAGTCATGTTCCCAGGACAAAAGTGTCCAGAATCAAACCTCAGTCATGTTCCCAGGGAACAGGGTTCCAGTAACAAACCTCAGTAATGATACCAAGCCACAGGTTTCCACCATGAAACCTCATACATGTTCCCAGGCCACAGTGTTCCAGAATCAAACCGTTCTCATGTTCCCAGGCCACAGCGTTCCAGAATCCACTGATGTCATGTTCCCAGGCCACAGGATTCCAGAATAAAACCTCAGTCATGTTCCCAGTCCACAGGGTTCCAGAACCAAGCCTCAGTCAGGTTCCCAGGGCCCAGTATTCCACAATCTAAACAGATGTCATGTTCCCAGGCCACAGGATTCCAAAATCACGCCTCAGTCTTGTTCCTGGCCACAGGGTTCCAGAATCAAACCAATGTCAAGTTCCCAGGCCATGGGTTTCAAGTATCAGTTCGCAGTCATGTTTCAAGGGCACAGGGTTCTACAATCAAACCTCAGTCATGTTGCCAGTCCACAGATTTCTACCATCAAACCTCAGTCAAGTTCCCAGGCCACAGTTTTCCAGAATAATGCCTCAGTCAGGTTCCCAGGCCAAAGGGTTCCAGAATCAATCCAATGTCAAATTCCTAGGCCATGGGTTTCCAGTACAAGGCCACAGTCATGTTTCCAGGGCACAGGGTTCTACAATCAAACCTCTGTCATATTGCCAGTCCACAGGTTTCTGCCATCAAACCTCAGTCAAGTTCCCAGGCCACAGATTTCCAGAATCCAACCTCAGTCATATTCCCAGGACACATGGTTCCAGAATCAAACCTCAGTCATGTTTGCAGGACCCATGATTCCACAATCAAAACACAGTCATGTTCCCAGCACAAAGGTGTCCAGAATCAAACCTCAGTCATGTTCCCAGGGAACAGGGATCCAGAAATAAACCTCAGTCATGTTGCCAAGCCATAGGTTTACACCAACAAACCTCAGACATGTTCCCAGGTCACAGGGCTCCAGAATCAAACCGTTCTCATGTTCCCAGGCCACAGGGTTCCAGAATCCACTGATGTCATGTTCCCAGGCCACAGGGTTCCAGAAACAATCCTCAGTTATGTTCACAGGCTACAGGGTTCCAGAATCAAACTTCAGTCATGTTCCCAGTCCACAGGGTTCCAGAACCAAGCCTCAGTCAGATTCCCAGGGCACAGTATTCCACAATCTAAACAGATGTCATGTTCCCAGGCCACAGGTTTCCAGAATCACGCCTCAGTCATGTTCCCAGGCCACAGGGTTCCAGAATCAAATCAATGTCAAATTCCTAGGCCATGGGTTTCCAGTACCAGTCCACAGTCATGTTTCCAGGGCACAGGGTTCTACAATCAAACCTCTGTCATGTGGCCAGTCCACAGGTTTCTGCCATCAAACCTCAGTCAAGTTCCCAGGCCACAGATTTCCAGAATCAAACCTCAGTCATATTCCCAGGACACATGGTTCCAGACTCAAACCTCAGTCATGTTTGCAGGACCCATGGTTCCACAATCAAAGGACAGTCCTGTTCCCAGGACAAAGCTATCCAGAATCAAACCTCAGTCATGTTCCCAGGCCACAGAGTTCCAGAATCAAACCGTTCTCATGTTCCAAGGCCACAGGGTTCCAGAATCCACTGATGTCATGCTCCCAGGCCACAGGATTCCATGATAAAACCTCTGTCATGTTCCCTGTCCACAGGGTTCCAGATCCAAGACTCAGTCAGGTTCCCAGGGCCCAGTATTCCACAATCTAGACAGATGTTATGTTCCCAGGCCACAGGTTTCAGAATCAAACCATTATCAAATTCCTAGGCCATGGGTTTCCAGTACCAGGCCACAGTCATGTTTCCAGGGCACAGGGTTCTACAATCAAACTTATGTCATGTGGCCAATCTACAGGTTTCTGCCATCAAACCTCAATCAAGTTCCCATGACACAGATTTCCAGAATCAAACCTCAGTCATATTCCCAGGACACATGTTTCCAGAATCAAATCTCAGTCATGTTTGCAGGACCCATGGTACCACAATCAAACCACAGTCATGTTCCCAGGACAAAAGTGTCCAGAATCAAACCTCAGTCATGTTCCCAGGGAACAGGGTTCCAGTAACAAACCTCAGTAATGATACCAAGCCACAGGTTTCCACCATGAAACCTCATACATGTTCCCAGGCCACAGTGTTCCAGAATCAAACCGTTCTCATGTTCCCAGGCCACAGCGTTCCAGAATCCACTGATGTCATGTTCCCAGGCCACAGGATTCCAGAATAAAACCTCAGTCATGTTCCCAGTCCACAGGGTTCCAGAACCAAGCCTCAGTCAGGTTCCCAGGGCCCAGTATTCCACAATCTAAACAGATGTCATGTTCCCTGGCCACAGGATTCCAGAATCACGCCTCAGTCTTGTTCCTGGACACAGGGTTCCAGAATCAAACCAATGTCAAGTTCCCAGGCCATGGGTTTCAAGTATCAAGTCGCAGTCATGTTTCCAGGGCACAGGGTTCTACAATCAAACCTCAGTCATGTTGCCAGTCCACAGATTTCTACCATCAAACCTCAGTCAAGTTCCCAGGCCACAGTTTTCCAGAATAACGCCTCAGTCAGGTTCCCAGGCCAAAGGGTTCCAGAATCAATCCAATGTCAAATTCCTAGGCCATGGGTTTCCAGTACCAGGCCACAGTCATGTTTCCAGGGCACAGGGTTCTACAATCAAACCTCAGTCATGTTGCCAGTCCACAGGTTTCTGCCATCAAACCTCAGTCAAGTTCCCAGGCCACAGATTTCCAGAATCCAACCTCAGTCATATTCCCAGGACACATGGTTCCAGAATCAAACCTCAGTCATGTTTGCAGGACCCATGATTCCACAATCAAAACACAGTCATGTTCCCAGCACAAAGGTGTCCAGAATCAAACCTCAATCATATTCCCAGGGAACAGGGATCCAGAAATAAACCTCAGTCATGTTGCCAAGCCATAGGTTTCCACCAACAAACCTCAGACATGTTCCCAGGCCACAGGGTTCCAGAATCCACTGATGTCATGTTCCCAGGCCACAGGGTTCCAGAAGCAATCCTCAGTTATGTTCGCAGGCTACAGGGTTCCAGAATCAAACTTCAGTCATGTTCCCAGTCCACAGGGTTCCAGAACCAAGCCTCAGTCAGATTCCCAGGGCACAGTATTCCACAATCTAAACAGATGTCATGTTCCCAGGCCACAGATTTCCTGAATCACGCCTCAGTCATGTTCCCAGGCCACAGGGTTCCAGAATCAAATCAATGTCAAATTCCTAAGCCATGGGTTTCCAGTACCAGTCCACAGTCATGTTTCCAGGGCACAGGGTTCTACAATCAAACCTCTGTCATGTGGCCAGTCCACAGGTTTCTGCCATCAAACATCAGTCAAGTTCCCAGGCCACAGATTTCCAGAATCAAACCTCAGTCATAGTCCCAGGACACATGGTTCCAGAATCAAACCTCAGTCATGTTTGCAGGACCCATGGTTCCAAAATCAAAGCACAGTCATGTTCCCAGGACAAAGCTGTCCAGAATCAAACCTCAGTCATGTTCCCAGGGAACAGGGTTCCACTAACAAACCTCAGTCATGTTGCCAAGCCACAGGTTTCCACCATCAAACCTCAGACATGTTCCCAGGCCACAGGGTTCCAGAATCAAACTGTTCTCATGCTCCCAGTCCACAGGGTTCCAGAACCAAGACTCAGTCAGGTTTCAAGGGCCCAGTATTCCACAATCTAAACAGATGTCATGTTCCCAGGCCACAGGATTCCAGAATCACGCCTCAGTCTTGTTCCTGGACACAGGGTTCCAGAATCAAACCAATGTCAAGTTCCCATGCCATGGGTTTCAAGTATCAGGTCGCAGTCATGTTTCCAGGGCACAGGGTTCTACAATCAAACCTCAGTCATGTTGCCAGTCCACAGATTTCTACCATCAATCCTCAGTCAAGTTCCCAGGCCACAGTTTTCCAGAATAACGCCTCAGTCATGTTCCCAGGCCACAGGGTTCCAGAATCCACTGATGTCATGTTCCCAGGCCACAGGATTCCAGAATAAAACCTCAGTCATGTTCCAAGTCCACAGGGTTCCAGAACCAAGACTCAGTCAGGTTCCCAGGGCCCAGTATTCCACAATCTAAACAGATGTCATGTTCCCAGGCCACAGGTTTCCAGAATCACGCCTCAGTCATGTTCTCAGGCCACAGGGTTCCAGAATCAAACCAATGTCACATTCCTAGGCCATGGTTTTCCAGTACCAGGCCACAGTCATGTTTCCAGGGCACAGGGTTCTACAATCAAACCTCTGTCATGTGGCCAGTCCACAGGTTTCTGGCATCAAACCTCAGTCAAGTTCCCAGGCCACAGATTTCCAGAATCAAACCTCAGTCATATTCCCAGGCCACAGTTTTCCAGAATCACGCCTCAGTCCTGTTCCCAGGCCACAGGTTTCCAGAATCCACTGATGTCATGTTCCCAGGCCACCTGATTCCAGAATAAAACCTCAGTCATGTTCCCAGTCCACAGGGTTCCAGAACCAAGTCTCAGTCAGGTTCCCAGGGCCCAGTATTCCACAATCTAAACAGATGTCATGTTGCCAAGCCACAGGTTTCCACCATGAAACCTCAGACATGTTCCCAGGCCACAGGGTTCCAGAATCAAACCGTTCTCATGTTCCAAGGCCACAGGGTTCCGGAATCCACTGATGTCATGCTCCCAGGCCACAGGATTCCAGAATAAAACCTCAGTCATGTTCCCAGTCCACAGGGTTCCAGAACCAAGACTCAGTCAGGTTCCCAGGGCCCAGTATTCCACAATCTAAACAGATGTCATGTTCCCAGGCCACAGGTTTCCAGAATCAAACCTCAGTCATGTTCCCAGGCCATAGGGTTCCAGAATCAAACCATTGTCAAATTCCTAGGCCATGGTTTTCCAGTACCAGGCCACAGTCATGTTTCCAGGGCACAGGGTTCTACAATCAAACCTCTGTCATGTGGCCAGTCCACAGGTTTCTGCCATCAAACCTCAATCAAGTTCCCAGGCCACAGATTTCCAGAATCAAACCTCAGTCATGTTCCCAGGGAACAGGGATCCAGAAATAAACCTCAGTCATGTTGCCAAGCCATAGGTTTCCACCAACAAACCTCAGACATGTTCCCAGGCCACAGGGTTCCAGAATCCACTGATGTCATGTTCCCAGGCCACAGGGTTCCAGAAACAATCCTCAGTTATGTTCGCAGGCTACAGGGTTCCAGAATCAAACCTCAGTCATGTTCCCAGGCCACAGGGTTCCAGAACCAAGCCTCAGTCAGGTTCCCAGCACCCAGTATTCCACAATCTAAACAGATGTCATATTGCCAAGCCACAGGTTTCCACCATGAAACCTCAGACATGTTCCCAGGCCACAGAGTTCCAGAATCAAACCGTTCTCATGTTCCAAGGCCACAGGGTTCCAGAATCCACTGATGTCATGCTCCCAGGCCACAGGATTCCAGAATAAAACCTCTGTCATGTTCCCTGTCCACAGGGTTCCAGAACCAAGACTCAGTCAGGTTCCCAGGGCCCAGTATTCCACAATCTAGACAGATGTCATGTTCCCAGGCCACAGGTTTCCAGAATCAAACCATTGTCAAATTCCTAGGCCATGGGTTTCCAGTACCAGGCCACAGTCATGTTTCCAGGGCACAGGGTTCTACAATCAAACTTCTGTCATGTGGCCAATCCACAGATTTCTGCCATCAAACCTCAATTAAGTTCCCATGACACAGATTTCCAGAATCAAACCTCAGTCATATTCCCAGGACACATGTTTCCAGAATCAAATCTCAGTCATGTTTGCAGGACCCATGGTTCCACAATCAAACCACAGTCATGTTCCCAGGACAAAAGTGTCCAGAATCAAACCTCAGTCATGTTCCCAGGGAACAGGGTTCCAGTAACAAACCTCAGTAATGATACCAAGCCACAGGTTTCCACCATGAAACCTCATACATGTTCCCAGGCCACAGTGTTCCAGAATCAAACCGTTCTCATGTTCCCAGGCCACAGCGTTCCAGAATCCACTGATGTCATGTTCCCAGGCCACAGGATTCCAGAATAAAACTTCAGTCATGTTCACATTCCACAGGGTTCCAGAACCAAGCCTCAGTCAGGTTCCCAGGGCCCAGTATTCCACAATCTAAACAGATGTCATGTTCCCAGGCCACAGGATTCCAAAATCACGCCTCAGTCTTGTTCCTGGCCACAGGGTTCCAGAATCAAACCAATGTCAAGTTCCCAGGCCATGGGTTTCAAGTACCAGTTCGCACACATGTTTCCAGGGCACAGGGTTCTACAATCAAACCTCAGTCATGTTACCAGTCCACACATTTCTACCATCAAACCTCAGTCAAGTTCCCAGGCCACAATTTTCCAGAATAATGCCTCAGTCAGGTTCCCAGGCCAAAGGGTTCCAGAATCAATCCAATGTCAAATTCCTAGGCCATGGGTTTCCAGTACCAGGCCACAGTCATGTTTCCAGGGCACAGGGTTCTACAATCAAACCTCAGTCATGTTGCCAGTCCACAGGTTTCTGCCATCAAACCTCAGTCAAGTTCCCAGGCTACAGATTTCCAGAATCCAACCTCAGTCATATTCCCAGGACACATGGTTCCAGAATCAAACCTCAGTCATGTTTGCAGGACCCATGATTCCACAATCAAAACACAGTCAAGTTCCCAGCATAAAGGTGTCCAGAATCAAACCTCAGTCATGTTCCCAGGGAACAGGGATCCAGAAATAAACCTCAGTCATGTTGCCAAGCCATAGGTTTCCACCAACAAACCTCAGACATGTTCCCAGGCCACAGGGTTCCAGAATCCACTGATGTCATGTTCCCAGGCCACAGGGTTCCAGAAGCAATCCTCAGTTATGTTCGCAGTCTACAGGGTTCCAGAATCAAACCTCAGTCATGTTCCCAATCCACAGGGTTCCAGAACCAAGCCTCAGTCAGATTCCCAGGGCACAGTATTCCACAATCTAAACAGATGTCATGTTCCCAGGCCACAGGTTTCCTGAATCACGCCTCAGTCATGTTCCCAGGCCACAGTGTTCCAGAATCAAATCAATGTCAAATTCCTAGGCCATGGGTTTCCAGTACCAGTCCACAGTCATGTTTCCAGGGCACAGGGTTCTACAATCAAACCTCTGTCATGTGGCCAGTCCACAGGTTTCTGCCATCAAACATCAGTCAAGATCCCGGGCCACAGATTTCCAGAATCAAACCTCAGTCATAGTCCCAGGACACATGGTTCCAGAATCGAACCTCAGTCATGTTTGCAGGACCCATGGTTCCACAATCAAAGCACAGTCATGTTCCCAGGACAAAGCTGTCCAGAATCAAACCTCAGTCATGTTCCCAGGGAACAGGGTTCCAGTAACAAACCTCAGTCATGTTGCCAAGCCACAGGTTTCCACCATCAAACCTCAGACATGTTCCCAGGCCACAGGGTTCCAGAATCAAACCGTTCTCATGTTCCCAGTCCACAGGGTTCCAGAACCAAGACTCAGTCAGGTTCCAAGGGCCCAGTATTCCACAATCTAAACAGATGTCATGTTCCCAGGCCACAGGATTCCAGAATCACGCCTCAGTCTTGTTCCTGGACACAGGGTTCCAGAATCAAACCAATGTCAAGTTCCCAGGCCATGGGTTTCAAGTATCAGGTCGCAGTCATGTTTCCAGGGCACAGGGTTCTACAATCAAACCTCAGTCATGTTGCCAGTCCACAGATTTCTACCATCAATCCTCAGTCAAGTTCCCAGGCCACAGTTTTCCAGAATAACGCCTCAGTCATGTTCCCAGGCCACAGGGTTCCAGAATCCACTGATGTCATGTTCCCAGGCCACAGGATTCCAGAATAAATCCTCAGTCATGTTCCAAGTCCACAGGGTTCCAGAACCAAGACTCAGTCAAGTTCCCAGGGCCCAGTATTCCACAATCTAAACAGATGTCCTGTTCCCAGGCCACAGGTTTCCAGAATCACGCCTCAGTCATCTTCTCAGGCCACAGGGTTCCAGAATCAAACCAATGTCAAATTCCTAGGCCATGGTTTTCCAGTACCAGGCCACAGTCATGTTTCCAGGGAACAGGGTTCTACAATCAAACCTCTGTCATGTGGCCAGTCCACAGGTTTCTGCCATCAAACCTCAGTCAAGTTCCCAGGCCACAGATTTCCAGAATCAAACCTCAGTCATACTCCCAGGCCACAGTTTTCCAGAATCACGCCTCAGTCATGTTCCCAGGCCACAGGTTTCCAGAATCCACTGATGCCATGTTCCCAGGCCACCAGATTCCAGAATAAAATCTCAGTCATGTTCCCAGTCCACAGGGTTCCAGAACCAAGTCTCAGTCAGGTTCCCAGGGCCCAGTATTCCACAATCTAAACATATGTCATGTTCCCAGGCCACACGTTTCCAGAATCAAACCTCAGTCATGTTCCCAGGCCATAGGGTTCCAGAATCAAACCATTGTCAAATTCCTAGGCCATGGGTTTCCAGTACCAGGCCACAGTCATGTTACCAGGGCACAGGGTTCTACTATCAAACCTCTGTCATGTGGCCAGTCCACAGGTTTCTGCCATCAAACCTCAATCAAGTTCCCAGGCCACAGATTTCCAGAATCAAACCTCAGTCATATTCCCAGGACACATGGTTCCAGAATCAAATCTCAGTCATGTTTGCAGGACCCATGGTTCCACAATCATACCACAGTCATGTTCCCAGGACAAAAGTGTCCAGAATCAAACCTCAGTTATGTTCCCAGTCCACAGGGTTCCAGAACCAAGCCTCAGTCAGGTTCCCAGGGCACAGTATTACACAATCTAAACAGATGTCATGTTCCCAGGCCACAGGATTCCAGAATCACGTCTCAGTCTTGTTCCTGGACACAGGGTTCCAGAATCAAACCAATGTCAAGTTCCCAGGCCATGGGTTTCAAGTATCAGGTCGCAGTCATGTTTCCAGGGCACAGGGTTCTACAATCAAACCTCAGTCATGTTGCCAGTCCACAGATTTCTACCATCAATCCTCAGTCAAGTTCCCAGGCCACAGTTTTCCAGAATAACGCCTCAGTCATGTTCCCAGGCCACAGGGTTCCAGAATCCACTGATGTCATGTTCCCAGGCCACCTGATACCAGAATAAAACCTCAGTCATGTTCCCAGTCCACAGGGTTCCAGAACCAAGCCTCAGTCAGGTTCCCAGCGCCCAGTATTCCACAATCTAAACAGATGTCATATTGCCAAGCCACAGGTTTCCACCATGAAACCTCAGACATGTTCCCAGGCCACAGAGTTCCAGAATCAAACCGTTCTCATGTTCCAAGGCCACAGGGTTCCAGAATCCACTGATGTCATGCTCCCAGGCCACAGGATTCCAGAATAAAACCTCTGTCATGTTCCCTATCCACAGGGTTCCAGAACCAAGACTCAGTCAGGTTCCCAGGGCCCAGTATTCCACAATCTAGACAGATGTCATGTTCCCAGGCCACAGGTTTCAGAATCAAACCATTATCAAATTCCTAGGCCATGGGTTTCCAGTACCAGGCCACAGTCATGTTTCCAGGGCACAGGGTTCTACAATCAAACTTCTGTCATGTGGCCAATCTACAGGTTTCTGCCATCAAACCTCAATCAAGTTCCCATGACACAGATTTCCAGAATCAAACCTCAGTCATATTCCCAGGGCACATGTTTCCAGAATCAAATCTCAGTCATGTTTGCAGGACCCATGGTTCCACAATGAAACCACAGTCATGTTCCCAGGACAAAAGTGTCCAGAATCAAACCTCAGTCATGTTCCCAGGGAACAGGGTTCCAGTAACAAACCTCAGTAATGATACCAAGCCACAGGTTTCCACCATGAAACCTCATACATGTTCCCAGGCCACAGTGTTCCAGAATCAAACCGTTCTCATGTTCCCAGGCCACAGCGTTCCAGAATCCACTGATGTCATGTTCCCAGGCCACAGGATTCCAGAATAAAACCTCAGTCATGTTCCTAGTCCACAGGGTTCCAGAACCAAGCCTCAGTCAGGTTCCCAGGGCCCAGTATTCCACAATCTAAACAGATGTCATGTTCCCAGGCCACAGGATTCCAAAATCACGCCTCAGTCTTGTTCCTGGCCACAGGGTTCCAGAATCAAACCAATGTCAAGTTCCCAGGCCATGGGTTTCAAGTATCAGGTCGCAGTCATGTTTCCAGGGCACAGGGTTCTACAATCAAACCTCAGTCATGTTGCCAGTCCACAGAGTTCTACCATCAAACCTCAGTCAAGTTCCCAGGCCACAGTTTTCCAGAATAATGCCTCAGTCAGGTTCCCAGGCCAAAGGGTTCCAGAATCAATCCAATGTCAAATTCCTAGGCCATGGGTTTCCAGTACCAGGCCACAGTCATGTTTCCAGGGCACAGGGTTCTACAATCAAACCTCAGTCATGTTGCCAGTCCACAGGTTTCTGCCATCAAACCTCAGTCAAGTTCCCAGGCCACAGATTTCCAGAATCCAACCTCAGTCATATTCCCAGGACACATGGTTCCAGAATCAAACCTCAGTCATGTTTGCAGGACCCATGATTCCACAATCAAAACACAGTCATGTTCCCAGCACAAAGGTGTCCAGAATCAAACCTCAGTCATGTTCCAAGGGAACAGGGATCCAGAAATAAACCTCAGTCATGTTGCCAAGCCATAGGTTTCCACCAACAAACCTCAGACATGTTCCCAGGCCACAGGGTTCCAGAATCCACTGTTGTCATGTTCCCAGGCCACAGGGTTCCAGAAGCAATCCTCAGTTATGTTCGCAGGCTACAGGGTTCCAGAATCAAACTTCAGTCATGTTCCCAGTCCACAGGGTTCCAGAACCAAGCCTCAGTCAGATTCCCAGGGCACAGTATTCCACAATCTAAAGAGATGTCATGTTCCCAGGCCACAGATTTCCTGAATCACGCCTCAGTCATGTTCCCAGGCCACAGGGTTCCAGAATCAAATCAATGTCAAATTCCTAGGCCATGGGTTTCCAGTACCAGGCCACAGTCATGTTTCCAGGGCACAGGGTTCTACAATCAAACCTCAGTCATGTGGCCAGTCCACAGGTTTCTGCCATCAAACCTCAGTCAAGTTCCCAGGCCACAGATTTCCAGAATCAAACCTCAGTCATAGTCCCAGGACACAGGGTTCCAGAATCAAACCTCAGTCATGTTTGCAGGACCCATGGTTCCAAAATCCAAGCACAGTCATGTTCCGAGGACAAAGCTGTCCAGAATCAAACCTCAGTCATGTTCCCAGGGAACAGGGTTCCAGTAACAAACCTCAGTCATGTTGCCAAGCCACAGGTTTCCACCATCAAACCTCAGACATGTTCCCAGGCCACAGGGTTCCAGAAACAAACTGTTCTCATGCTCCCAGTCCACAGGGTTCCAGAACCAAGACTCAGTCAGGTTCCAAGGGCCCAGTATTCCACAATCTAAACAGATGTCATGTTCCCAGGCCACAGGATTCCAGAATCACGCCTCAGTCTTGTTCCTGGACACAGGGTTCCAGAATCAAACCAATGTCAAGTTCCCATGCCATGGGTTTCAAGTATCAGGTCGCAGTCATGTTTCCAGGGCACAGGGTTCTACAATCAAACCTCAGTCATGTTGCCAGTCCACAGATTTCTACCATCAATCCTCAGTCAACTTCCCAGGCCACAGTTTTCCAGAATAACGCCTCAGTCATGTTCCAAGTCCACAGGGTTCCAGAACCAAGACTCAGTCAGATTCCCAGGGCCCAGTATTCCACAATCTAAACAGATGTCATGTTCCCAGGCCACAGGTTTCCAGAATCACGCCTCAGTCATGTTCTCAGGCCACAGGGTTCCAGAATCAAACCAATGTAACATTCCTTGGCCATGGTTTTCCAGTACCAGGCCACAGTCATGTTTCCAGGGCACAGGGTTCTACAATCAAACCTCTGTCATGTGGCCAGTCCACAGGTTTCTGCCATCAAACCTCAGTCAAGTTCCCAGGCCACAGATTTCCAGAATCAAACCTCAGTCATATTCCCAGGCCACAGTTTTCCAGAATCACGCCTCAGGCATGTTCCCAGGCCACAGGTTTCCAGAATCCACTGATGTCATGTTCCCAGGCCACCTGATTCCAGAATAAAACCTCAGTCATGTTCCCAGGCCACAGATTTCCAGAATCAAACCTCAGTCATATTCCCAGGCCACAGTTTTCCAGAATCACGCCTCAGTCATGTTCCCAGGCCACAGGTTTCCAGAATCCACTGATGTCATGTTCCCAGGCCACCTGATTCCAGAATAAAACCTCAGTCATGTTCGCAGTCCACAGGGTTCCAGAACCAAGTCTCAGTCAGGTTCCCAGGGCCCAGTATTCCACAATCTAAACAGATGTCATGTTGCCAAGCCACAGGTTTCCACCATGAAACCTCAGACATGTTCCCAGGCCACAGGGTTCCAGAATCAAACCGTTCTCATGTTCCAAGGCCACAGGGTTCCGAAATCCACTGATGTCATGCTCCCAGGCCACAGGATTCCAGAATAAAACCTCAGTCATGTTCCCAGTCCACAGGGTTCCAGAACCAAGACTCAGTCAGGTTCCCAGGGCCCAGTATTCCACAATCTAAACAGATGTCATGTTCCCAGGCCACAGGTTTCCAGAATCAAACCTCAGTCATGTTCCAAGGCCATAGGGTTCCAGAATCAAACCATTGTCAAATTCCTAGGCC
Organism: Balaenoptera ricei; assembly: GCF_028023285.1. Classification (NCBI taxonomy): domain Eukaryota; kingdom Metazoa; phylum Chordata; class Mammalia; order Artiodactyla; family Balaenopteridae; genus Balaenoptera; species Balaenoptera ricei. The sequence goes on from NC_082652.1 coordinate 62,674,437, forward strand.
ATGCGTTTCCAGTACCAGGCCACAGTCATGTTTCCAGGGCACAGGGTTCTACTATCAAACCTCTGTCATGTGGCCAGTCCACAGGTTTCTGCCATCAAACCTCAATCAAGTTCCCAGGCCACAGATTTCCAGAATCAAACCTCAGTCATATTCCCAGGACACATGGTTCCAGAATCAAATCTCAGTCATGTTTGCAGGACCCATGGTTCCACAATCAAACCACAGTCATGTTCCCAGGACAAAAGTGTCCAGAATCAAACCTCAGTCATGTTCCCAGTCCACAGGGTTTCAGAACCAAGCCTCAGTCAGGTTCCCAGGGCACAGTATTACACAATCTAAACCGATGTCATGTTCCCAGGCCACAGGATTCCAGAATCACGTCTCAGTCTTGTTCCTGGACACAGGGTTCCAGAATCAAACCAATGTCAAGTTCCCATGCCATGGGTTTCAAGTATCAGGTCGCAGTCATGTTTCCAGGGCACAGGGTTCTACAATCAAACCTCAGTCATGTTGCCAGTCCACAGATTTCTACCATCAATCCTCAGTCAAGTTCCCAGGCCACAGTTTTCCAGAATAACGCCTCAGTCATGTTCCCAGGCCACAGGGTTCCAGAATCCACTGATGTCATGTTCCCAGGCCACAGGATTCCAGAATAAAACCTCAGTCATGTTCCAAGTCCACAGGGTTCCAGAACCAAGACTCAGTCAGGTTCCCAGGGCCCAGTATTCCACAATCTAAACAGATGTCATGTTCCCAGGCCACAGGTTTCCAGAATCACGCCTCAGTCATCTTCTCGGGCCACAGGGTTCCAGAATCAAACCAATGTCAAATTCCTAGGCCATGGTTTTTCAGTACCCAGCCACAGTCATGTTCCCAGGGAACAGGGATCCAGAAATAAACCTCAGTCATGTTGCCAAGCCATAGGTTTCCACCAACAAACCTCAGACATGTTCCCAGGCCACAGTGTTCCAGAATCATACCGTTTTCATGTTCCCAGGCCACAGCGTTCCAGAATCCACTGATGTCATGTTCCCAGGCCACAGGATTCCAGAATAAAACCTCAGTCATGTTCACAGTCCACAGGGTTCCAGAACCAAGCCTCAGTCAGGTTTCCAGGGCCCAGTATTCCACAATCTAAACAGATGTCATGTTCCCAGGCCACAGGATACCAAAATCACGCCTCAGTCTTGTTCCTGGCCACAGGGTTCCAGAATCAAACCAATGTCAAGTTCCCAGGCCATGGGTTTCAAGTATCAGTTCGCAGTCATGTTTCCAGGGCACAGGGTTCTACAATCAAACCTCAGTCATGTTGCCAGTCCACAGATTTCTACCATCAAACCTCAGTCAAGTTCCCAGGTCACAGTTTTCCAGAATAATGCCTCAGTCAGGTTCCCAGGCCAAAGGGTTCCAGAATCAATCCAATGTCAAATTCCTAGGCCATGGGTTTCCAGTACCAGGCCACAGTCATGTTTCCAGGGCACAGGGTTCTACAATCAAACCTCAGTCATGTTGCCAGTCCACAGGTTTCTGCCATCAAACCTCAGTCAAGTTCCCAGGCCACAGATTTCCAGAATCCAACCTCAGTCATATTCCCAGGACACATGGTTCCAGAATCAAACCTCAGTCATGTTTGCAGGACCCATGATTCCACAATCAAAACACAGTCATGTTCCCAGCACAAAGGTGTCCAGAATCAAACCTCAGTCATGTTCCCAGGGAACAGGGATCCAGAAATAAACCTCAGTCATGTTGCCAAGCCATAGGTTTCCACCAACAAACCTCAGATATGTTCCCAGGCCACAGGGTTCCAGAATCCACTGATGTCATGTTCCCAGGCCACAGGGTTCCAGAAACAATCCTCAGTTATGTTCCCAGGCCACAGGGTTCCAGAACCAAGACTCAGTCAGGTTCCCAGGGCCCAGTATTCCACAATCTAGACAGATGTCATGTTCCCAGGCCACAGGTTTCCAGAATCAAACCATTGTCAAATTCCTAGGCCATGGGTTTCCAGTACCAGGCCACAGTCATGTTTCCAGGGCACAGGGTTCTACAATCAAACTTCTGTCATGTGGCCAATCCACAGATTTCTGCCATCAAACCTCAATTAAGTTCCCATGACACAGATTTCCAGAATCAAACCTCAGTCATATTCCCAGGACACATGTTTCCAGAATCAAATCTCAGTCATGTTTGCAGGACCCATGGTTCCACAATCAAACCACAGTCATGTTCCCAGGACAAAAGTGTCCAGAATCAAACCTCAGTCATGTTCCCAGGGAACAGGGTTCCAGTAACAAACCTCAGTAATGATACCAAGCCACAGGTTTCCACCATGAAACCTCATACATGTTCCCAGGCCACAGTGTTCCAGAATCAAACCGTTCTCATGTTCCCAGGCCACAGCGTTCCAGAATCCACTGATGTCATGTTCCCAGGCCACAGGATTCCAGAATAAAACTTCAGTCATGTTCACAGTCCACAGGGTTCCAGAACCAAGCCTCAGTCAGGTTCCCAGGGCCCAGTATTCCACAATCTAAACAGATGTCATGTTCCCAGGCCACAGGATTCCAAAATCACGCCTCAGTCTTGTTCCTGGCCATAGGGTTCCAGAATCAAACCAATGTCAAGTTCCCAGGCCATGGGTTTCAAGTATCAGTTCGCAGTCATGTTTCCAGGGCACAGGGTTCTACAATCAAACCTCAGTCATGTTACCAGTCCACACATTTCTACCATCAAACCTCAGTCAAGTTCCCAGGCCACAATTTTCCAGAATAATGCCTCAGTCAGGTTCCCAGGCCAAAGGGTTCCAGAATCAATCCAATGTCAAATTCCTAGGCCATGGGTTTCCAGTACCAGGCCACAGTCATGTTTCCAGGACACAGGGTTCTACAATCAAACCTCAGTCATGTTGCCAGTCCACAGGTTTCTGCCATCAAACCTCAGTCAAGTTCCCAGGCCACAGATTTCCAGAATCCAACCTCAGTCATATTCCCAGGACACATGGTTCCAGAATCAAACCTCAGTCATGTTTGCAGGACCCATGATACCACAATCAAAACACAGTCAAGTTCCCAGCACAAAGGTGTCCAGAATCAAACCTCAGTCATGTTCCCAGGGAACAGGGATCCAGAAATAAACCTCAGTCATGTTGCCAAGCCATAGCTTTCCACCAACAAACCTCAGACATGTTCCCAGGCCACAGGGTTCCAGAATCCACTGATGTCATGTTCCGAGGCCACAGGGTTCCAGAAGCAATCCTCAGTTATGTTCGCAGGCTACAGGGTTCCAGAATCAAACCTCAGTCATGTTCCCAGTCCACAGGGTTCCAGAACCAAGCCTCAGTCAGATTCCCAGGGCACAGTATTCCACAATCTAAACAGATGTCATGTTCCCAGGCCACAGGTTTCCTGAATCACGCCTCAGTCATGTTCCCAGGCCACAGGGTTCCAGAATCAAATCAATGTCAAATTCCTAGGCCATGGGTTTCCAGTACCAGTCCACAGTCATGTTTCCAGGGCACAGGGTTCTACAATCAAACCTCTGTCATGTGGCCAGTCCACAGGTTTCTGCCATCAAACCTCAGTCAAGTTCCCAGGCCACAGATTTCCAGAATCAAACCTCAGTCATAGTCCCAGGACACATGGTTTCAGAATCGAACCTCAGTCATGTTTGCAGGACCCATGGTTCCACAATCAAAGCACAGTCATGTTCCCAGGACAAAGCTGTCCAGAATCAAACCTCAGTCATGTTCCCAGGGAACAGGGTTCCAGTAACAAACCTCAGTCATGTTGCCAAGCCACAGGTTTCCACCATCAAACCTCAGACATGTTCCCAGGTCACAGGGTTCCAGAATCAAACCGTTCTCATGTTCCCAGTCCACAGGGTTCCAGAACCAAGACTCAGTCAGGTTCCAAGGGCCCAGTATTCCACAATCTAAACAGATGTCATGTTCCCAGGCCACAGGATTCCAGAATCACGCCTCAGTCTTGTTCCTGGACACAGGGTTCCAGAATCAAACCAATGTCAAGTTCCCAGGCCATGGGTTTCAAGTATCAGGTCGCAGTCATGTTTCCAGGGCACAGGGTTCTACAATCAAACCTCAGTCATGTTGCCAGTCCACAGATTTCTACCATCAATCCTCAGTCAAGTTCCTAGGCCACAGTTTTCCAGAATAACGCCTCAGTCATGTTCCCAGGCCACAGGGTTCCAGAATCCACTGATGTCATGTTCCCAGGCCACAGGGTTCCAGAATCAAACCTCAGTCATGTTCCCAGTCCACAGGGTTCCAGAACCAAGACTCAGTCAAGTTCCCAGGGCCCAGTATTCCACAATCTAAACAGATGTCATGTTCCCAGGCCACAGGTTTCCAGAATCACGCCTCAGTCATCTTCTCAGGCCACAGGGTTCCAGAATCAAACCAATGTCAAATTCCTAGGCCATGGTTTTCCAGTACCAGGCCACAGTCATGTTTCCAGGGCACAGGGTTCTACAATCAAACCTCTGTCATGTGGGCAGTCCACAGGTTTCTGCCATCAAACCTCAGTCAAGTTCCCAGGCCACAGATTTCCAGAATCAAACCTCAGTCATACTCCCAGGCCACAGTTTTCCAGAATCACGCCTCAGTCATGTTCCCAGGCCACAGGTTTCCAGAATCCACTGATGTCATGTTCCCAGGCCACCTGATTCCAGAATAAAACCTCAGTCATGTTCCCAGTCCACAGGGTTCCAGAACCAAGTCTCAGTCAGGTTCCCAGGGCCCAGTATTCCACAATCTAAACAGATGTCATGTTGCCAAGCCACAGGTTTCCACCATGAAACCTCAGACATGTTCCCAGGCCACAGGGTTCCAGAATCAAACCGTTCTCATGTTCCAAGGCCACAGGGTTCCGGAATCCACTGATGTCATGCTCCCAGGCCACAGGATTCCAGAATAAAACCTCAGTCATGTTCCCAGTCCACAGGGTTCCAGAACCAAGACTCAGTCAGTTTCCCAGGGCCCAGTATTCCACAATCTAAACAGATGTCATGTTCCCATGCCACAGGTTTCCAGAATCAAACCTCAGTCATGTTCCCAGGCCATAGGGTTCCAGAATCAAACCATTGTCAAATTCCTAGGCCATGGGTTTCCAGTACCAGGCCACAGTCATGTTACCAGGGCACAGGGTTCTACTATCAAACCTCTGTCATGTGGCCAGTCCACAGGTTTCTGCCATCAAACCTCAATCAAGTTCCCAGGCCACAGATTTCCAGAATCAAACCTCAGTCATATTCCCAGGACACATGTTTCCAGAATCAAATCTCAGTCATGTTTGCAGGACCCATGGTTCCACAATCAAACCACAGTCATGTTCCCAGGACAAAAGTGTCCAGAATCAAACCTCAGTCATGTTCCCAGTCCACAGGGTTCCAGAACCAAGCCTCAGTCAGGTACCCAGGGCACAGTATTACACAATCTAAACAGATGTCATGTTCCCAGGCCACAGGATTCCAGAATCACGCCTCAGTCTTGTTCCTGGACACAGGGTTCCAGAATCAAACCAATGTCAAGTTCCCAGGCCATGGGTTTCAAGTATCAGGTGGCAGTCATGTTTCCAGGGCACAGGGTTCTACAATCAAACCTCAGTCATGTTGCCAGGGAACAGGGTTCCAGTAACAAACCTCAGTCATGTTGCCAAGCCACAGGTTTCCACCATCAAACCTCAGACATGTTCCCAGGCCACAGGGTTCCAGAATCAAACCGTTCTCATGCTCCCAGTCCACAGGGTTCCAGAACCAAGACTCAGTCAGGTTCCCAGGGCCCAGTATTCCACAATCTAAACAGATGTCATGTTCCCAGGCCACAGGATACCAAAATCACGCCTCAGTCTTGTTCCTGGCCACAGGGTTCCAGAATCAAACCAATGTCAATTTCCCAGGCCATGGGTTTCAAGTATCAGTTCGCAGTCATGTTTCCAGGGCACAGGGTTCTACAATCAAACCTCAGTCATGTTGCCAGTCCACAGATTTCTACCATCAAACCTCAGTCAAGTTCCCAGGCCACAGTTTTCCAGAATAACGCCTCAGTCATGTTCCCAGGCCAAAGGGTTCCAGAATCAAACCAATGTCAAATTCCTAGGCCATGGTTTTCCAGTACCAGACCACAGTCATGTTTCCAGGGCACAGGGTTTTACAATCAAACCTCAGTCATGTTGCCAGTCCACAGGTTTCTGCCATCAAACCTCAGTCAAGTTCCCAGGCCACAGATTTCCAGAATCAAACCTCAGTCATATTCCCAGGACACATGGTTCCAGAATCAAACCTCAGTCATGTTCCCAGGGAACAGGGTTCCAGTAACAAACCTCAGTCATGTTGCCAAGCCACAGGTTTCCACCATCAAACCTCAGACATGTTCCCAGGCCACAGGGTTCCAGAATCAAACCGTTCTCATGCTCCCAGTCCACAGGGTTCCAGAACCAAGACTCAGTCAGGTTCCAAGGGCCCAGTATTCCACAATCTAAACAGATGTCATGTTCCCAGGCCACAGGATTCCAGAATCACGCCTCAGTCTTGTTCCTGGACACAGGGTTCCAGAATCAAACCAATGTCAAGTTCCCATGCCATGGGTTTCAAGTATCAGGTCGCAGTCATGTTTCCAGGGCACAGGGTTCTACAATCAAACCTCAGTCATGTTGCCAGTCCACAGATTTCTACCATCAATCCTCAGTCAAGTTCCCAGGCCACAGTTTTCCAGAATAACGCCTCAGTCATGTTCCCAGGCCACAGGGTTCCAGAATCCACTGATGTCATGTTCCCAGGCCACAGGATTCCAGAATAAAACCTCAGTCATGTTCCAAGTCCACAGGGTTCCCGAACCAAGACTCAGTCAGGTTCCCAGGGCCCAGTAGTCCACAATCTAAACAGATGTCATGTTCCCAGGCCACAGGTTTCCAGAATCACGCCTCAGTCATCTTCTCGGGCCACAGGGTTCCAGAATCAAACCAATGTCAAATTCCTAGGCCATGGTTTTCCAGTACCAGGCCACAGTCATGTTCCCAGGGAACAGGGATCCAGAAATAAACCTCAGTCATGTTGCCAAGCCATAGGTTTCCACCAACAAACCTCAGACATGTTCCCAGGCCACAGAGTTCCAGAATCAAACCGTTCTCATGTTCCAAGGCCACAGGGTTCCAGAATCCACTGATGTCATGCTCCCAGGCCACAGGATTCCAGAATAAAACCTCTGTCATGTTCCCTGTCCACAGGGTTCCAGAACCAAGACTCAGTCAGGTTCCCAGGGCCCAGTATTCGACAATCTAGACAGATGTCATGTTCCCAGGCCACAGGTTTCAGAATCAAACCATTATCAAATTCCTAGGCCATGGGTTTCCAGTACCAGGCCACAGTCATGTTTCCAGGGCACAGGGTTCTACAATCAAACTTCTGTCATGTGGCCAATCTACAGGTTTCTGCCATCAAACCTCAATCAAGTTCCCATGACACAGATTGCCAGAATCAAACCTCAGTCATATTCCCAGGACACATGTTTCCAGAATCAAATCTCAGTCATGTTTGCAGGACCCATGGTTCCACAATCAAACCACAGTCATGTTCCCAGCACAAAAGTGTCCAGAATCAAACCTCAGTCATGTTCCCAGGGAACAGGGATCCAGAAATAAACCTCAGTCATGTTGCCAAGCCATAGGTTTCCACCAACAAACCTCAGACATGTTCCCAGGCCACAGGGTTCCAGAATCCACTGATGTCATGTTCCCAGGCCACAGGGTTCCAGAAGCAATCCTCAGTTATGTGCGCAGGCTACAGGGTTCCAGAATCAAACTTCAGTCATGTTCCCAGTCCACAGGGTTCCAGAACCAAGCCTCAGTCAGATTCCCAGGGCACAGTATTCCACAATCTAAACAGATGTCATGTTCCCAGGCCACAGATTTCCTGAATCACGCCTCAGTCATGTTCCCAGACCACAGGGTTCCAGAATCAAATCAATGTCAAATTCCTAGGCCATGGGTTTCCAGTACCAGTCCACAGTCATGTTTCCAGGGCACAGGATTCTACAATCAAACCTCTGTCATGTGGCCAGTCCACAGGTTTCTGCCATCAAACCTCAGTCAAGTTCCCAGGCCACAGATTTCCAGAATCAAACCTCAGTCATAGTCCCAGGACACATGGTTCCAGAATCAAACCTCAGTCATGTTTGCAGGACCCATGGTTCCAAAATCAAAGCACAGTCATGTTCCCAGGACAAAGCTGTCCAGAATCAAACCTCAGTCATGTTCCCAGGGAACAGGGTTCCAGTAACAAACCTCAGTCATGTTGCCAAGCCACAGGTTTCCACCATCAAATCTCAGACATGTTCCCAGGCCACAGGGTTCCAGAATCAAACTGTTCTCATGCTCCCAGTCCACAGGGTTCCAGAACCAAGACTCAGTCAGGTTCCAAGGGCCCAGTATTCCACAATCTAAACAGATGTCATGTTCCCAGGCCACAGGATTCCAGAATCACGCCTCAGTCTTGTTCCTGGAAACAGGGTTCCAGAATCAAACCAATGTCAAGTTCCCATGCCATGGGTTTCAAGTATCAGGTCGCAGTCATGTTTCCAGGGCACAGGGTTCTACAATCAAACCTCAGTCATGTTGCCAGTCCACAGATTTCTACCATCAATCCTCAGTCAAGTTCCCAGGCCACAGTTTTCCAGAATAACGCCTCAGTCATGTTCCCAGTCCACAGGGTTCCAGAATCCACTGATGTCATGTTCGCAGGCCACAGGATTCCAGAATAAAACCTCAGTCATGTTCCAAGTCCACAGGGTTCCAGAACCAAGACTCAGTCAGGTTCCCAGGGCCCAGTATTCCACAATCTAAACAGATGTCATGTTCCCAGGCCACAGGTTTCCAGAATCACGCCTCAGTCATGTTCTCAGGCCACAGGGTTCCAGAATCAAACCAATGTAACATTCCTAGGCCATGGTTTTCCAGTACCAGGCCACAGTCATGTTTCCAGGGCACAGGGTTCTACAATCAGACCTCTGTCATGTGGCCAGTCCACAGGTTTCTGCCATCAAACCTCAGTCAAGTTCCCAGGCCACAGATTTCCAGAATCAAACCTCAGTCATATTCCCAGGCCACAGTTTTCCAGAATCACGCCTCAGTCATGTTCCCAGGCCACAGGTTTCCAGAATCCACTGATGTCATGTTCCCAGGCCACCTGATTCCAGAATAAAACCTCAGACATGTTCCCAGGCCACAGGGTTCCAGAATCAAACCGTTCTCATGTTCCAAGGCCACAGGGTTCCGGAATCCACTGATGTCATGCTCCCAGGCCACAGGATTCCAGAATAAAACCTCAGTCATGTTCCCAGTCCACAGGGTTCCAGAACCAAGACTCAGTCAGGTTCCCAGGGCCCAGTATTCCACAATCTAAACAGATGTCATGTTCCCAGGCCACAGGTTTCCAGAATCAAACCTCAGTCATGTTCCCAGGCCATAGGGTTCCAGAATCAAACCATTGTCAAATTCCTAGGCCATGGGTTTCCAGTACCAGGCCACAGTCATGTTTCCAGGGCACAGGGTTCTACTATCAAACCTCTGTCATGTGGCCAGTCCACAGGTTTCTGCCATCAAACCTCAATCAAGTTCCCAGGCCACAGATTTCCAGAATCAAACCTCAGTCATATTCCCAGGACACATGGTTCCAGAATCAAATCTCAGTCATTTTTGCAGGACCCATGGTTCCACATTCAAACCACAGTCATGTTCCCAGGACAAAAGTGTCCAGAATCAAACCTCAGTCATGTTCCCAGTCCACAGGGTTTCAGAACCAAGCCTCAGTCAGGTTCCCAGGGCACAGTATTACACAATCTAAACCGATGTCATGTTCCCATGCCACAGGATTCCAGAATCACGTCTCAGTCTTGTTCCTGGACACAGGGTTCCAGAATCAAACCAATGTCAAGTTCCCAGGCCATGGGTTTCAAGTATCAGGTCGCAGTCATGTTTCCAGGGCACAGGGTTCTACAATCAAACCTCAGTCATGTTGCCAGTCCACAGATTTCTACCATCAATCCTCAGTCAAGTTCCCAGGCCACAGTTTTCCAGAATAACGCCTCAGTCATGTTCCCAGGCCACAGGGTTCCAGAATCCACTGATGTCATGTTCCCAGGCCACAGGATTCCAGAATAAAACCTCAGTCATGTTCCAAGTCCACAGGGTTCCAGAACCAAGACTCAGTCAGGTTCCCAGGGCCCAGTATTCCACAATCTAAACAGATGTCATGTTCCCAGGCCACAGGTTTCCAGAATCACGCCTCAGTCATCTTCTCGGGCCACAGGGTTCCAGAATCAAACCAATGTCAAATTCCTAGGCCATGGTTTTTCAGTACCCGGCCACAGTCATGTTCCCAGGGAACAGGGATCCAGAAATAAACCTCAGTCATGTTGCCAAGCCATAGGTTTCCACCAACAAACCTCAGACATGTTCCCAGGCCACAGTGTTCCAGAATCAAACCGTTCTCATGTTCCCAGGCCACAGCGTTCCAGAATCCACTGATGTCATGTTCCCAGGCCACAGGATTCCAGAATAAAACCTCAGTCATGTTCACAGTCCACAGGGTTCCAGAACCAAGCCTCAGTCAGGTTCCCAGGGCCCAGTATTCCACAATCTAAACAGATGTCATGTTCCCAGGCCACAGGATACCAAAATCACGCCTCAGTCTTGTTCCTGGCCACAGGGTTCCAGAATCAAACCAATGTCAAGTTCCCAGGCCATGGGTTTCAAGTATCAGTTCGCAGTCATGTTTCCAGGGCACAGGGTTCTACAATCAAACCTCAGTCATGTTGCCAGTCCACAGATTTCTACCATCAAGCCTCAGTCAAGTTCCCAGGCCACAGTTTTCCAGAATAATGCCTCAGTCAGGTTCCCAGGCCAAAGGGTTCCAGAATCAATCCAATGTCAAATTCCTAGGCCATGGGTTTCCAGTACCAGGCCACAGTCATGTTTCCAGGGCACAGGGTTCTACAATCAAACCTCAGTCATGTTGCCAGTCCACAGGTTTCTGCCATCAAACCTCAGTCAAGTTCCCAGGCCACAGATTTCCAGAATCCAACCTCAGTCATATTCCCAGGACACATGGTTCCAGAATCAAACCTCAGTCATGTTTGCAGGACCCATGATTCCACAATCAAAACACAGTCATGTTCCCAGCACAAAGGTGTCCAGAATCAAACCTCAGTCATGTTCCCAGGGAACAGGGATCCAGAAATAAACCTCAGTCATGTTGCCAAGCCATAGGTTTCCACCAACAAACCTCAGACATGTTCCCAGGCCACAGGGTTCCAGAATCCACTGATGTCATGTTCCCAGGCCACAGGGTTCCAGAAACAATCCTCAGTTATGTTCGCAGGCTACAGGGTTCCAGAATCAAACCTCAGTCATGTTCCCAGGCCACAGGGTTCCAGAACCAAGCCTCAGTCAGGTTCCCAGCGCCCAGTATTCCACAATCTAAACAGATGTCATATTGCCAAGCCACAGGTTTCCACCATGAAACCTCAGACATGTTCCCAGGCCACAGAGTTCCAGAATCAAACCGTTCTCATGTTCCAAGGCCACAGGGTTCCAGAATCCACTGATGTCATGCTCCCAGGCCACAGGATTCCAGAATAAAACCTCTGTCATGTTCCCTGTCCACAGGGTTCCAGAACCAAGACTCAGTCAGGTTCCCAGGGCCCAGTATTCCACAATCTAGACAGATGTCATGTTCCCAGGCCACAGGTTTCCAGAATCAAACCATTGTCAAATTCCTAGGCCATGGGTTTCCAGTACCAGGCCACAGTCATGTTTCCAGGGCACAGGGTTCTACAATCAAACTTCTGTCATGTGGCCAATCCACAGATTTCTGCCATCAAACCTCAATTAAGTTCCCATGACACAGATTTCCAGAATCAAACCTCAGTCATATTCCCAGGACACATGGTTCCAGAATCAAATCTCAGTCATGTTTGCAGGACCCATGGTTCCACAATCAAACCACAGTCATGTTCCCAGGACAAAAGTGTCCAGAATCAAACCTCAGTCATGTTCCCAGGGAACAGGGTTCCAGTAACAAACCTCAGTAATGATACCAAGCCACAGGTTTCCACCATGAAACCTCATACATGTTCCCAGGCCACAGTGTTCCAGAATCAAACCGTTCTCATGTTCCCAGGCCACAGCGTTCCACAATCCACTGATGTCATGTTCCCAGGCCACAGGATTCCAGAATAAAACTTCAGTCATGTTCACAGTCCACAGGGTTCCAGAACCAAGCCTCAGTCAGGTTCCCAGGGCCCAGTATTCCACAATCTAAACAGATGTCATGTTCCCAGGCCACAGGATTCCAAAATCACGCCTCAGTCTTGTTCCTGGCCACAGGGTTCCAGAATCAAACCAATGTCAAGTTCCCAGGCCATGGGTTTCAAGTATCAGTTCGCAGTCATGTTTCCAGGGCACAGGGTTCTACAATCAAACCTCAGTCATGTTACCAGTCCACACATTTCTACCATCAAACCTCAGTCAAGTTCCCAGGCCACAATTTTCCAGAATAATGCCTCAGTCAGGTTCCCAGGCCAAAGGGTTCCAGAATCAATCCAATGTCAAATTCCTAGGCCATGGGTTTCCAGTACCAGGCCACAGTCATGTTTCCAGGGCACAGGGTTCTACAATCAAACCTCTGTCATGTTGCCAGTCCACAGATTTCTACCATCAATCCTCAGTCAAGTTCCCAGGCCACAGTTTTCCAGAATAACGCCTCAGTCATGTTCCCAGGCCACAGGGTTCCAGAATCCACTGATGTCATGTTCCCAGGCCACAGGATTCCAGAATAAAACCTCAGTCATTTTCCAAGTCCACAGGGTTCCAGAACCAAGACTCAGTCAGCTTCCCAGGGCCCAGTATTCCACAATCTAAACAGATGTCATGTTCCCAGGCCACAGGTTTCCAGAATCACGCCTCAGTCATCTTCTCGGGCCACAGGGTTCCAGAATCAAACCAATGTCAAATTCCTAGGCCATGGTTTTCCAGTACCAGGCCACAGTCATGTTCCCAGGGAACAGGGATCCAGAAATAAACCTCAGTCATGTTGCCAAGCCATAGGTTTCCACCATGAAACCTCAGACATGTTCCCAGGCCACAGGGTTCCAGAATCAAACCGTTCTCATGTTCCAAGGCCACAGGGTTCCGGAATCCACTGATGTCATGCTCCCAGGCCACAGGATTCCAGAATAAAACCTCAGTCATGTTCCCAGTCCACAGGGTTCCAGAACCAAGACTCAGTCAGGTTCCCAGGGCCCAGTATTCCACAATCTAAACAGATGTCATGTTCCCAGGCCACAGGTTTCCAGAATCAAACCTCAGTCATGTTCCCATGTCATAGGGTTCCAGAATCAAACCATTGTCAAATTCCTAGGCCATGGGTTTCCAGTACCAGGCCACAGTCATGTTTCCAGGGCACAGGGTTCTACTATCAAACCTCTGTCATGTGGCCAGTCCACAGGTTTCTGCCATCAAACCTCAATCAAGTTCCCAGGCCACAGATTTCCAGAATCAAACCTCAGTCATATTCCCAGGACACATGGTTCCAGAATCAAATCTCAGTCATGTTTGCAGGACCCATGGTTCCACAATCAAACCAAAGTCATGTTCCCAGGACAAAAGTGTCCAGAATCAAACCTCAGTCATGTTCCCAGGCCACAGGGTTTCAGAACCAAGCCTCAGTCAGGTTCCCAGGGCACAGTATTACACAATCTAAACCGATGTCATGTTCCCAGGCCACAGGATTCCAGAATCACGTCTCAGTCTTGTTCCTGGACACAGGGTTCCAGAATCAAACCAATGTCAAGTTCCCAGGCCATGGGTTTCAAGTATCAGGTCGCAGTCATGTTTCCAGGGCACAGGGTTCTACAATCAAACCTCAGTCATGTTGCCAGTCCACAGATTTCTACCATCAATCCTCAGTCAAGTTCCCAGGCCACAGTTTTCCAGAATAACGCCTCAGTCATGTTCCCAGGCCACAGGGTTCCAGAATCCACTGATGTCCTGTTCCCAGGCCACAGGATTCCAGAATAAAACCTCAGTCATGTTCCAAGTCCACAGGGTTCCAGAACCAAGACTCAGTCAGGTTCCCAGGGCCCAGTATTCCACAATCTAAACAGATGTCATGTTCCCAGGCCACAGGTTTCCAGAATCACGCCTCAGTCATCTTCTCGGGCCACAGGGTTCCAGAATCAAACCAATGTCAAATTCCTAGGCCATGGTTTTTCAGTACCCGGCCACAGTCATGTTCCCAGGGAACAGGGATCCAGAAATAAACCTCAGTCATGTTGCCAAGCCATAGGTTTCCACCAACAAACCTCAGACATGTTCCCAGGCCACAGTGTTCCAGAATCATACCGTTCTCATGTTCCCAGGCAACAGCGTTCCAGAATCCACTGATGTCATGTTCCCAGGCCACAGGATTCCAGAATAAAACCTCAGTCATGTTCACAGTCCACAGGGTTCCAGAACCAAGCCTCAGTCAGGTTTCCAGGGCCCAGTATTCCACAATCTAAACAGATGTCATGTTCCCAGGCCACAGGATACCAAAATCACGCCTCAGTCTTGTTCCTGGCCACAGGGTTCCAGAATCAAACCAATGTCAAGTTCCCAGGCCATGGGTTTCAAGTATCAGTTCGCAGTCATGTTTCCAGGGCACAGGGTTCTACAATCAAACCTCAGTCATGTTGCCAGTCCACAGATTTCTACCATCAAACCTCAGTCAAGTTCCCAGGTCACAGTTTTCCAGAATAATGCCTCAGTCAGGTTCCCAGGCCAAAGGGTTCCAGAATCAATCCAATGTCAAATTCCTAGGCCATGGGTTTCCAGTACCAGGCCACAGTCATGTTTCCAGGGCACAGGGTTCTACAATCAAACCTCAGTCATGTTGCCAGTCCACAGGTTTCTGCCATCAAACCTCAGTCAAGTTCCCAGGCCACAGATTTCCAGAATCCAACCTCAGTCATATTCCCAGGACACATGGTTCCAGAATCAAACCTCAGTCATGTTTGCAGGACCCATGATTCCACAATCAAAACACAGTCATGTTCCCAGCACAAAGGTGTCCAGAATCAAACCTCAGTCATGTTCCCAGGGAACAGGGATCCAGAAATAAACCTCAGTCATGTTGCCAAGCCATAGGTTTCCACCAACAAACCTCAGACATGTTCCCAGGCCACAGGGTTCCAGAATCCACTGATGTCATGTTCCCAGGCCACAGGGTTCCAGAAACAATCCTCAGTTATGTTCCCAGGCCACAGGGTTCCAGAACCAAGCCTCAGTCAGGTTCCCAGCGCCCAGTATTCCACAATCTAAACAGATGTCATATTGCCAAGCCACAGGTTTCCACCATGAAACCTCAGACATGTTCCCAGGCCACAGAGTTCCAGAATCAAACCGTTCTCATGTTCCAAGGCCACAGGTTTCCAGAATCCACTGATGTCATGCTCCCAGGCCACAGGATTCCAGAATAAAACCTCTGTCATGTTCCCTGTCCACAGGGTTCCAGAACCAAGACTCAGTCAGGTTCCCAGGGCCCAGTATTCCACAATCTAGACAGATGTCATGTTCCCAGGCCACAGGTTTCCAGAATCAAACCATTGTCAAATTCCTAGGCCATGGGTTTCCAGTACCAGGCCACAGTCATGTTTCCAGGGCACAGGGTTCTACAATCAAACTTCTGTCATGTGGCCAATCCACAGATTTCTGCCATCAAACCTCAATTAAGTTCCCATGACACAGATTTCCAGAATCAAACCTCAGTCATATTCCCAGGACACATGTTTCCAGAATCAAATCTCAGTCATGTTTGCAGGACCCATGGTTCCACAATCAAACCACAGTCATGTTCCCAGGACAAAAGTGTCCAGAATCAAACCTCAGTCATGTTCCCAGGGAACAGGGTTCCAGTAACAAACCTCAGTAATGATACCAAGCCACAGGTTTCCACCATGAAACCTCATACATGTTCCCAGGCCACAGCGTTCCGGAATCCACTGATGTCATGTTCCCAGGCCACAGGATTCCAGAATAAAACTTCAGTCATGTTCACAGTCCACAGGGTTCCAGAACCAAGCCTCAGTCAGGTTCCCAGGGCCCAGTATTCCACAATCTAAACAGATGTCATGTTCCCAGGCCACAGGATTCCAAAATCACGCCTCAGTCTTGTTCCTGGCCACAGGGTTCCAGAATCAAACCAATGTCAAGTTCCCAGGCCATGGGTTTCAAGTATCAGTTCGCAGTCATGTTTCCAGGGCACAGGGTTCTACAATCAAACCTCAGTCATGTTACCAGTCCACACATTTCTACCATCAAACCTCAGTCAAGTTCCCAGGCCACAATTTTCCAGAATAATGCCTCAGTCAGGTTCCCAGGCCAAAGGGTTCCAGAATCAATCCAATGTCAAATTCCTAGGCCATGGGTTTCCAGTACCAGGCCACAGTCATGTTTCCAGGACACAGGGTTCTACAATCAAACCTCAGTCATGTTGCCAGTCCACAGGTTTCTGCCATCAAACCTCAGTCAAGTTCCCAGGCCACAGATTTCCAGAATCCAACCTCAGTCATATTCCCAGGACACATGGTTCCAGAATCAAACCTCAGTCATGTTTGCAGGACCCATGATACCACAATCAAAACACAGTCAAGTTCCCAGCACAAAGGTGTCCAGAATCAAACCTCAGTCATGTTCCCAGGGAACAGGGATCCAGAAATAAACCTCAGTCATGTTGCCAAGCCATAGGTTTCCACCAACAAACCTCAGACATGTTCCCAGGCCACAGGGTTCCAGAATCCACTGATGTCATGTTCCCAGGCCACAGGGTTCCAGAAGCAATCCTCAGTTATGTTCGCAGGCTACAGGGTTCCAGAATCAAACCTCAGTCATGTTCCCAGTCCACAGGGTTCCAGAACCAAGCCTCAGTCAGATTCCCAGGGCACAGTATTCCACAATCTAAACAGATGTCATGTTCCCAGGCCACAGGTTTCCTGAATCACGCCTCAGTCATGTTCCCAGGCCACAGGGTTCCAGAATCAAATCAATGTCAAATTCCTAGGCCATGGGTTTCCAGTACCAGTCCACAGTCATGTTTCCAGGGCACAGGGTTCTACAATCAAACCTCTGTCATGTGGCCAGTCCACAGGTTTCTGCCATCAAACCTCAGTCAAGTTCCCAGGCCACAGATTTCCAGAATCAAACCTCAGTCATAGTCCCAGGACACATGGTTCCAGAATCGAACCTCAGTCATGTTTGCAGGACCCATGGTTCCACAATCAAAGCACAGTCATGTTCCCAGGACAAAGCTGTCCAGAATCAAACCTCAGTCATGTTCCCAGGGAACAGGGTTCCACTAAGAAACCTCAGTCATGTTGCCAAGCCACAGGTTTCCACCATCAAACCTCAGACATGTTCCCAGGCCACAGGGTTCCAGAATCAAACCGTTCTCATGCTCCCAGTCCACAGGGTTCCAGAACCAAGACTCAGTCAGGTTCCAAGGGCCCAGTATTCCACAATCTAAACAGATGTCATGTTCCCAGGCCACAGGATTCCAGAATCACGCCTCAGTCTTGTTCCTGGACACAGGGTTCCAGAATCAAACCAATGTCAAGTTCCCATGCCATGGGTTTCAAGTATCAGGTCGCAGTCATGTTTCCAGGGCACAGGGTTCTACAATCAAACCTCAGTCATGTTTCCAGTCCACAGATTTCTACCATCAATCCTCAGTCAAGTTCCCAGGCCACAGTTTTCCAGAATAACGCCTCAGTCATGTTCCCAGGCCACAGGGTTCCAGAATCCACTGATGTCATGTTCCCAGGCCACAGGATTCCAGAATAAAACCTCAGTCATGTTCCAAGTCCGCAGGGTTCCAGAACCAAGACTCAGTCAGGTTCCCAGGGCCCAGTATTCCACAATCTAAACAGATGTCATGTTCCCAGGCCACAGGTTTCCAGAATCACGCCTCAGTCATGTTCTCAGGCCACAGGGTTCCAGAATCAAACCAATGTCACATTCCTAGGCCATGGTTTTCCAGTACCAGGCCACAGTCATGTTTCCAGGGCACAGGGTTCTACAATCAAACCTCTGTCATGTGGCCAGTCCACAGGTTTCTGCCATCAAACCTCAGTCAAGTTCCCAGGCCACAGATTTCCAGAATCAAACCTCAGTCATATTCCCAGGCCACAGTTTTCCAGAATCACGCCTCAGGCATGTTCCCAGGCCACAGGTTTCCAGAATCCACTGATGTCATGTTCCCAGGCCACCTGATTGCAGAATAAAACCTCAGTCATGTTCCCAGGCCACAGGTTTCCAGAATCAAACCTCAGTCATATTCCCAGGCCACAGTTTTCCAGAATCACGCCTCAGTCATGTTCCCAGGCCACAGGTTTCCAGAATCCACTGATGTCATGTTCCCAGGCCACCTGATTCCAGAATAAAACCTCAGTCATGTTCCCAGTCCACAGGGTTCCAGAACCAAGTCTCAGTCAGGTTCCCAGGGCCCAGTATTCCACAATCTAAACAGATGTCATGTTGCCAAGCCACAGGTTTCCACCATGAAACCTCAGACATGTTCCCAGGCCACAGGGTTCCAGAATCAAACCGTTCTCATGTTCCAAGGCCACAGGGTTCCGGAATCCACTGATGTCATGCTCCCAGGCCACAGGATTCCAGAATAAAACCTCAGTCATGTTCCCAGTCCACAGGGTTCCAGACCCAAGACTCAGTCAGGTTCCCAGGGCCCAGTATTCCACAATCTAAAGAGATGTCATGTTCCCAGGCCACAGGTTTCCAGAATCAAACCTCAGTCATGTTCCCAGGCCATAGGGTTCCAGAATCAAACCATTGTCAAATTCCTAGGCCATGGGTTTCCAGTACCAGGCCACAGTCATGTTTCCAGGGCACAGGGTTCTACTATCAAACCTCTGTCATGTGGCCAGTCCACAGGTTTCTGCCATCAAACCTCAATCAATTTCCCAGGCCACAGATTTCCAGAATCAAACCTCAGTCATATTCCCAGGACACATGGTTCCAGAATCAAATCTCAGTCATGTTTGCAGGACCCATGGTTCCACAATCAAACCACAGTCATGTTCCCAGGACAAAAGTGTCCAGGATCAAACCTCAGTCATGTTCCCAGTCCACAGGGTTTCAGAACCAAGCCTCAGTCAGGTTCCCAGGGCACAGTATTACACAATCTAAACCGATGTCATGTTCCCAGGCCACAGGATTCCAGAATCACGCCTCAGTCTTGTTCCTGGACACAGGGTTCCAGAATCAAACCAATGTCAAGTTCCCAGGCCATGGGTTTCAAGTATCAGGTGGCAGTCATGTTTCCAGGGCACAGCGTTCTACAATCAAACCTCAGTCATGTTGCCAGTCCACAGATTTCTACCATCAATCCTCAGTCAAGTTCCCAGGCCACAGTTTTCCAGAATAACGCCTCAGTCATGTTCCCAGGCCACAGGGTTCCAGAATCCACTGATGTCCTGTTCCCAGGCCACAGGATTCCAGAATAAAACCTCAGTCATGTTCCAAGTCCACAGGGTTCCAGAACCAAGACTCAGTCAGGTTCCCAGGGCCCAGTATTCCACAATCTAAACAGATGTCATGTTCCCAGGCCACAGGTTTCCAGAATCACGCCTCAGTCATCTTCTCGGGCCACAGGGTTCCAGAATCAAACCAATGTCAAATTCCTAGGCCATGGTTTTTCAGTACCCGGCCACAGTCATGTTCCCAGGGAACAGGGATCCAGAAATAAACCTCAGTCATGTTGCCAAGCCATAGGTTTCCACCAACAAACCTCAGACATGTTCCCAGGCCACAGTGTTCCAGAATCAAACCGTTCTCATGTTCCCAGGCCACAACGTTCCAGAATCCACTGATGTCATGTTCCCAGGCCACAGGATTCCAGAATAAAACCTCAGTCATGTTCACAGTCCACAGGGTTCCAGAACCAAGCCTCAGTCAGGTTCCCAGGGCCCAGTATTCCACAATCTAAACAGATGTCATGTTCCCAGGCCACAGGATACCAAAATCACGCCTCAGTCTTGTTCCTGGCCACAGGGTTCCAGAATCAAACCAATGTCAAGTTCCCAGGCCATGGGTTTCAAGTATCAGTTCGCAGTCATGTTTCCAGGGCACAGGGTTCTACAATCAAACCTCAGTCATGTTGCCAGTCCACAGATTTCTACCATCAAGCCTCAGTCAAGTTCCCAGGCCACAGTTTTCCAGAATAATGCCTCAGTCAGGTTCCCAGGCCAAAGGGTTCCAGAATCAATCCAATGTCAAATTCCTAGGCCATGGGTTTCCAGTACCAGGCCACAGTCATGTTTCCAGGGCACAGGGTTCTACAATCAAACCTCAGTCATGTTGCCAGTCCACAGGTTTCTGCCATCAAACCTCAGTCAAGTTCCCAGGCCACAGATTTCCAGAATCCAACCTCAGTCATATTCCCAGGACACATGGTTCCAGAATCAAACCTCAGTCATGTTTGCAGGACCCATGATTCCACAATCAAAACACAGTCATGTTCCCAGCACAAAGGTGTCCAGAATCAAACCTCAGTCATGTTCCCAGGGAACAGGGATCCAGAAATAAACCTCAGTCATGTTGCCAAGCCATAGGTTTCCACCAACAAACCTCAGACATGTTCCCAGGCCACAGGGTTCCAGAATCCACTGATGTCATGTTCCCAGGCCACAGGGTTCCAGAAACAATCCTCAGTTATGTTCGCAGGCTACAGGGTTCCAGAATCAAACCTCAGTCATGTTCCCAGGCCACAGGGTTCCAGAACCAAGCCTCAGTCAGGTTCCCAGCGCCCAGTATTCCACAATCTAAACAGATGTCATATTGCCAAGTCACAGGTTTCCACCATGAAACCTCAGACATGTTCCCAGGCCACAGAGTTCCAGAATCAAACCGTTCTCATGTTCCAAGGCCACAGGGTTCCAGAATCCACTGATGTCATGCTCCCAGGCCACAGGATTCCAGAATAAAACCTCTGTCATGTTCCCTGTCCACAGGGTTCCAGAACCAAGACTCAGTCAGGTTCCCAGGGCCCAGTATTCCACAATCTAGACAGATGTCATGTTCCCAGGCCACAGGTTTCCAGAATCAAACCATTGTCAAATTCCTAGGCCATGGGTTTCCAGTACCAGGCCACAGTCATGTTTCCAGGGCACAGGGTTCTACAATCAAACTTCTGTCATGTGGCCAATCCACAGATTTCTGCCATCAAACCTCAATTAAGTTCCCATGACACAGATTTCCAGAATCAAACCTCAGTCATATTCCCAGGACACATGTTTCCAGAATCAAATCTCAGTCATGTTTGCAGGACCCATGGTTCCACAATCAAACCACAGTCATGTTCCCAGGACAAAAGTGTCCAGAATCAAACCTCAGTCATGTTCCCAGGGAACAGGGTTCCAGTAACAAACCTCAGTAATGATACCAAGCCACAGGTTTCCACCATGAAACCTCATACATGTTCCCAGGCCACAGCGTTCCACAATCCACTGATGTCATGTTCCCAGGCCACAGGATTCCAGAATAAAACTTCAGTCATGTTCACAGTCCACAGGGTTCCAGAACCAAGCCTCAGTCAGGTTCCCAGGGCCCAGTATTCCACAATCTAAACAGATGTCATGTTCCAGGCCACAGGATTCCAAAATCACGCCTCAGTCTTGTTCCTGGCCACAGGGTTCCAGAATCAAACCAATGTCAAGTTCCCAGGCCATGGGTTTCAAGTATCAGTTCGCAGTCATGTTTCCAGGGCACAGGGTTCTACAATCAAACCTCAGTCATGTTACCAGTCCACACATTTCTACCATCAAACCTCAGTCAAGTTCCCAGGCCACAATTTTCCAGAATAATGCCTCAGTCAGGTTCCCAGGCCAAAGGGTTCCAGAATCAATCCAATGTCAAATTCCTAGGCCATGGGTTTCCAGTACCAGGCCACAGTCATGTTTCCAGGGCACAGGGTTCTACAATCAAACCTCAGTCATGTTGCCAGTCCACAGGTTTCTGCCATCAAACCTCAGTCAAGTTCCCAGGCCACAGATTTCCAGAATCCAACCTCAGTCATATTCCCAGGACACATGGTTCCAGAATCAAACCTCAGTCATGTTTGCAGGACCCATGATTCCACAATCAAAACACAGTCAAGTTCCCAGCACAAAGGTGTCCAGAATCAAACCTCAGTCATGTTCCCAGGGAACAGGGATCCAGAAATAAACCTCAGTCATGTTGCCAAGCCATAGGTTTCCACCAACAAACCTCAGACATGTTCCCAGGCCACAGGGTTCCAGAATCCACTGATGTCATGTTCCCAGGACACAGGGTTCCACAAGCAATCCTCAGTTATGTTCGCAGGCTACAGGGTTCCAGAATCAAACCTCAGTCATGTTCCCAGTCCACAGGGTTCCAGAACCAAGCCTCAGTCAGATTCCCAGGGCACAGTATTCCACAATCTAAACAGATGTCATGTTCCCAGGCCACAGGTTTCCTGAATCACGCCTCAGTCATGTTCCCAGGCCACAGGGTTCCAGAATCAAATCAATGTCAACTTCCCAGGCCATGGGTTTCCAGTACCAGTCCACAGTCATGTTTCCAGGGCACAGGGTTCTACAATCAAACCTCTGTCATGTGGCCAGTCCACAGGTTTCTGCCATCAAACCTCAGTCAAGTTCCCAGGCCACAGATTTCCAGAATCAAACCTCAGTCATAGTCCCAGGACACATGGTTCCAGAATCGAACCTCAGTCATGTTTGCAGGACCCATGGTTCCACAATCAAAGCACAGTCATGTTCCCAGGACAAAGCTGTCCAGAATCAAACCTCAGTCATGTTCCCAGGGAACAGGGCTCCAGTAACAAACCTCAGTCATGTTGCCAAGCCACAGGTTTCCACCATCAAACCTCAGACATGTTCCCAGGCCACAGGGTTCCAGAATCAAACCGTTCTCATGTTCCCAGTCCACAGGGTTCCAGAACCAAGACTCAGTCAGGTTCCAAGGGCCCAGTATTCCACAATCTAAACAGATGTCATGTTCCCAGGCCACAGGATTCCAGAATCACGCCTCAGTCTTGTTCCTGGACACAAGGTTCCAGAATCAAACCAATGTCAAGTTCCCAGGCCATGGGTTTCAAGTATCAGGTCGCAGTCATGTTTCCAGGGCACAGGGTTCTACAATCAAACCTCAGTCATGTTGCCAGTCCACAGATTTCTACCATCAATCCTCAGTCAAGTTCCTAGGCCACAGTTTTCCAGAATAACGCCTCAGTCATGTTCCCAGGCCACAGGGTTCCAGAATCCACTGATGTCATGTTCCCAGGCCACAGGATTCCAGAATAAATCCTCAGTCATGTTCCAAGTCCACAGGGTTCCAGAACCAAGACTCAGTCAAGTTCCCAGGGCCCAGTATTCCACAATCTAAACAGATGTCATGTTCCCAGGACACAGGTTTCCAGAATCACGCCTCAGTCATCTTCTCAGGCCACAGGGTTCCAGAATCAAACCAATGTCAAATTCCTAGGGCATGGTTTTCCAGTACCAGGCCACAGTCATGTTTCCAGGGCACAGGGTTCTACAATCAAACCTCTGTCATGTGGCCAGTCCACAGGTTTCTGCCATCAAACCTCAGTCAAGTTCCCAGGCCACAGATTTCCAGAATCAAACCTCAGTCATACTCCCAGGCCACAGTTTTCCAGAATCACGCCTCAGTCATGTTCCCAGGCCACAGGTTTCCAGAATCCACTGATGTCATGTTCCCAGGCCACCTGATTCCAGAATCAAACCTCAGTCATGTTCCCAGTCCACAGGGTTCCAGAACCAAGTCTCAGTCAGGTTCCCAGGGCCCAGTATTCCACAATCTAAACAGATGTCATGTTGCCAAGCCACAGGTTTCCACCATGAAACCTCAGACATGTTCCCAGGCCACAGGGTTCCAGAATCAAACCGTTCTCATGTTCCAAGGCCACAGGGTTCCGGAATCCACTGATGTCATGCTCCCAGGCCACAGGATTCCAGAATAAAACCTCAGTCATGTTCCCAGTCCACAGGGTTCCAGGACCAAGACTCAGTCAGGTTCCCAGGGCCCAGTATTCCACAATCTAAACAGATGTCATGTTCCCAGGCCACAGGTTTCCTGAATCAAACCTCAGTCATGTTCCCAGGCCATAGGGTTCCAGAATCAAACCATTGTCAAATTCCTAGGACATGGGTTTCCAGTACCAGGCCACAGTCATGTTACCAGGGCACAGGGTTCTACTATCAAACCTCTGTCATGTGGCCAGTCCACAGGTTTCTGCCATCAAACCTCAGTCAAGTTCCCAGGCCACAGATTTCCAGAATCAAACCTCAGTCATATTCCCAGGACACATGGTTCCAGAATCAAATCTCAGTCATGTTTGCAGGACCCATGGTTCCACAATCAAACCACAGTCATGTTCCCAGGACAAAAGTGTCCAGAATCAAACCTCAGTCATGTTCCCAGTCCACAGGGTTCCAGAACCAAGCCTCAGTCAAGTTCCCAGGGCACAGTATTCCACAGTCTAAACAGATGTCATGTTCCCAGGCCACAGGATTCCAGAATTACGCCTCAGTCTTGTTCCTGGACACAGGGTTCCAGAATCAAACCAATGTCAAGTTCCCAGGCCATGGGTTTCAAGTATCAGGTGGCAGTCATGTTTCCAGGGCACAGGGTTCTACAATCAAACCTCAGTCATGTTGCCAGGGAACAGGGTTCCAGTAACAAACCTCAGTCATGTTGCCAAGCCACAGGTTTCCACCATCAAACCT
Organism: Balaenoptera ricei; assembly: GCF_028023285.1. Lineage (NCBI taxonomy): Eukaryota > Metazoa > Chordata > Mammalia > Artiodactyla > Balaenopteridae > Balaenoptera > Balaenoptera ricei. The sequence continues at coordinate 62,699,287 of NC_082652.1, forward strand.
CAGACATGTTCCCAGGCCACAGGGTTCCAGAATCAAAGCGTTCTCATGCTCCCAGTCCACAGGGTTCCAGAACCAAGACTCAGTCAGGTTCCAAGGGCCCAGTATTCCACAATCTAAACAGATGTCATGTTCCCAGGCCACAGGATTCCAGAATCACGCCTCAGTCTTGTTCCTGGACACAGGGTTCCAGAATCAAACCAATGTCAAGTTCCCATGCCATGGGTTTCAAGTATCAGGTCGCAGTCATGTTTCCAGGGCACAGGGTTCTACAATCAAACCTCAGTCATGTTGCCAGTCCACAGATTTCTACCATCAATCCTCAGTCAAGTTCCCAGGCCACAGTTTTCCAGAATAACGCCTCAGTCATGTTCCCAGGCCACAGGGTTCCAGAATCCACTGATGTCATGTTCCCAGGCCACAGGATTCCAGAATAAAACCTCAGTCATTTTCCAAGTCCACAGGGTTCCAGAACCAAGACTCAGTCAGCTTCCCAGGGCCCAGTATTCCACAATCTAAACAGATGTCATGTTCCCAGGCCACAGGTTTCCAGAATCACGCCTCAGTCATCTTCTCGGGCCACAGGGTTCCAGAATCAAACCAATGTCAAATTCCTAGGCCATGGTTTTCCAGTACCAGGCCACAGTCATGTTCCCAGGGAACAGGGATCCAGAAATAAACCTCAGTCATGTTGCCAAGCCATAGGATTCCACCAACAAACCTCAGACATGTTCCCAGGCCACAGTGTTCCAGAATCAAACCGTTCTCATGTTCCCAGGCCACAGCGTTCCAGAATCCACTGATGTCATGTTCCCAGGCCACAGGATTCCAGAATAAACCTCAGTCATGTTCAAAGTCCAAAGGGTTCCAGAACCAAGCCTCAGTCAGGTTCCCAGGGCCCAGTATTCCACAATCTAAACAGATGTCATGTTCCCAGGCCACAGGATACCAAAATCACGCCTCAGTCTTGTTCCTGGCCACAGGGTTCCAGAATCAAACCAATGTCAATTTCCCAGGCCATGGGTTTCAAATATCAGTTCGCAGTCATGTTTCCAGGGCACAGGGTTCTACAATCAAACCTCAGTCATGTTGCCAGTCCACAGATTTCTACCATCAAACCTCAGTCAAGTTCCCAGGCCACAGTTTTCCAGAATAACGCCTCAGTCATGTTCCCAGGCCAAAGGGTTCCAGAATCAAACCAATGTCAAATTCCTAGGCCATGGTTTTCCAGTACCAGACCACAGTCATGTTTCCAGGGCACAGGGTTCTACAATCAAACCTCAGTCATGTTGCCAGTCCACAGGTTTCTGCCATCAAACCTCAGTCAAGTTCCCAGGCCACAGATTTCCAGAATCAAACCTCAGTCATATTCCCAGGACACATGGTTCCAGAATCAAACCTCAGTCATGTTCCCAGGGAACAGGGTTCCAGTAACAAACCTCAGTCTTGTTGCCAAGCCACAGGTTTCCACCATCAAACCTCAGACATGTTCCCAGGCCACAGGGTTCCAGAATCAAACCGTTCTCATGCTCCCAGTCCACAGGGTTCCAGAACCAAGCCTCAGTCAGGTTCCAAGGGCCCAGTATTCCACAATCTAAACAGATGTCATGTTCCCAGGCCACAGGATTCCAGAATCACGCCTCAGTCTTGTTCCTGGACACAGGGTTCCAGAATCAAACCAATGTCAAGTTCCCATGCCATGGGTTTCAAGTATCAGGTCGCAGTCATGTTTCCAGGGCACAGGGTTCTACAATCAAACCTCAGTCATGTTTCCAGTCCACAGATTTCTACCATCAATCCTCAGTCAAGTTCCCAGGCCACAGTTTTCCAGAATAACGCCTCAGTCATGTTCCCAGGCCACAGGGTTCCAGAATCCACTGATGTCATGTTCCCAGGCCACAGGATTCCAGAATAAAACCTCAGTCATGTTCCAAGTCCACAGGGTTCCAGAACCAAGACTCAGTCAGGTTCCCAGGGCCCAGTATTCCACAATCTAAACAGATGTCATGTTCCCAGGCCACAGGTTTCCAGAATCACGCCTCAGTCATGTTCTCAGGCCACAGGGTTCCAGAATCAAACCAATGTCACATACCTAGGCCATGGTTTTCCAGTACCAGGCCACAGTCATGTTTCCAGGGCACAGGGTTCTACAATCAAACCTCTGTCATGTGGCCAGTCCACAGGTTTCTGCCATCAAACCTCAGTCAAGTTCCCAGGCCACAGATTTCCAGAATCAAACCTCAGTCATATTCCCTGGCCACAGTTTTCCAGAATCACGCCTCAGGCATGTTCCCAGGCCACAGGTTTCCAGAATCCACTGATGTCATGTTCCCAGGCCACCTGATTCCAGAATAAAACCTCAGTCATGTTCCCAGGCCACAGATTTCCAGAATCAAACCTCAGTCATATTCCCAGGCCACAGTTTTCCAGAATCACGCCTCAGTCCTGTTCCCAGGCCACAGGTTTCCAGAATCCACTGATGTCATGTTCCCAGGCCACCTGATTCCAGAATAAAACCTCAGTCATGTTCCCAGTCCACAGGGTTCCAGAACCAAGTCTCAGTCAGGTTCCCAGGGCCCAGTATTCCACAATCTAAACAGATGTCATGTTGCCAAGCCACAGGTTTCCACCATGAAACCTCAGACATGTTCCCAGGCCACAGGGTTCCAGAATCAAACCGTTCTCATGTTCCAAGGCCACAGGGTTCCGGAATCCACTGATGTCATGCTCCCAGGCCACAGGATTCCAGAATAAAACCTCAGTCATGTTCCCAGTCCACAGGGTTCCAGAACCAAGACTCAGTCAGGTTCCCAGGGCCCAGTATTCCACAATCTAAACAGATGTCATGTTCCCAGGCCACAGGTTTCCAGAATCAAACCTCAGTCATGTTCCCAGGCCATAGGGTTTCAGAATCAAACCATTGTCAAATTCCTAGGCCATGGGTTTCCAGTACCAGGCCACAGTCATGTTTCCAGGGCACAGGGTTCTACTATCAAACCTCTGTCATGTGGCCAGTCCACAGGTTTCTGCCATCAAACCTCAATCAAGTTCCCAGGCCACAGATTTCCAGAATCAAACCTCAGTCATATTCCCAGGACACATGGTTCCAGAATCAAATCTCAGTCATGTTTGCAGGGCCCATGGTTCCACAATCAAACCACAGTCATGTTCCCAGGACAAAAGTGTCCAGAATCAAACCTCAGTCATGTTCCCAGTCCACAGGGTTTCAGAACCAAGCCTCAGTCAGGTTCCCAGGGCACAGTATTACACAATCTAAACCGATGTCATGTTCCCCGGCCACAGGATTCCAGAATCACGCCTCAGTCTTGTTCCTGGACACAGGGTTCCAGAATCAAACCAATGTCAAGTTCCCAGGCCATGGGTTTCAAGTATCAGGTGGCAGTCATGTTTCCAGGGCACAGGGTTCTACAATCAAACCTCAGTCATGTTGCCAGTCCACAGATTTCTACCATCAATCCTCAGTCAAGTTCCCAGGCCACAGTTTTCCAGAATAACGCCTCAGTCATGTTCCCAGGCCACAGGGTTCCAGAATCCACTGATGTCATGTTCCCAGGCCACAGGATTCCAGAATAAAACCTCAGTCATGTTCCAAGTCCACAGGGTTCCAGAACCAAGACTCAGTCAGGTTCCCAGGGCCCAGTATTCCACAATCTAAACAGATGTCATGTTCCCAGGCCACAGGTTTCCAGAATCACGCCTCAGTCATCTTCTCGGGCCACAGGGTTCCAGAATCAAACCAATGTCAAATTCCTAGGCCATGGTTTTTCAGTACCCGGCCACAGTCATGTTCCCAGGGAACAGGGATCCAGAAATAAACCTCAGTCATGTTGCCAAGCCATAGGTTTCCACCAACAAACCTCAGACATGTTCCCAGGCCACAGTGTTCCAGAATCAAACCGTTCTCATGTTCCCAGGCCACAGCGTTCCAGAATCCACTGATGTCATGTTCCCAGGCCACAGGATTCCAGAATAAAACCTCAGTCATGTTCACAGTCCACAGGGTTCCAGAACCAAGCCTCAGTCAGGTTCCCAGGGCCCAGTATTCCACAATCTAAACAGATGTCATGTTCCCAGGCCACAGGATACCAAAATCACGCCTCAGTCTTGTTCCTGGCCACAGGGTTCCAGAATCAAACCAATGTCAAGTTCCCAGGCCATGGGTTTCAAGTATCAGTTCGCAGTCATGTTTCCAGGGCACAGGGTTCTACAATCAAACCTCAGTCATGTTGCCAGTCCACAGATTTCTACCATCAAGCCTCAGTCAAGTTCCCAGGCCACAGTTTTCCAGAATAATGCCTCAGTCAGGTTCCCAGGCCAAAGGGTTCCAGAATCAATCCAATGTCAAATTCCTAGGCCATGGGTTTCCAGTACCAGGCCACAGTCATGTTTCCAGGGCACAGGGTTCTACAATCAAACCTCAGTCATGTTGCCAGTCCACAGGTTTCTGCCATCAAACCTCAGTCAAGTTCCCAGGCCACAGATTTCCAGAATCCAACCTCAGTCATATTCCCAGGACACATGGTTCCAGAATCAAACCTCAGTCATGTTTGCAGGACCCATGATTCCACAATCAAAACACAGTCATGTTCCCAGCACAAAGGTGTCCAGAATCAAACCTCAGTCATGTTCCCAGGGAACAGGGATCCAGAAATAAACCTCAGTCATGTTGCCAAGCCATAGGTTTCCACCAACAAACCTCAGACATGTTCCCAGGCCACAGGGTTCCAGAATCCACTGATGTCATGTTCCCAGGCCACAGGGTTCCAGAAACAATCCTCAGTTATGTTCGCAGGCTACAGGGTTCCAGAATCAAACCTCAGTCATGTTCCCAGGCCACAGGGTTCCAGAACCAAGCCTCAGTCAGGTTCCCAGCGCCCAGTATTCCACAATCTAAACAGATGTCATATTGCCAAGTCACAGGTTTCCACCATGAAACCTCAGACATGTTCCCAGGCCACAGAGTTCCAGAATCAAACCGTTCTCATGTTCCAAGGCCACAGGGTTCCAGAATCCACTGATGTCATGCTCCCAGGCCACAGGATTCCAGAATAAAACCTCTGTCATGTTCCCTGTCCACAGGGTTCCAGAACCAAGACTCAGTCAGGTTCCCAGGGCCCAGTATTCCACAATCTAGACAGATGTCATGTTCCCAGGCCACAGGTTTCCAGAATCAAACCATTGTCAAATTCCTAGGCCATGGGTTTCCAGTACCAGGCCACAGTCATGTTTCCAGGGCACAGGGTTCTACAATCAAACTTCTGTCATGTGGCCAATCCACAGATTTCTGCCATCAAACCTCAATTAAGTTCCCATGACACAGATTTCCAGAATCAAACCTCAGTCATATTCCCAGGACACATGTTTCCAGAATCAAATCTCAGTCATGTTTGCAGGACCCATGGTTCCACAATCAAACCACAGTCATGTTCCCAGGACAAAAGTGTCCAAAATCAAACCTCAGTCATGTTCCCAGGGAACAGGGTTCCAGTAACAAACCTCAGTAATGATACCAAGCCACAGGTTTCCACCATGAAACCTCATACATGTTCCCAGGCCACAGCGTTCCACAATCCACTGATGTCATGTTCCCAGGCCACAGGATTCCAGAATAAAACTTCAGTCATGTTCACAGTCCACAGGGTTCCAGAACCAAGCCTCAGTCAGGTTCCCAGGGCCCAGTATTCCACAATCTAAACAGATGTCATGTTCCCAGGCCACAGGTTTCCAGAATCACGCCTCAGTCATGTTCTCAGGCCACAGGGTTCCAGAATCAAACCAATGTCACATACCTAGGCCATGGTTTTCCAGTACCAGGCCACAGTCATGTTTCCAGGGCACAGGGTTCTACAATCAAACCTCTGTCATGTGGCCAGTCCACAGGTTTCTGCCATCAAACCTCAGTCAAGTTCCCAGGCCACAGATTTCCAGAATCAAACCTCAGTCATATTCCCTGGCCACAGTTTTCCAGAATCACGCCTCAGGCATGTTCCCAGGCCACAGGTTTCCAGAATCCACTGATGTCATGTTCCCAGGCCACCTGATTCCAGAATAAAACCTCAGTCATGTTCCCAGGCCACAGATTTCCAGAATCAAACCTCAGTCATATTCCCAGGCCACAGTTTTCCAGAATCACGCCTCAGTCCTGTTCCCAGGCCACAGGTTTCCAGAATCCACTGATGTCATGTTCCCAGGCCACCTGATTCCAGAATAAAACCTCAGTCATGTTCCCAGTCCACAGGGTTCCAGAACCAAGTCTCAGTCAGGTTCCCAGGGCCCAGTATTCCACAATCTAAACAGATGTCATGTTGCCAAGCCACAGGTTTCCACCATGAAACCTCAGACATGTTCCCAGGCCACAGGGTTCCAGAATCAAACCGTTCTCATGTTCCAAGGCCACAGGGTTCCGGAATCCACTGATGTCATGCTCCCAGGCCACAGGATTCCAGAATAAAACCTCAGTCATGTTCCCAGTCCACAGGGTTCCAGAACCAAGACTCAGTCAGGTTCCCAGGGCCCAGTATTCCACAATCTAAACAGATGTCATGTTCCCAGGCCACAGGTTTCCAGAATCAAACCTCAGTCATGTTCCCAGGCCATAGGGTTTCAGAATCAAACCATTGTCAAATTCCTAGGCCATGGGTTTCCAGTACCAGGCCACAGTCATGTTTCCAGGGCACAGGGTTCTACTATCAAACCTCTGTCATGTGGCCAGTCCACAGGTTTCTGCCATCAAACCTCAATCAAGTTCCCAGGCCACAGATTTCCAGAATCAAACCTCAGTCATATTCCCAGGACACATGGTTCCAGAATCAAATCTCAGTCATGTTTGCAGGGCCCATGGTTCCACAATCAAACCACAGTCATGTTCCCAGGACAAAAGTGTCCAGAATCAAACCTCAGTCATGTTCCCAGTCCACAGGGTTTCAGAACCAAGCCTCAGTCAGGTTCCCAGGGCACAGTATTACACAATCTAAACCGATGTCATGTTCCCCGGCCACAGGATTCCAGAATCACGCCTCAGTCTTGTTCCTGGACACAGGGTTCCAGAATCAAACCAATGTCAAGTTCCCAGGCCATGGGTTTCAAGTATCAGGTGGCAGTCATGTTTCCAGGGCACAGGGTTCTACAATCAAACCTCAGTCATGTTGCCAGTCCACAGATTTCTACCATCAATCCTCAGTCAAGTTCCCAGGCCACAGTTTTCCAGAATAACGCCTCAGTCATGTTCCCAGGCCACAGGGTTCCAGAATCCACTGATGTCATGTTCCCAGGCCACAGGATTCCAGAATAAAACCTCAGTCATGTTCCAAGTCCACAGGGTTCCAGAACCAAGACTCAGTCAGGTTCCCAGGGCCCAGTATTCCACAATCTAAACAGATGTCATGTTCCCAGGCCACAGGTTTCCAGAATCACGCCTCAGTCATCTTCTCGGGCCACAGGGTTCCAGAATCAAACCAATGTCAAATTCCTAGGCCATGGTTTTTCAGTACCCGGCCACAGTCATGTTCCCAGGGAACAGGGATCCAGAAATAAACCTCAGTCATGTTGCCAAGCCATAGGTTTCCACCAACAAACCTCAGACATGTTCCCAGGCCACAGTGTTCCAGAATCAAACCGTTCTCATGTTCCCAGGCCACAGCGTTCCAGAATCCACTGATGTCATGTTCCCAGGCCACAGGATTCCAGAATAAAACCTCAGTCATGTTCACAGTCCACAGGGTTCCAGAACCAAGCCTCAGTCAGGTTCCCAGGGCCCAGTATTCCACAATCTAAACAGATGTCATGTTCCCAGGCCACAGGATACCAAAATCACGCCTCAGTCTTGTTCCTGGCCACAGGGTTCCAGAATCAAACCAATGTCAAGTTCCCAGGCCATGGGTTTCAAGTATCAGTTCGCAGTCATGTTTCCAGGGCACAGGGTTCTACAATCAAACCTCAGTCATGTTGCCAGTCCACAGATTTCTACCATCAAGCCTCAGTCAAGTTCCCAGGCCACAGTTTTCCAGAATAATGCCTCAGTCAGGTTCCCAGGCCAAAGGGTTCCAGAATCAATCCAATGTCAAATTCCTAGGCCATGGGTTTCCAGTACCAGGCCACAGTCATGTTTCCAGGGCACAGGGTTCTACAATCAAACCTCAGTCATGTTGCCAGTCCACAGGTTTCTGCCATCAAACCTCAGTCAAGTTCCCAGGCCACAGATTTCCAGAATCCAACCTCAGTCATATTCCCAGGACACATGGTTCCAGAATCAAACCTCAGTCATGTTTGCAGGACCCATGATTCCACAATCAAAACACAGTCATGTTCCCAGCACAAAGGTGTCCAGAATCAAACCTCAGTCATGTTCCCAGGGAACAGGGATCCAGAAATAAACCTCAGTCATGTTGCCAAGCCATAGGTTTCCACCAACAAACCTCAGACATGTTCCCAGGCCACAGGGTTCCAGAATCCACTGATGTCATGTTCCCAGGCCACAGGGTTCCAGAAACAATCCTCAGTTATGTTCGCAGGCTACAGGGTTCCAGAATCAAACCTCAGTCATGTTCCCAGGCCACAGGGTTCCAGAACCAAGCCTCAGTCAGGTTCCCAGCGCCCAGTATTCCACAATCTAAACAGATGTCATATTGCCAAGTCACAGGTTTCCACCATGAAACCTCAGACATGTTCCCAGGCCACAGAGTTCCAGAATCAAACCGTTCTCATGTTCCAAGGCCACAGGGTTCCAGAATCCACTGATGTCATGCTCCCAGGCCACAGGATTCCAGAATAAAACCTCTGTCATGTTCCCTGTCCACAGGGTTCCAGAACCAAGACTCAGTCAGGTTCCCAGGGCCCAGTATTCCACAATCTAGACAGATGTCATGTTCCCAGGCCACAGGTTTCCAGAATCAAACCATTGTCAAATTCCTAGGCCATGGGTTTCCAGTACCAGGCCACAGTCATGTTTCCAGGGCACAGGGTTCTACAATCAAACTTCTGTCATGTGGCCAATCCACAGATTTCTGCCATCAAACCTCAATTAAGTTCCCATGACACAGATTTCCAGAATCAAACCTCAGTCATATTCCCAGGACACATGTTTCCAGAATCAAATCTCAGTCATGTTTGCAGGACCCATGGTTCCACAATCAAACCACAGTCATGTTCCCAGGACAAAAGTGTCCAAAATCAAACCTCAGTCATGTTCCCAGGGAACAGGGTTCCAGTAACAAACCTCAGTAATGATACCAAGCCACAGGTTTCCACCATGAAACCTCATACATGTTCCCAGGCCACAGCGTTCCACAATCCACTGATGTCATGTTCCCAGGCCACAGGATTCCAGAATAAAACTTCAGTCATGTTCACAGTCCACAGGGTTCCAGAACCAAGCCTCAGTCAGGTTCCCAGGGCCCAGTATTCCACAATCTAAACAGATGTCATGTTCCCAGGCCACAGGATTCCAAAATCACGCCTCAGTCTTGTTCCTGGCCACAGGGTTCCAGAATCAAACCAATGTCAAGTTCCCAGGCCATGGGTTTCAAGTATCAGTTCGCAGTCATGTTTCCAGGGCACAGGGTTCTACAATCAAACCTCAGTCATGTTACCAGTCCACACATTTCTACCATCAAACCTCAGTCAAGTTCCCAGGCCACAATTTTCCAGAATAATGCCTCAGTCAGGTTCCCAGGCCAAAGGGTTCCAGAATCAATCCAATGTCAAATTCCTAGGCCATGGGTTTCCAGTACCAGGCCACAGTCATGTTTCCAGGGCACAGGGTTCTACAATCAAACCTCAGTCATGTTGCCAGTCCACAGGTTTCTGCCATCAAACCTCAGTCAAGTTCCCAGGCCACAGATTTCCAGAATCCAACCTCATTCATATTCCCAGGACACATGGTTCCAGAATCAAACCTCAGTCATGTTTGCAGGACCCATGATTCCACAATCAAAACACAGTCAAGTTCCCAGCACAAAGGTGTCCACAATCAAACCTCAGTCATGTTCCCAGGGAACAGGGATCCAGAAATAAACCTCAGTCATGTTGCCAAGCCATAGGTTTCCACCAACAAACCTCAGACATGTTCCCAGGCCACAGGGTTCCAGAATCCACTGATGTCATGTTCCCAGGACACAGGGTTCCAGAAGCAATCCTCAGTTATGTTCGCAGGCTACAGGGTTCCAGAATCAAACCTCAGTCATGTTCCCAGTCCACAGGGTTCCAGAACCAAGCCTCAGTCAGATTCCCAGGGCACAGTATTCCACAATCTAAACAGATGTCATGTTCCCAGGCCACAGGTTTCCTGAATCACGCCTCAGTCATATTCCCAGGCCACAGGGTTCCAGAATCAAATCAATGTCAACTTCCTAGGCCATGGGTTTCCAGTACCAGTACACAGTCATGTTTCCAGGGCACAGGGTTCTACAATCAAACCTCTGTCATGTGGCCAGTCCACAGGTTTCTGCCATCAAACCTCAGTCAAGTTCCCAGGCCACAGATTTCCAGAATCAAACCTCAGTCATAGTCCCAGGACACATGGTTCCAGAATCGAACCTCAGTCATGTTTGCAGGACCCATGGTTCCACAATCAAAGCACAGTCATGTTCCCAGGACAAAGCTGTCCAGAATCAAACCTCAGTCATGTTCCCAGGGAACAGGGTTCCTGTAACAAACCTCAGTCATGTTGCCAAGCCACAGGTTTCCACCATCAAACCTCAGACATGTTCCCAGGCCACAGGGTTCCAGAATCAAACCGTTCTCATGTTCCCAGTCCACAGGGTTCCAGAACCAAGACTCAGTCAGGTTCCAAGGGCCCAGTATTCCACAATCTAAACAGATGTCATGTTCCCAGGCCACAGGATTCCAGAATCACGCCTCAGTCTTGTTCCTGGACACAGGGTTCCAGAATCAAACCAATGTCTAGTTCCCAGGCCATGGGTTTCAAGTATCAGGTCGCAGTCATGTTTCCAGGGCACAGGGTTCTACAATCAAACCTCAGTCATGTTGCCAGGGAACAGGGTTCCAGTAACAAACCTCAGTCATGTTGCCAAGCCACAGGTTTCCACCATCAAACCTCAGACATGTTCCCAGGCCACAGGGTTCCAGAATCAAAGCGTTCTCATGCTCCCAGTCCACAGGGTTCCAGAACCAAGACTCAGTCAGGTTCCAAGGGCCCAGTATTCCACAATCTAAACAGATGTCATGTTCCCAGGCCACAGGATTCCAGAATCACGCCTCAGTCTTGTTCCTGGACACAGGGTTCCAGAATCAAACCAATGTCAAGTTCCCATGCCATGGGTTTCAAGTATCAGGTCGCAGTCATGTTTCCAGGGCACAGGGTTCTACAATCAAACCTCAGTCATGTTGCCAGTCCACAGATTTCTACCATCAATCCTCAGTCAAGTTCCCAGGCCACAGTTTTCCAGAATAACACCTCAGTCATGTTCCCAGGCCACAGGGTTCCAGAATCCACTGATGTCATGTTCCCAGGCCACAGGATTCCAGAATAAAACCTCAGTCATGTTCAAAGTCCAAAGGGTTCCAGAACCAAGACTCAGTCAGCTTCCCAGGGCCCAGTATTCCACAATCTAAACAGATGTCATGTTCCCAGGCCACAGGTTTCCAGAATCACGCCTCAGTCATCTTCTCGGGCCACAGGGTTCCAGAATCAAACCAATGTCAAATTCCTAGGCCATGGTTTTCCAGTACCAGGCCACAGTCATGTTCCCAGGGAACAGGGATCCAGAAATAAACCTCAGTCATGTTGCCAAGCCATAGGTTTCCACCAACAAACCTCAGACATGTTCCCAGGCCACAGTGTTCCAGAATCAAACCGTTCTCATGTTCCCAGGCCACAGCGTTCCAGAATCCACTGATGTCATGTTCCCAGGCCACAGGATTCCAGAATAAACCTCAGTCATGTTCAAAGTCCAAAGGGTTCCAGAACCAAGCCTCAGTCAGGTTCCCAGGGCCCAGTATTCCACAATCTAAACAAATGTCATGTTCCCAGGCCACAGGATACCAAAATCACGCCTCAGTCTTGTTCCTGGCCACAGGGTTCCAGAATCAAACCAATGTCAATTTCCCAGGCCATGGGTTTCAAGTATCAGTTCGCAGTCATGTTTCCAGGGCACAGGGTTCTACAATCAAACCTCAGTCATGTTGCCAGTCCACAGATTTCTACCATCAAACCTCAGTCAAGTTCCCAGGCCACAGTTTTCCAGAATAACGCCTCAGTCATGTTCCCAGGCCAAAGGGTTCCAGAATCAAACCAATGTCAAATTCCTAGGCCATGGTTTTCCAGTACCAGACCACAGTCATGTTTCCAGGGCACAGGGTTCTACAATCAAACCTCAGTCATGTTGCCAGTCCACAGGTTTCTGCCATCAAACCTCAGTCAAGTTCCCAGGCCACAGATTTCCAGAATCAAACCTCAGTCATATTCCCAGGACACATGGTTCCAGAATCAAACCTCAGTCATGTTCCCAGGGAACAGGGTTCCAGTAACAAACCTCAGTCATGTTGCCAAGCCACAGGTTTCCACCATCAAACCTCAGACATGTTCCCAGGCCACAGGGTTCCAGAATCAAACCGTTCTCATGCTCTCAGTCCACAGGGTTCCAGAACCAAGACTCAGTCAGGTGTCAAGGGCCCAGTATTCCACAATCTAAACAGATGTCATGTTCCCAGGCCACAGGATTCCAGAATCACGCCTCAGTCTTGTTCCTGGACACAGGGTTCCAGAATCAAACCAATGTCAAGTTCCCATGCCATGGGTTTCAAGTATCAGGTCGCAGTCATGTTTCCAGGGCACAGGGTTCTACAATCAAACCTCAGTCATGTTGCCAGTCCACAGATTTCTACCATCAATCCTCAGTCAAGTTCCCAGGCCACAGTTTTCCAGAATAACGCCTCAGTCATGTTCCCAGGCCACAGGGTTCCAGAATCCACTGATGTCATGTTCCCAGGCCACAGGATTCCAGAATAAAACCTCAGTCATGTTCCAAGTCCACAGGGTTCCAGAACCAAGACTCAGTCAGCTTCCCAGGGCCCTGTATTCCACAATCTAAACAGATGTCATGTTCCCAGGCCACAGGTTTCCAGAATCACGCCTCAGTCATCTTCTCGGGCCACAGGGTTCCAGAATCAAACCAATGTCAAATTCCTAGGCCATGGTTTTCCAGTACCAGGCCACAGTCATGTTCCCAGGGAACAGGGATCCAGAAATAAACCTCAGTCATGTTGCCAAGCCATAGGTTTCCACCAACAAACCTCAGACATGTTCCCAGGCCACAGAGTTCCAGAATCAAACCGTTCTCATGTTCCAAGGCCACAGGGTTCCAGAATCCACTGATGTCATGCTCCCAGGCCACAGGATTCCAGAATAAAACTTCTGTCATGTTCCCTGTCCACAGGGTTCCAGAACCAAGACTCAGTCAGGTTCCCAGGGCCCAGTATTCCACAATCTAGACAGATGTCATGTTCCCAGGCCACAGGTTTCAGAATCAAACCATTATCAAATTCCTAGGCCATGGGTTTCCAGTACCAGGCCACAGTCATGTTTCCAGGGCACAGGGTTCTACAATCAAACTTCCGTCATGTGGCCAATCTACAGGTTTCTGCCATCAAACCTCAATCAAGTTCCCATGACACAGATTGCCAGAATCAAACCTCAGTCATATTCCCAGGACACATGTTTCCAGAATCAAATCTCAGTCATGTTTGCAGGACCCATGGTTCCACAATCAAACCACAGTCATGTTCCCAGCACAAAAGTGTCCAGAATCAAACCTCAGTCATGTTCCCAGGGAACAGGGATCCAGAAATAAACCTCAGTCATGTTGCCAAGCCATAGGTTTCCACCAACAAACCTCAGACATGTTCCCAGGCCACAGGGTTCCAGAATCCACTGATGTCATGTTCCCAGGCCACAGGGTTCCAGAAGCAATCCTCAGTTATGTTCGCAGGCTACAGGGTTCCAGAATCAAACTTCAGTCATGTTCCCAGTCCACAGGGTTCCAGAACCAAGCCTCAGTCAGATTCCCAGGGCACAGTATTCCACAATCTAAACAGATGTCATGTTCCCAGGCCACAGATTTCCTGAATCACGCCTCAGTCATGTTCCCAGACCACAGGGTTCCAGAATCAAATCAATGTCAAATTCCTAGGCCATGGGTTTCCAGTACCAGTCCACAGTCATGTTTCCAGGGCACAGGGTTCTACAATCAAACCTCTGTCATGTGGCCAGTCCACAGGTTTCTGCCATCAAACCTCAGTCAAGTTCCCAGGCCACAGATTTCCAGAATCAAACCTCAGTCATAGTCCCAGGACACATGGTTCCAGAATCAAACCTCAGTCATGTTTGCAGGACCCATGGTTCCAAAATCAAAGCACAGTCATGTTCCCAGTACAAAGCTGTCCAGAATCAAACCTCAGTCATGTTCCCAGGGAACAGGGTTCCAGTAACAAACCTCAGTCATGTTGCCAAGCCACAGGTTTCCACCATCAAACCTCAGACATGTTCCCAGGCCACAGGGTTCCAGAATCAAACTGTTCTCATGCTCCCAGTCCACAGGGTTCCAGAACCAAGACTCAGTCAGGTTCCAAGGGCCCAGTATTCCACAATCTATACAGATGTCATGTTCCCAGGCCACAGGATTCCAGAATCACGCCTCAGTCTTGTTCCTGGACACAGGGTTCCAGAATCAAACCAATGTCAAGTTCCCATGCCATGGGTTTCAAGTATCAGGTCGCAGTCATGTTTCCAGGGCACAGGGTTCTACAATCAAACCTCAGTCATGTTGCCAGTCCACAGATTTCTACCATCAATCCTCAGTCAAGTTCCCAGGCCACAGTTTTCCAGAATAACGCCTCAGTCATGTTCCCAGTCCACAGGATTCCAGAATCCACTGATGTCATGTTCCCAGGCCACAGGATTCCAGAATAAAACCTCAGTCATGTTCCAAGTCCACAGGGTTCCAGAACCAAGCCTCAGTCAGGTTCCCAGGGCCCAGTATTCCACAATCTAAACAGATGTCATGTTCCCAGGCCACAGGTTTCCAGAATCACGCCTCAGTCATGTTCTCAGGCCACAGGGCTCCAGAATCAAACCAATGTAACATTCCTAGGCCATGGTTTTCCAGTACCAGGCCACAGTCATGTTTCCAGGGCACAGGGTTCTACAATCAGACCTCTGTCATGTGGCCAGTCCACAGGTTTCTGCCATCAAACCTCAGTCAAGTTCCCAGGCCACAGATTTCCAGAATCAAACCTCAGTCATATTCCCAGGCCACAGTTTTTCAGAATCACGCCTCAGGCATGTTCCCAGGCCACAGGTTTCCAGAATCCACTGATGTCATGTTCCCAGGCCACCTGATTCCAGAATAAAACCTCAGTCATGTTCCCAGGCCACAGATTTCCAGAATCAAACCTCAGTCATATTCCCAGGCCACAGTTTTCCAGAATCACGCCTCAGTCATGTTCCCAGGCCACAGGTTTCCAGAATCCACTGATGTCATGTTCCCAGGCCACCTGATTCCAGAATAAAACCTCAGTCATGTTCCCAGTCCACAGGGTTCCAGAACCAAGTCTCAGTCAGGTTCCCAGGGCCCAGTATTCCACAATCTAAACAGATGTCATGTTGCCAAGCCACAGGTTTCCACCATGAAACCTCAGACATGTTCCCAGGCCACAGGGTTCCAGAATCAAACCGTTCTCATGTTCCAAGGCCACAGGGTTCCGGAATCCACTGATGTCATGCTCCCAGGCCACAGGATTCCAGAATAAAACCTCAGTCATGTTCCCAGTCCACAGGGTTCCAGAACCAAGACTCAGTCAGGTTCCCAGGGCCCAGTATTCCACAATCTAAACAGATGTCATGTTCCCAGGCCACAGGTTTCCAGAATCAAACCTCAGTCATGTTCCCAGGCCATAGGGTTCCAGAATCAAACCATTGTCAAATTCCTAGGCCATGGGTTTCCAGTACCAGGCCACAGTCATGTTACCAGGGCACAGGGTTCTACTATCAAACCTCTGTCATGTGGCCAGTCCACAGGTTTCTGCCATCAAACCTCAATCAAGTTCCCAGGCCACAGATTTCCAGAATCAAACCTCAGTCATATTCCCAGGACACATGGTTCCAGAATCAAATCTCAGTCATGTTTGCAGGACCCATGGTTCCACAATCAAACCACAGTCATGTTCCCAGGACAAAAGTGTCCAGAATCAAACCTCAGTCATGTTCCCAGTCCACAGGGTTTCAGAACCAAGCCTCAGTCAGGTTCCCAGGGCACAGTATTACACAATCTAAACCGATGTCATGTTCCCAGGCCACAGGATTCCAGAATCACGTCTCAGTCTTGTTCCTGGACACAGGGTTCCAGAATCAAACCAATGTCAAGTTCCCAGGCCATGGGTTTCAAGCATCAGGTCGCAGTCATGTTTCCAGGGCACAGGGTTCTACAATCAAACCTCAGTCATGTTGCCAGTCCACAGATTTCTACCATCAATCCTCAGTCAAGTTCCCAGGCCACAGTTTTCCAGAATAACGCCTCAGTCATGTTCCCAGGCCACAGGGTTCCAGAATCCACTGATGTCATGTTCCCAGGCCACAGGATTCCAGAATAAAACCTCAGTCATGTTCCAAGTCCACAGGGTTCCAGAACCAAGACTCAGTCAGGTTCCCAGGGCCCAGTATTCCACAATCTAAACAGATGTCATGTTCCCAGGCCACAGGTTTCCAGAATCACGCCTCAGTCACCTTCTCGGGCCACAGGGTTCCAGAATCAAACCAATGTCAAATTCCTAGGCCATGGTTTTTCAGTACCCGGCCACAGTCATGTTCCCAGGGAACAGGGATCCAGAAATAAACCTCAGTCATGTTGCCAAGCCATAGGTTTCCACCAACAAACCTCAGACATGTTCCCAGGCCACAGTGTTCCAGAATCAAACCGTTCTCATGTTCCCAGGCCACAGCGTTCCAGAATCCACTGATGTCATGTTCCCAGGCCACAGGATTCCAGAATAAAACCTCAGTCATATTCACAGTCCACAGGGTTCCAGAACCAAGCCTCAGTCAGGTTTCCAGGGCCCAGTATTCCACAATCTAAACAGATGTCATGTTCCCAGGCCACAGGATACCAAAATCACGCCTCAGTCTTGTTCCTGGCCACAGGGTTCCAGAATCAAACCAATGTCAAGTTCCCAGGCCATGGGTTTCAAGTATCAGGTCGCAGTCATGTTTCCAGTGCACAGGGTTCTACAATCAAACCTCAGTCATGTTGCCAGTCCACAGATTTCTACCATCAAACCTCAGTCAAGTTCCCAGGTCACAGTTTTCCAGAATAATGCCTCAGTCAGGTTCCCAGGCCAAAGGGTTCCAGAATCAATCCAATGTCAAATTCCTAGGCCATGGGTTTCCAGTACCAGGCCACAGTCATGTTTCCAGGGCACAGGGTTCTACAATCAAACCTCAGTCATGTTGCCAGTCCACAGGTTTCTGCCATCAAACCTCAGTCAAGTTCCCAGGCCACAGATTTCCAGAATCCAACCTCAGTCATATTCCCAGGACACATGGTTCCAGAATCAAACCTCAGTCATGTTTGCAGGACCCATGATTCCACAATCAAAACACAGTCATGTTCCCAGCACAAAGGTGTCCAGAATCAAACCTCAGTCATGTTCCCAGGGAACAGGGATCCAGGAATAAACCTCAGTCATGTTGCCAAGCCATAGGTTTCCACCAACAAACCTCAGACATGTTCCCAGGCCACAGGGTTCCAGAATCCACTGATGTCATGTTCCCAGGCCACAGGGTTCCAGAAACAATCCTCAGTTATGTTCGCAGGCTACAGGGTTCCAGAATCAAACCTCAGTCATGTTCCGAGGCCACAGGGTTCCAGAACCAAGCCTCAGTCAGGTTCCCAGCGCCCAGTATTCCACAATCTAAACAGATGTCATATTGCCAAGCCACAGGTTTCCACCATGAAACCTCAGACATGTTCCCAGGCCACAGAGTTCCAGAATCAAACCGTTCTCATGTTCCCAGGCCACAGCGTTCCAGAATCCACTGATGTCATGTTCCCAGGCCACATGATTCCAGAATAAAACTTCAGTCATGTTCACAGTCCACAGGGTTCCAGAACCAAGCCTCAGTCAGGTTCCCAGGGCCCAGTATTCCACAATCTAAACAGATGTCATGTTCCCAGGCCACAGGATTCCAAAATCACGCCTCAGTCTTGTTCCTGGCCACAGGGTTCCAGAATCAAACCAATGTCAAGTTCCCAGGCCATGGGTTTCAAGTATCAGTTCGCAGTCATGTTTCCAGGGCACAGGGTTCTACAATCAAACCTCAGTCATGTTACCAGTCCACACATTTCTACCATCAAACCTCAGTCAAGTTCCCAGGCCACAATTTTCCAGAATAATGCCTCAGTCAGGTTCCCAGGCCAAAGGGTTCCAGAATCAATCCAATGTCAAATTCCTAGGCCATGGGTTTCCAGTACCAGGCCACAGTCATGTTTCCAGGACACAGGGTTCAACAATCAAACCTCAGTCATGTTGCCAGTCCACAGGTTTCTGCCATCAAACCTCAGTCAAGTTCCCAGCCACAGATTTCCAGAATCCAACCTCAGTCATATTCCCAGGACACATGGTTCCAGAATCAAACCTCAGTCATGTTTGCAGGACCCATGATTCCACAATCAAAACACAGTCAAGTTCACAGCACAAAGGTGTCCAGAATCAAACCTCAGTCATGTTCCCAGGGAACAGGGATCCAGAAATAAACCTCAGTCATGTTGCCAAGCCATAGGTTTCCACCAACAAACCTCAGACATGTTCCCAGGCCACAGGGTTCCAGAATCCACCGATGTCATGTTCCCAGGCCACAGGGTTCCAGAAGCAATCCTCAGTTATGTTCGCAAGCTACAGGGTTCCAGAATCAAACCTCAGTCATGTTCCCAGTCCACAGGGTTCCAGAACCAAGCCTCAGTCAGATTCCCAGGGCACAGTATTCCACAATCTAAACAGATGTCATGTTCCCAGGCCACAGGTTTCCTGAATCACGCCTCAGTCATGTTCCCAGGCCACAGGGTTCCAGAATCAAATCAATGTCAAATTCCTAGGCCATGGGTTTCCAGTACCAGTCCACAGTCATGTTTCCAGGGCACAGGGTTCTACAATCAAAACTCTGTCATGTGGCCAGTCCACAGGTTTCTGCCATCAAACCTCAGTCAAGTTCCCAGGCCACAGATTTCCAGAATGAAACCTCAGTCATAGTCCCAGGACACATGGTTCCAGAATCGAACCTCAGTCATGTTTGCAGGACCCATGGTTCCACAATCAAAGCACAGTCATGTTCCCAGGACAAAGCTGTCCAGAATCAAACCTCAGTCATGTTCCCAGGGAACAGGGTTCCAGTAACAAACCTCAGTCATGTTGCCAAGCCACAGGTTTCCACCATCAAACCTCAGACATGTTCCCAGGCCACAGGGTTCCAGAATCAAACCGTTCTCATGCTCCCAGTCCACAGGGTTCCAGAACCAAGACTCAGTCAGGTTCCAAGGGCCCAGTATACCACAATCTAAACAGATGTCATGTTCCCAGGCCACAGGATTCCAGAATCACAACTCAGTCTTGTTCCTGGACACAGGGTTCCAGAATCAAACCAATGTCAAGTTCCCATGCCATGGGTTTCAAGTATCAGGTCGCAGTCATGTTTCCAGGGCACAGGGTTCTACAATCAAACCTCAGTCATGTTGCCAGTCCACAGATTTCTACCATCAATCCTCAGTCAAGTTCCCAGGCCACAGTTTTCCAGAATAACGCCTCAGTCATGTTCCCAGGCCACAGGGTTCCAGAATCCACTGAGGTCATGTTCCCAGGCCACAGGATTCCAGAATAAAACCTCAGTCATGTTCCAAGTCCACAGGGTTCCAGAACCAAGACTCAGTCAGCTTCCCAGGGCCCAGTATTCCACAATCTAAACAGATGTCATGTTCCCAGGCCACAGGTTTCCAGAATCACGCCTCAGTCATCTTCTCGGGCCACAGGGTTCCAGAATCAAACCAATGTCAAATTCCTAGGCCATGGTTTTCCAGTACCAGGCCACAGTCATGTTCCCAGGGAACAGGGATCCAGAAATAAACCTCCGTCATGTTGCCAAGCCATAGGTTTCCACCAACAAACCTCAGACATGTTCCCAGGCCACAGTGTTCCAGAATCAAACCGTTCTCATGTTCCCAGGCCACAGCGTTCCAGAATCCACTGATGTCATGTTCCCAGGCCACAGGATTCCAGAATAAACCTCAGTCATGTTCAAAGTCCAAAGGGTTCCAGAACCAAGCCTCAGTCAGGTTCCCAGGGCCCAGTATTCCACAATCTAAACAGATGTCATGTTCCCAGGCCACAGGATACCAAAATCACGCCTCAGTCTTGTTCCTGGACAAAGGGTTCCAGAATCAAACCAATGTCAATTTCCCAGGCCATGGGGTTCAAGTATCAGTTCGCAGTCATGTTTCCAGGGCACAGGGTTCTACAATCAAACCTCAGTCATGTTGCCAGTCCACAGATTTCTACCATCAAACCTCAGTCAAGTTCCCAGGCCACAGTTTTCCAGAATAACGCCTCAGTCATGTTCCCAGGCCAAAGGGTTCCAGAATCAAACCAATGTCAAATTCCTAGGCCATGGTTTTCCAGTACCAGACCACAGTCATGTTTCCAGGGCACAGGGTTCTACAATCAAACCTCAGTCATGTTGCCAGTCCACAGGTTTCTGCCATCAAACCTCAGTCAAGTTCCCAGGCCACAGATTTCCAGAATCAAACCTCAGTCATATTCCCAGGACACATGGTTCCAGAATCAAACCTCAGTCATGTTCCCAGGGAACAGGGTTCCAGTAACAAACCTCAGTCATGTTGCCAAGCCACAGGTTTCCACCATCAAACCTCAGACATGTTCCCAGGCCACAGGGTTCCAGAATCAAACCGTTCTCATGCTCCCAGTCCACAGGGTTCCAGAACCAAGCCTCAGTCAGGTTCCAAGGGCCCAGTATTCCACAATCTAAACAGATGTCATGTTCCCAGGCCACAGGATTCCAGAATCACGCCTCAGTCTTGTTCCTGGACACAGGGTTCCAGAATCAAACCAATGTCAAGTTCCCAGGCCATGGTTTTCAAGTATCAGGTCGCAGTCATGTTTCCAGGGCACAGGGTTCTACAATCAAACCTCAGTCATGTTTCCAGTCCACAGATTTCTACCATCAATCCTCAGTCAAGTTCCCAGGCCACAGTTTTCCAGAATAACGCCTCAGTCATGTTCCCAGGCCACAGGGTTCCAGAATCCACTGATGTCATGTTCCCAGGCCACAGGATTCCAGAATAAAACCTCAGTCATGTTCCAAGTCCACAGGGTTCCAGAACCAAGACTCAGTCAGGTTCCCAGGGCCCAGTATTCCACAATCTAAACAGATGTCATGTTCCCAGGCCACAGGTTTCCAGAATCACGCTTCAGTCATGTTCTCAGGCCACAGGGTTCCAGAATCAAACCAATGTCACATTCCTAGGCCATGGTTTTCCAGTACCAGGCCACAGTCATGTTTCCAGGGCACAGGGTTCTACAATCAAACCTCTGTCATGTGGCCAGTCCACAGGTTTCTGCCATCAAACCTCAGTCAAGTTCCCAGGCCACAGATTTCCAGAATCAAACCTCAGTCATATTCCCAGGCCACAGTTTTCCAGAATCACGCCTCAGGCATGTTCCCAGGCCACAGGTTTCCAGAATCCACTGATGTCATGTTCCCAGGCCACCTGATTCCAGAATAAAACCTCAGTCATGTTCCCAGGCCACAGATTTCCAGAATCAAACCTCAGTCATATTCCCAGGCCACAGTTTTCCAGAATCACGCCTCAGACATGTTCCCAGGCCACAGGTTTCCAGAATCCACTGATGTCATGTTCCCAGGCCACCTGATTCCAGAATAAAACCTCAGTCATGTTCCCAGTCCACAGGGTTCCAGAACCAAGTCTCAGTCAGGTTCCCAGGGCCCAGTATTCCACAATCTAAACAGATGTCATGTTGCCAAGCCACAGGTTTCCACCATGAAACCTCAGACATGTTCCCAGGCCACAGGGTTCCAGAATCAAACCGTTCTCATGTTCCAAGGCCACAGGGTTCCGGAATCCACTGATGTCATGCTCCCAGGCCACAGGATTCCAGAATAAAACCTCAGTCATGTTCCCAGTCCACAGGGTTCCAGAACCAAGACTCAGTCAGGTTCCCAGGGCCCAGTATTCCACAATCTAAACAGATGTCATGTTCCCAGGCCACAGGTTTCCAGAATCAAACCTCAGTCATGTTCCCAGGCCATAGGGTTCCAGAATCAAACCATTGTCAAATTCCTAGGCCATGGGTTTCCAGTACCAGGCCACAGTCATGTTTCCAGGGCACAGGGTTCTACAATCAAACCTCAGTCATGTTGCCAGTCCACAGGTTTCTGCCATCAAACCTCAGTCAAGTTCCCAGGCCACAGATTTCCAGAATCAAACCTCAGTCATATTCCCAGGACACATGGCTCCAGAATCAAACCTCAGTCATGTTTGCAGGACCCATGGTTCCACAATCAAAGCACAGTCATGTTCCCAGGACAAAGCTGTCCAGAATCAAACCTCAGTCATGTTCCCAGGGAACAGGGTTCCAATAACAAACCTCAGTCATGTTGCCAAGCCACAGGTTTCCACCATCAAACCTCAGACATATTCCCAGGACACAGGGTTCCAGAATCAAACCGTTCTCATGTTCCCAGTCCACAGGGTTCCAGAACCAAGGCTCAGTCAGGTTCCCTGGGCCCAGTATTCCACAATCTAAACAGATGTCATGTTCCCAGGCCACAGGATTCCAGAATCACGCCTCAGTCTTGTTCCTGGACACAGGGTTCCAGAATCAAACCAATGTCAAGTTCCCAGGCCATGGGTTTCAAGTATCAGGTCGCAGTCATGTTTCCAGGGCACAGGGTTCTAAAATCAAACCTCAGTCATGTTGCCAGTCCACAGATTTCTACCATCAATCCTCAGTCAAGTTCCCAGGCCAAAGTTTTCCAGAATAACGCCTCAGTCATGTTCCCAGGCCACAGGGTTCCAGAACCAAGACTCAGTCAGGTTCCCAGGGCCCAGTATTCCACAATCTGAACAGATGTCATGTTCCCAGGCCACAGGTTTCCAGAATCAAACCTCAGTCATGTTCCCAGGCCATAGGGTTCCAGAATCAAACCAATGTCAAATTCCTAGGCCATGGTTTTCCAGTACCAGGCCACAGTCATGTTTCCAGGGCACAGGGTTCTACAATCAAACCTCTGTCATGTGGCCAGTCCACAGGTTTCTGCCATCAAACCTCAGTCAAGTTCCCAGGCCACAGATTTCCAGAATCAAACCTCAGTCATATTCCCAGGACACATGGTTCCAGAATCAAACCTCAGTCATGTTTGCAGGACCCATGATTCCACAATCAAAGCACAGTCATGTTCCCAGGACAAAGCTGTCCAGAATCAAACCTCAGTCATGTTCCCAGGGAACAAGGTTCCAGTAACAAACCTCAGTCATGTTGCCAAGCCACAGGTTTCCACCATCAAACCTCAGACATGTTCCCAGGCCACAGGGTTCCAGAATCAAACCGTTCTCAGGTTCCCAGGCCACAGGGTTCCAGAATCAACTGATGTCATGTTCCCAGGCCACAGGATTCCATAATAAAACCTCAGTCATGTTCCCAGTCCACAGGGTTCCAGAACCAAGACTCAGTCAGGTTCCCAGGGCACAGTATTCCACAATCTAAACAGATGTCATGTTCCCAGGCCACAGGATTCCAGAATCACGCCTCAGTCTTGTTCCTGGACACAGGGTTCCAGAATCAAACCAATGTAAAGTTCCCAGGCCATGGGTTTCAAGTATCAGGTCACAGTCATGTTTCCAGGGCACATGGTTCTACAATCAAACCTCAGTCATGTTGCCAGTCCACAGATTTCTACCATCAATCCTCAGTCAAGTTCCCAGGCCACAGTTTTCCAGAATAACGCCTCAGTCATGTTCCCAGGCCACAGGGTTCCAGAATCCACTGATGTCATGTTCCCAGGCCACAGGATTCCAGAATAAAACCTCATTCATGTTCCAAGTCCACAGGGTTCCAGAACCAAGACTCAGTCAGCTTCCCAGGGCCCAGTATTCCACAATCTAAACAGATGTCATGTTCCCAGGCCACAGGTTTCCAGAATCACGCCTTAGTCATGTTCTCAGGCCACAGGGTTCCAGAATCAAACCAATGTCAAATTCCTAGGCCATGGTTTTCCAGTACCAGGCAACAGTCATGTTTCCAGGGCACAGGGTTCTACAATCAAACCTCTGTCATGTGGCCAGTCCACAGGTTTCTGCCATCAAACCTCAGTCAAGTTCCCAGGCCACAGATTTCCAGAATCAAACCTCAGTCATATTCCCAGGCCACAGTTTTCCAGAATCACGCCTCAGTCATGTTCCCAGGCCACAGGTTTCCAGAATCCACTGATGTCATGTTCCCAGGCCACCTGATTCCAGAATAAAACCTCAGTCATGTTCCCAGGCCACAGATTTCCAGAATCAAACCTCAGTCATATTCCCAGGCCACAGTTTTCCAGAATCACGCCTCAGTCATGTTCCCAGGCCACAGGTTTCCAGAATCCACTGATGTCATGTTCCCAGGCCACCTGATTCCAGAATAAAACCTCAGTCATGTTCCCAGTCCACAGGGTTCCAGAACCAAGTCTCAGTCAGGTTCCCAGGGCCCAGTATTCCACAATCTAAACAGATGTCATGTTGCCAAGACACAGGTTTCCACCATGAAACCTCAGACATGTTCCCAGGCCACAGGGTTCCAGAATCAAACCGTTCTCATGTTCCAAGGCCACAGGGTTCCGGAATCCACTGATGTCATGCTCCCAGGCCACAGGATTCCAGAATAAAACCTCAGTTATGTTCCCAGTCCACAGGGTTCCAGAACCAAGACTCAGTCAGGTTCCCAGGGCCCAGTATTCCACAATCTAAACAGATGTCATGTTCCCAGGCCACAGGTTTCCAGAATCAAACCTCAGTCATGTTCCCAGGCCATAGGGTTCCAGAATCAAACCATTGTCAAATTCCTAGGCCATGGTTTTCCAGTACCAGGCCACAGTCATGTTTCCAGGGCACAGGGTTCTACAATCAAACCTCTGTCATGTTGCCAGTCCACAGGTTTCTGCCATCAAACCTCAGTCAAGTTCCCAGGCCACAGATTTCCAGAATCCAACCTCAGTCATATTCCCAGGACACATGGTTCCAGAATCAAACCTCAGTCATGTTTGCAGGACCCATGATTCCACAATCAAAACACAGTCATGTTCCCAGCACAAAGGTGTCCAGAATCAAACCTCAGTCATGTTCCCAGGGAACAGGGATCCAGAAATAAACCTCAGTCATGTTGCCAAGCCATAGGTTTCCACCATCAAACCTCAGACATGTTCCCAGGCCACAGGGTTCCAGAATCCACTGATGTCATGTTCCCAGGCCACAGGGTTCCAGAAACAATCCTCAGTTATGTTCACAGGCTACAGGGTTCCAGAATCAAACCTCAGTCATGTTCCCAGTCCACAGGGTTCCAGAACCAAGCCTCAGTCAGATTCCCAGGGCACAGTATTCCACAATCTAAACAGATGTCAGGTTCCCAGGCCACAAGTTTCCAGAATCACGCCTCAGTCATGTTCCCAGGCCACAGGGATCCAGAATCAAACCTCAGTCATGTTCCCAGGCCATAGGGTACCACCATCAATCCTCAGTCATATTCCCAGATCACAGGTTTCCACAATCAAACCGATTTCATGTTCCCAGGCAACAGGGTACCAGAATCCAAACCGATATCATGTTCCCAGGCCACAGGATTCCACAATCTAACATCAGTCATGTTCCAAGGCCAATGGTTTCCAGAATCAAACCACAGTCATATTCCTAGGCCACATGGTTCCAGAATCAAACCTCAGTTATATTCCCAGTCCACAGGAATCCAGAACCAAGCCTTCAGTCAGGATCCCAGGGCACAGTATTCCACAATCTAAACAGATGTCATGTTCCCAGGCCACAGGTTTCCAGAATCACGCCTCAGTCATGTTCCCAGGCCACAGGGTTCCAGAATCAAACCAATGTCAAATTCCTAGGCCATGGGTTTCCAGTACCAGTCCACAGTCATGTTTCCAGGGCACAGGGTTCTACAATCAAACCTCTGTCATGTTGCCAGTCCACAGGTTTCTGCCATCAAACCTCAGTCAAGTTCCCAGGCCACAGATTTCCAGAATCAAACCTCAGTCATATTCCCAGGACACATGGCTCCAGAATCAAACCTCAGTCATGTTTGCAGGACCCATGGTTCCACAATCAAACCACAGTCGTGTTCCCAGGACAAAGCTGTCCAGAATCAAACCTCAGTCATTTTCCCAGGGAACAGGGTTCCAGTAACCAACCTCAGTCATGTTGCCAAGCCACAGGTTTCCACCATCAAACCTCAGACATGTTCCCAGGCCACAGGGTTCCAGAATCAAACCGTTCTCATGTTCCCAGTCCACAGGGTTCCAGAACCAAGCCTCAGTCAGGTTCCCAGGGCCCAGTATTCCACAATCTAAACAGATGTCATGTTCCCAGGCCATAGGATTCCAGAATCACGCCTCAGTCTTGTTCCTGGACAAAGGGTTCCAGAATCAAACCATTGTCAAGTTCCCAGGCCATGGGTTTCAAGTATCAGGTCGCAGTCATGTTTCCAGGGCACAGGGTTCTACAATCAAACCTCAGTCATGTTGCCAGTCCACAGATTTCTACCATCAATCCTCAGTCAAGTTCCCAGGCCACAGTTTTCCAGAATAACGCCTCAGTCATGTTCCCAGGCCACAGGGTTCCAGAATCAAACCAATGTCAAATTCCTAGGCCATGGTTTTCCAGTACCAGGCCACAGTCATGTTTCCAGGGCACAGGGTTCTACAATCAAACCTCTGTCATGTGGCCAGTCCACAGGTTTCTGCCATCAAACCTCAGTCAAGTTCCCAGGCCACAGATTTCCAGAATCAAACCTCAGTCATATTCCCAGGACACATGGTTCCAGAATCAAACCTCAGTCATGTTTGCAGGACCCATGATTCCACAATCAAAGCACAGTCATGTTCCCAGGACAAAGCTGTCCAGAATCAAACCTCAGTCATGTTCCCAGGGAACAAGGTTCCAGTAACAAACCTCAGTCATGTTGCCAAGCCACAGGTTTCCACCATCAAACCTCAGACATGTTCCCAGGCCACAGGGTTCCAGAATCAAACCGTTCTCATGTTCCCAGGCCACAGGGTTCCAGAATCAAATGACGTCATGTTCCCAGGCCACAGGATTCCGTAATAAAACCTCAGTCATGTTCCCAGTCCACAGGGTTCCTGAACCAAGACTCAGTCAGGTTCCAAGGGCACAGTATTCCACAATCTAAACAGATGTCATGTTCCCAGGCCACAGGATTCCAGAATCACGCCTCAGTCTTGTTCCTGGACACAGGGTTCCAGAATCAAACCAATGTCAAGTTCCCAGGCCATGGGTTTCAAGTATCAGGTCACAGTCATGTTTCCAGGGCACATGGTTCTACAATCAAACCTCAGTCATGTTGCCAGTCCACAGATTTCTACCATCAATCCTCAGTCAAGTTCCCAGGCCACAGTTTTCCAGAATAACGCCTCAGTCATGTTCCCAGGCCACAGGGTTCCAGAATCCACTGATGTCATGTTCCCAGGCCACAGGATTCCAGAATAAACCCTCATTCATGTTCCAAGTCCACAGGGTTCCAGAACCAAGACTCAGTCAGCTTCCCAGGGCCCAGTATTCCACAATCTAAACAGATGTCATGTTCCCAGGCCACAGAATTCCAGAATAAACCTCAGTCATGTTCAAAGTCCAAAGGGTTCCAGAACCAAGCCTCAGTCAGGTTCCCAGGGCCCAGTATTCCACAATCTAAACAGATGTCATGTTCCCAGGCCACAGGATACCAAAATCACGCCTCAGTCTTGTTCCTGGCCACAGGGTTCCAGAATCAAACCAATGTCAATTTCCCAGGCCATGGGTTTCAAGTATCAGTTCGCAGTCATGTTTCCAGGGCACAGGGTTCTACAATCAAACCTCAGTCATGTTGCCAGTCCACAGATTTCTACCATCAAACCTCAGTCAAGTTCCCAGGCCACAGTTTTCCAGAATAACGCCTCAGTCATGTTCCCAGGCCAAAGGGTTCCAGAATCAAACCAATGTCAAATTCCTAGGCCATGGTTTTCCAGTACCAGACCACAGTCATGTTTCCAGGGCACAGGGTTCTACAATCAAACCTCAGTCATGTTGCCAGTCCACAGGTTTCTGCCATCAAACCTCAGTCAAGTTCCCAGGCCACAGATTTCCAGAATCAAACCTCAGTCATATTCCCAGGACACATGGTTCCAGAATCAAACCTCAGTCATGTTCCCAGGGAACAGGGTTCCAGTAACAAACCTCAGTCATGTTGCCAAGCCACAGGTTTCCACCATCAAACCTCAGACATGTTCCCAGGCCACAGGGTTCCAGAATCAAACCGTTCTCATGCTCCCAGTCCACAGGGTTCCAGAACCAAGACTCAGTCAGGTTCCAAGGGCCCAGTATACCACAATCTAAACAGATGTCATGTTCCCAGGCCACAGGATTCCAGAATCACAACTCAGTCTTGTTCCTGGACACAGGGTTCCAGAATCAAACCAATGTCAAGTTCCCATGCCATGGGTTTCAAGTATCAGGTCGCAGTCATGTTTCCAGGGCACAGGGTTCTACAATCAAACCTCAGTCATGTTGCCAGTCCACAGATTTCTACCATCAATCCTCAGTCAAGTTCCCAGGCCACAGTTTTCCAGAATAACGCCTCAGTCATGTTCCCAGGCCACAGGGTTCCAGAATCCACTGAGGTCATGTTCCCAGGCCACAGGATTCCAGAATAAAACCTCAGTCATGTTCCAAGTCCACAGGGTTCCAGAACCAAGACTCAGTCAGCTTCCCAGGGCCCAGTATTCCACAATCTAAACAGATGTCATGTTCCCAGGCCACAGGTTTCCAGAATCACGCCTCAGTCATCTTCTCGGGCCACAGGGTTCCAGAATCAAACCAATGTCAAATTCCTAGGCCATGGTTTTCCAGTACCAGGCCACAGTCATGTTCCCAGGGAACAGGGATCCAGAAATAAACCTCCGTCATGTTGCCAAGCCATAGGTTTCCACCAACAAACCTCAGACATGTTCCCAGGCCACAGTGTTCCAGAATCAAACCGTTCTCATGTTCCCAGGCCACAGCGTTCCAGAATCCACTGATGTCATGTTCCCAGGCCACAGGATTCCAGAATAAACCTCAGTCATGTTCAAAGTCCAAAGGGTTCCAGAACCAAGCCTCAGTCAGGTTCCCAGGGCCCAGTATTCCACAATCTAAACAGATGTCATGTTCCCAGGCCACAGGATACCAAAATCACGCCTCAGTCTTGTTCCTGGCCACAGGGTTCCAGAATCAAACCAATGTCAATTTCCCAGGCCATGGGTTTCAAGTATCAGTTCGCAGTCATGTTTCCAGGGCACAGGGTTCTACAATCAAACCTCAGTCATGTTGCCAGTCCACAGATTTCTACCATCAAACCTCAGTCAAGTTCCCAGGCCACAGTTTTCCAGAATAACGCCTCAGTCATGTTCCCAGGCCAAAGGGTTCCAGAATCAAACCAATGTCAAATTCCTAGGCCATGGTTTTCCAGTACCAGACCACAGTCATGTTTCCAGGGCACAGGGTTCTACAATCAAACCTCAGTCATGTTGCCAGTCCACAGGTTTCTGCCATCAAACCTCAGTCAAGTTCCCAGGCCACAGATTTCCAGAATCAAACCTCAGTCATATTCCCAGGACACATGGTTCCAGAATCAAACCTCAGTCATGTTCCCAGGGAACAGGGTTCCAG
The DNA here is from genome assembly GCF_028023285.1 of Balaenoptera ricei. Lineage (NCBI taxonomy): Eukaryota > Metazoa > Chordata > Mammalia > Artiodactyla > Balaenopteridae > Balaenoptera > Balaenoptera ricei. The sequence goes on from NC_082652.1 coordinate 62,729,298, forward strand.
TAACAAACCTCAGTCATGTTGCCAAGCCACAGGTTTCCACCATCAAACCTCAGACATGTTCCCAGGCCACAGGGTTCCAGAATCAAACCGTTCTCATGCTCCCAGTCCACAGGGTTCCAGAACCAAGCCTCAGTCAGGTTCCAAGGGCCCAGTATTCCACAATCTAAACAGATGTCATGTTCCCAGGCCACAGGATTCCAGAATCACGCCTCAGTCTTGTTCCTGGACACAGGGTTCCAGAATCAAACCAATGTCAAGTTCCCAGGCCATGGTTTTCAAGTATCAGGTCGCAGTCATGTTTCCAGGGCACAGGGTTCTACAATCAAACCTCAGTCATGTTTCCAGTCCACAGATTTCTACCATCAATCCTCAGTCATGTTCCCAGGCCACAGTTTTCCAGAATAACGCCTCAGTCATGTTCCCAGGCCACAGGGTTCCAGAATCCACTGATGTCATGTTCCCAGGCCACAGGATTCCAGAATAAAACCTCAGTCATGTTCCAAGTCCACAGGGTTCCAGAACCAAGACTCAGTCAGGTTCCCAGGGCCCAGTATTCCACAATCTAAACAGATGTCATGTTCCCAGGCCACAGGTTTCCAGAATCACGCTTCAGTCATGTTCTCAGGCCACAGGGTTCCAGAATCAAACCAATGTCACATTCCTAGGCCATGGTTTTCCAGTACCAGGCCACAGTCATGTTTCCAGGGCACAGGGTTCTACAATCAAACCTCTGTCATGTGGCCAGTCCACAGGTTTCTGCCATCAAACCTCAGTCAAGTTCCCAGGCCACAGATTTCCAGAATCAAACCTCAGTCATATTCCCAGGCCACAGTTTTCCAGAATCACGCCTCAGGCATGTTCCCAGGCCACAGGTTTCCAGAATCCACTGATGTCATGTTCCCAGGCCACCTGATTCCAGAATAAAACCTCAGTCATGTTCCCAGGCCACAGATTTCCAGAATCAAACCTCAGTCATATTCCCAGGCCACAGTTTTCCAGAATCACGCCTCAGTCATGTTCCCAGGCCACAGGTTTCCAGAATCCACTGATGTCATGTTCCCAGGCCACCTGATTCCAGAATAAAACCTCAGTCATGTTCCCAGTCCACAGGGTTCCAGAACCAAGTCTCAGTCAGGTTCCCAGGGCCCAGTATTCCACAATCTAAACAGATGTCATGTTGCCAAGCCACAGGTTTCCACCATGAAACCTCAGACATGTTCCCAGGCCACAGGGTTCCAGAATCAAACCGTTCTCATGTTCCAAGGCCACAGGGTTCCGGAATCCACTGATGTCATGCTCCCAGGCCACAGGATTCCAGAATAAAACCTCAGTCATGTTCCCAGTCCACAGGGTTCCAGAACCAAGACTCAGTCAGGTTCCCAGGGCCCAGTATTCCACAATCTAAACAGATGTCATGTTCCCAGGCCACAGGTTTCCAGAATCAAACCTCAGTCATGTTCCCAGGCCATAGGGTTCCAGAATCAAACCATTGTCAAATTCCTAGGCCATGGGTTTCCAGTACCAGGCAACAGTCATGTTTCCAGGGCACAGGGTTCTACAATCAAACCTCAGTCATGTTGCCAGTCCACAGGTTTCTGCCATCAAACCTCAGTCAAGTTCCCAGGCCACAGATTTCCAGAATCAAACCTCAGTCATATTCCCAGGACACATGGCTCCAGAATCAAACCTCAGTCATGTTTGCAGGACCCATGGTTCCACAATCAAAGCACAGTCATGTTCCCAGGACAAAGCTGTCCAGAATCAAACCTCAGTCATGTTCCCAGGGAACAGGGTTCCAATAACAAACCTCAGTCATGTTGCCAAGCCACAGGTTTCCACCATCAAACCTCAGACATATTCCCAGGACACAGGGTTCCAGAATCAAACCGTTCTCATGTTCCCAGTCCACAGGGTTCCAGAACCAAGGCTCAGTCAGGTTCCCTGGGCCCAGTATTCCACAATCTAAACAGATGTCATGTTCCCAGGCCACAGGATTCCAGAATAAACCTCAGTCATGTTCAAAGTCCAAAGGGTTCCAGAACCAAGCCTCAGTCAGGTTCCCAGGGCCCAGTATTCCACAATCTAAACAGATGTCATGTTCCCAGGCCACAGGATACCAAAATCACGCCTCAGTCTTGTTCCTGGCCACAGGGTTCCAGAATCAAACCAATGTCAATTTCCCAGGCCATGGGTTTCAAGTATCAGTTCGCAGTCATGTTTCCAGGGCACAGGGTTCTACAATCAAACCTCAGTCATGTTGCCAGTCCACAGATTTCTACCATCAAACCTCAGTCAAGTTCCCAGGCCACAGTTTTCCAGAATAACGCCTCAGTCATGTTCCCAGGCCAAAGGGTTCCAGAATCAAACCAATGTCAAATTCCTAGGCCATGGTTTTCCAGTACCAGACCACAGTCATGTTTCCAGGGCACAGGGTTCTACAATCAAACCTCAGTCATGTTGCCAGTCCACAGGTTTCTGCCATCAAACCTCAGTCAAGTTCCCAGGCCACAGATTTCCAGAATCAAACCTCAGTCATATTCCCAGGACACATGGTTCCAGAATCAAACCTCAGTCATGTTCCCAGGGAACAGGGTTCCAGTAACAAACCTCAGTCATGTTGCCAAGCCACAGGTTTCCACCATCAAACCTCAGACATGTTCCCAGGCCACAGGGTTCCAGAATCAAACCGTTCTCATGCTCCCAGTCCACAGGGTTCCAGAACCAAGACTCAGTCAGGTTCCAAGGGCCCAGTATACCACAATCTAAACAGATGTCATGTTCCCAGGCCACAGGATTCCAGAATCACAACTCAGTCTTGTTCCTGGACACAGGGTTCCAGAATCAAACCAATGTCAAGTTCCCATGCCATGGGTTTCAAGTATCAGGTCGCAGTCATGTTTCCAGGGCACAGGGTTCTACAATCAAACCTCAGTCATGTTGCCAGTCCACAGATTTCTACCATCAATCCTCAGTCAAGTTCCCAGGCCACAGTTTTCCAGAATAACGCCTCAGTCATGTTCCCAGGCCACAGGGTTCCAGAATCCACTGAGGTCATGTTCCCAGGCCACAGGATTCCAGAATAAAACCTCAGTCATGTTCCAAGTCCACAGGGTTCCAGAACCAAGACTCAGTCAGCTTCCCAGGGCCCAGTATTCCACAATCTAAACAGATGTCATGTTCCCAGGCCACAGGTTTCCAGAATCACGCCTCAGTCATCTTCTCGGGCCACAGGGTTCCAGAATCAAACCAATGTCAAATTCCTAGGCCATGGTTTTCCAGTACCAGGCCACAGTCATGTTCCCAGGGAACAGGGATCCAGAAATAAACCTCCGTCATGTTGCCAAGCCATAGGTTTCCACCAACAAACCTCAGACATGTTCCCAGGCCACAGTGTTCCAGAATCAAACCGTTCTCATGTTCCCAGGCCACAGCGTTCCAGAATCCACTGATGTCATGTTCCCAGGCCACAGGATTCCAGAATAAACCTCAGTCATGTTCAAAGTCCAAAGGGTTCCAGAACCAAGCCTCAGTCAGGTTCCCAGGGCCCAGTATTCCACAATCTAAACAGATGTCATGTTCCCAGGCCACAGGATACCAAAATCACGCCTCAGTCTTGTTCCTGGCCACAGGGTTCCAGAATCAAACCAATGTCAATTTCCCAGGCCATGGGTTTCAAGTATCAGTTCGCAGTCATGTTTCCAGGGCACAGGGTTCTACAATCAAACCTCAGTCATGTTGCCAGTCCACAGATTTCTACCATCAAACCTCAGTCAAGTTCCCAGGCCACAGTTTTCCAGAATAACGCCTCAGTCATGTTCCCAGGCCAAAGGGTTCCAGAATCAAACCAATGTCAAATTCCTAGGCCATGGTTTTCCAGTACCAGACCACAGTCATGTTTCCAGGGCACAGGGTTCTACAATCAAACCTCAGTCATGTTGCCAGTCCACAGGTTTCTGCCATCAAACCTCAGTCAAGTTCCCAGGCCACAGATTTCCAGAATCAAACCTCAGTCATATTCCCAGGACACATGGTTCCAGAATCAAACCTCAGTCATGTTCCCAGGGAACAGGGTTCCAGTAACAAACCTCAGTCATGTTGCCAAGCCACAGGTTTCCACCATCAAACCTCAGACATGTTCCCAGGCCACAGGGTTCCAGAATCAAACCGTTCTCATGCTCCCAGTCCACAGGGTTCCAGAACCAAGCCTCAGTCAGGTTCCAAGGGCCCAGTATTCCACAATCTAAACAGATGTCATGTTCCCAGGCCACAGGATTCCAGAATCACGCCTCAGTCTTGTTCCTGGACACAGGGTTCCAGAATCAAACCAATGTCAAGTTCCCAGGCCATGGTTTTCAAGTATCAGGTCGCAGTCATGTTTCCAGGGCACAGGGTTCTACAATCAAACCTCAGTCATGTTTCCAGTCCACAGATTTCTACCATCAATCCTCAGTCAAGTTCCCAGGCCACAGTTTTCCAGAATAACGCCTCAGTCATGTTCCCAGGCCACAGGGTTCCAGAATCCACTGATGTCATGTTCCCAGGCCACAGGATTCCAGAATAAAACCTCAGTCATGTTCCAAGTCCACAGGGTTCCAGAACCAAGACTCAGTCAGGTTCCCAGGGCCCAGTATTCCACAATCTAAACAGATGTCATGTTCCCAGGCCACAGGTTTCCAGAATCACGCTTCAGTCATGTTCTCAGGCCACAGGGTTCCAGAATCAAACCAATGTCACATTCCTAGGCCATGGTTTTCCAGTACCAGGCCACAGTCATGTTTCCAGGGCACAGGGTTCTACAATCAAACCTCTGTCATGTGGCCAGTCCACAGGTTTCTGCCATCAAACCTCAGTCAAGTTCCCAGGCCACAGATTTCCAGAATCAAACCTCAGTCATATTCCCAGGCCACAGTTTTCCAGAATCACGCCTCAGGCATGTTCCCAGGCCACAGGTTTCCAGAATCCACTGATGTCATGTTCCCAGGCCACCTGATTCCAGAATAAAACCTCAGTCATGTTCCCAGGCCACAGATTTCCAGAATCAAACCTCAGTCATATTCCCAGGCCACAGTTTTCCAGAATCACGCCTCAGTCATGTTCCCAGGCCACAGGTTTCCAGAATCCACTGATGTCATGTTCCCAGGCCACCTGATTCCAGAATAAAACCTCAGTCATGTTCCCAGTCCACAGGGTTCCAGAACCAAGTCTCAGTCAGGTTCCCAGGGCCCAGTATTCCACAATCTAAACAGATGTCATGTTGCCAAGCCACAGGTTTCCACCATGAAACCTCAGACATGTTCCCAGGCCACAGGGTTCCAGAATCAAACCGTTCTCATGTTCCAAGGCCACAGGGTTCCGGAATCCACTGATGTCATGCTCCCAGGCCACAGGATTCCAGAATAAAACCTCAGTCATGTTCCCAGTCCACAGGGTTCCAGAACCAAGACTCAGTCAGGTTCCCAGGGCCCAGTATTCCACAATCTAAACAGATGTCATGTTCCCAGGCCACAGGTTTCCAGAATCAAACCTCAGTCATGTTCCCAGGCCATAGGGTTCCAGAATCAAACCATTGTCAAATTCCTAGGCCATGGGTTTCCAGTACCAGGCCACAGTCATGTTTCCAGGGCACAGGGTTCTACAATCAAACCTCAGTCATGTTGCCAGTCCACAGGTTTCTGCCATCAAACCTCAGTCAAGTTCCCAGGCCACAGATTTCCAGAATCCAACCTCAGTCATATTCCCAGGACACATGGCTCCAGAATCAAACCTCAGTCATGTTTGCAGGACCCATGGTTCCACAATCAAAGCACAGTCATGTTCCCAGGACAAAGCTGTCCAGAATCAAACCTCAGTCATGTTCCCAGGGAACAGGGTTCCAATAACAAACCTCAGTCATGTTGCCAAGCCACAGGTTTCCACCATCAAACCTCAGACATATTCCCAGGACACAGGGTTCCAGAATCAAACCGTTCTCATGTTCCCAGTCCACAGGGTTCCAGAACCAAGGCTCAGTCAGGTTCCCTGGGCCCAGTATTCCACAATCTAAACAGATGTCATGTTCCCAGGCCACAGGATTCCAGAATCACGCCTCAGTCTTGTTCCTGGACACAGGGTTCCAGAATCAAACCAATGTCAAGTTCCCAGGCCATGGGTTTCAAGTATCAGGTCGCAGTCATGTTTCCAGGGCACAGGGTTCTACAATCAAACCTCAGTCATGTTGCCAGTCCACAGATTTCTACCATCAATCCTCAGTCAAGTTCCCAGGCCAAAGTTTTCCAGAATAACGCCTCAGTCATGTTCCCAGGCCACAGGGTTCCAGAACCAAGACTCAGTCAGGTTCCCAGGGCCCAGTATTCCACAATCTAAACAGATGTCATGTTCCCAGGCCACAGGTTTCCAGAATCAAACCTCAGTCATGTTCCCAGGCCATAGGGTTCCAGAATCAAACCAATGTCAAATTCCTAGGCCATGGTTTTCCAGTACCAGGCCACAGTCATGTTTCCAGGGCACAGGTATCTACAATCAAACCTCTGTCATGTGGCCAGTCCACAGGTTTCTGCCATCAAACCTCAGTCAAGTTCCCAGGCCACAGATTTCCAGAATCAAACCTCAGTCATATTCCCAAGACACATGGTTCCAGAATCAAACCTCAGTCATGTTTGCAGGACCCATGATTCCACAATCAAAGCACAGTCATGTTCCCAGGACAAAGCTGTCCAGAATCAAACCTCAGTCATGTTCCCAGGGAACAAGGTTCCAGTAACAAACCTCAGTCATGTTGCCAAGCCACAGGTTTCCACCATCAAACCTCAGACATGTTCCCAGGCCACAGGGTTCCAGAATCAAACCGTTCTCAGGTTCCCAGGCCACAGGGTTCCAGAATCAACTGATGTCATGTTCCCAGGCCACAGGATTCCATAATAAAACCTCAGTCATGTTCCCAGTCCACAGGGTTCCAGAACCAAGACTCAGTCAGGTTCCCAGGGCACAGTATTCCACAATCTAAACAGATGTCATGTTCCCAGGCCACAGGATTCCAGAATCACGCCTCAGTCTTGTTCCTGGACACAGGGTTCCAGAATCAAACCAATGTAAAGTTCCCAGGCCATGGGTTTCAAGTATCAGGTCACAGTCATGTTTCCAGGGCACATGGTTCTACAATCAAACCTCAGTCATGTTGCCAGTCCACAGATTTCTACCATCAATCCTCAGTCAAGTTCCCAGGCCACAGTTTTCCAGAATAACGCCTCAGTCATGTTCCCAGGCCACAGGGTTCCAGAATCCACTGATGTCATGTTCCCAGGCCACAGGATTCCAGAATAAAACCTCATTCATGTTCCAAGTCCACAGGGTTCCAGAACCAAGACTCAGTCAGCTTCCCAGGGCCCAGTATTCCACAATCTAAACAGATGTCATGTTCCCAGGCCACAGGTTTCCAGAATCACGCCTTAGTCATGTTCTCAGGCCACAGGGTTCCAGAATCAAACCAATGTCAAATTCCTAGGCCATGGTTTTCCAGTACCAGGCCACAGTCATGTTTCCAGGGCACAGGGTTCTACAATCAAACCTCTGTCATGTGGCCAGTCCACAGGTTTCTGCCATCAAACCTCAGTCAAGTTCCCAGGCCACAGATTTCCAGAATCAAACCTCAGTCATATTCCCAGGCCACAGTTTTCCAGAATCACGCCTCAGTCATGTTCCCAGGCCACAGGTTTCCAGAATCCACTGATGTCATGTTCCCAGGCCACCTGATTCCAGAATAAAACCTCAGTCATGTTCCCAGGCCACAGATTTCCAGAATCAAACCTCAGTCATATTCCCAGGCCACAGTTTTCCAGAATCACGCCTCAGTCATGTTCCCAGGCCACAGGTTTCCAGAATCCACTGATGTCATGTTCCCAGGCCACCTGATTCCAGAATAAAACCTCAGTCATGTTCCCAGTCCACAGGGTTCCAGAACCAAGTCTCAGTCAGGTTCCCAGGGCCCAGTATTCCACAATCTAAACAGATGTCATGTTGCCAAGACACAGGTTTCCACCATGAAACCTCAGACATGTTCCCAGGCCACAGGGTTCCAGAATCAAACCGTTCTCATGTTCCAAGGCCACAGGGTTCCGGAATCCACTGATGTCATGCTCCCAGGCCACAGGATTCCAGAATAAAACCTCAGTTATGTTCCCAGTCCACAGGGTTCCAGAACCAAGACTCAGTCAGGTTCCCAGGGCCCAGTATTCCACAATCTAAACAGATGTCATGTTCCCAGGCCACAGGTTTCCAGAATCAAACCTCAGTCATGTTCCCAGGCCATAGGGTTCCAGAATCAAACCATTGTCAAATTCCTAGGCCATGGTTTTCCAGTACCAGGCCACAGTCATGTTTCCAGGGCACAGGGTTCTACAATCAAACCTCTGTCATGTGGCCAGTCCACAGGTTTCTGCCATCAAACCTCAGTCAAGTTCCCAGGCCACAGATTTCCAGAATCCAACCTCAGTCATATTCCCAGGACACATGGTTCCAGAATCAAACCTCAGTCATGTTTGCAGGACCCATGATTCCACAATCAAAACACAGTCATGTTCCCAGCACAAAGGTGTCCAGAATCAAACCTCAGTCATGTTCCCAGGGAACAGGGATCCAGAAATAAACCTCAGTCATGTTGCCAAGCCATAGGTTTCCACCATCAAACCTCAGACATGTTCCCAGGCCACAGGGTTCCAGAATCCACTGATGTCATGTTCCCAGGCCACAGGGTTCCAGAAACAATCCTCAGTTATGTTCACAGGCTACAGGGTTCCAGAATCAAACCTCAGTCATGTTCCCAGTCCACAGGGTTCCAGAACCAAGCCTCAGTCAGATTCCCAGGGCACAGTATTCCACAATCTAAACAGATGTCAGGTTCCCAGGCCACAAGTTTCCAGAATCACGCCTCAGTCATGTTCCCAGGCCACAGGGATCCAGAATCAAACCTCAGTCATGTTCCCAGGCCATAGGGTACCACCATCAATCCTCAGTCATATTCCCAGACCACAGGTTTCCACAATCAAACCGATTTCATGTTCCCAGGCAACAGGGTACCAGAATCCAAACCGATATCATGTTCCCAGGCCACAGGATTCCACAATCTAACATCAGTCATGTTCCCAGGCCAATGGTTTCCAGAATCAAACCACAGTCATATTCCTAGGCCACATGGTTCCAGAATCAAACCTCAGTTATATTCCCAGTCCACAGGAATCCAGAACCAAGCCTTCAGTCAGGATCCCAGGGCACAGTATTCCACAATCTAAACAGATGTCATGTTCCCAGGCCACAGGTTTCCAGAATCACGCCTCAGTCATGTTCCCAGGCCACAGGGTTCCAGAATCAAACCAATGTCAAATTCCTAGGCCATGGGTTTCCAGTACCAGTCCACAGTCATGTTTCCAGGGCACAGGGTTCTACAATCAAACCTCTGTCATGTTGCCAGTCCACAGGTTTCTGCCATCAAACCTCAGTCAAGTTCCCAGGCCACAGATTTCCAGAATCAAACCTCAGTCATATTCCCAGGACACATGGCTCCAGAATCAAACCTCAGTCATGTTTGCAGGACCCATGGTTCCACAATCAAACCACAGTCGTGTTCCCAGGACAAAGCTGTCCAGAATCAAACCTCAGTCATTTTCCCAGGGAACAGGGTTCCAGTAACCAACCTCAGTCATGTTGCCAAGCCACAGGTTTCCACCATCAAACCTCAGACATGTTCCCAGGCCACAGGGTTCCAGAATCAAACCGTTCTCATGTTCCCAGTCCACAGGGTTCCAGAACCAAGCCTCAGTCAGGTTCCCAGGGCCCAGTATTCCACAATCTAAACAGATGTCATGTTCCCAGGCCATAGGATTCCAGAATCACGCCTCAGTCTTGTTCCTGGACAAAGGGTTCCAGAATCAAACCATTGTCAAGTTCCCAGGCCATGGGTTTCAAGTATCAGGTCGCAGTCATGTTTCCAGGGCACAGGGTTCTACAATCAAACCTCAGTCATGTTGCCAGTCCACAGATTTCTACCATCAATCCTCAGTCAAGTTCCCAGGCCACAGTTTTCCAGAATAACGCCTCAGTCATGTTCCCAGGCCACAGGGTTCCAGAATCAAACCAATGTCAAATTCCTAGGCCATGGTTTTCCAGTACCAGGCCACAGTCATGTTTCCAGGGCACAGGGTTCTACAATCAAACCTCTGTCATGTGGCCAGTCCACAGGTTTCTGCCATCAAACCTCAGTCAAGTTCCCAGGCCACAGATTTCCAGAATCAAACCTCAGTCATATTCCCAGGACACATGGTTCCAGAATCAAACCTCAGTCATGTTTGCAGGACCCATGATTCCACAATCAAAGCACAGTCATGTTCCCAGGACAAAGCTGTCCAGAATCAAACCTCAGTCATGTTCCCAGGGAACAAGGTTCCAGTAACAAACCTCAGTCATGTTGCCAAGCCACAGGTTTCCACCATCAAACCTCAGACATGTTCCCAGGCCACAGGGTTCCAGAATCAAACCGTTCTCATGTTCCCAGGCCACAGGGTTCCAGAATCAAATGATGTCATGTTCCCAGGCCACAGGATTCCATAATAAAACCTCAGTCATGTTCCCAGTCCACAGGGTTCCTGAACCAAGACTCAGTCAGGTTCCAAGGGCACAGTATTCCACAATCTAAACAGATGTCATGTTCCCAGGCCACAGGATTCCAGAATCACGCCTCAGTCTTGTTCCTGGACACAGGGTTCCAGAATCAAACCAATGTCAAGTTCCCAGGCCATGGGTTTCAAGTATCAGGTCACAGTCATGTTTCCAGGGCACATGGTTCTACAATCAAACCTCAGTCATGTTGCCAGTCCACAGATTTCTACCATCAATCCTCAGTCAAGTTCCCAGGCCACAGTTTTCCAGAATAACGCCTCAGTCATGTTCCCAGGCCACAGGGTTCCAGAATCCACTGATGTCATGTTCCCAGGCCACAGGATTCCAGAATAAACCCTCATTCATGTTCCAAGTCCACAGGGTTCCAGAACCAAGACTCAGTCAGCTTCCCAGGGCCCAGTATTCCACAATCTAAACAGATGTCATGTTCCCAGGCCACAGGATTGCAGAATAAACCTCAGTCATGTTCAAAGTCCAAAGGGTTCCAGAACCAAGCCTCAGTCAGGTTCCCAGGGCCCAGTATTCCACAATCTAAACAGATGTCATGTTCCCAGGCCACAGGATACCAAAATCACGCCTCAGTCTTGTTCCTGGCCACAGGGTTCCAGAATCAAACCAATGTCAATTTCCCAGGCCATGGGTTTCAAGTATCAGTTCGCAGTCATGTTTCCAGGGCACAGGGTTCTACAATCAAACCTCAGTCATGTTGCCAGTCCACAGATTTCTACCATCAAACCTCAGTCAAGTTCCCAGGCCACAGTTTTCCAGAATAACGTCTCAGTCATGTTCCCAGGCCAAAGGGTTCCAGAATCAAACCAATGTCAAATTCCTAGGCCATGGTTTTCCAGTACCAGACCACAGTCATGTTTCCAGGGCACAGGGTTCTACAATCAAACCTCAGTCATGTTGCCAGTCCACAGGTTTCTGCCATCAAACCTCAGTCAAGTTCCCAGGCCACAGATTTCCAGAATCAAACCTCAGTCATATTCCCAGGACACATGGTTCCAGAATCAAACCTCAGTCATGTTCCCAGGGAACAGGGTTCCAGTAACAAACCTCAGTCATGTTGCCAAGCCACAGGTTTCCACCATCAAACCTCAGACATGTTCCCAGGCCACAGGGTTCCAGAATCAAACCGTTCTCATGCTCCCAGTCCACAGGGTTCCAGAACCAAGACTCAGTCAGGTTCCAAGGGCCCAGTATACCACAATCTAAACAGATGTCATGTTCCCAGGCCACAGGATTCCAGAATCACAACTCAGTCTTGTTCCTGGACACAGGGTTCCAGAATCAAACCAATGTCAAGTTCCCATGCCATGGGTTTCAAGTATCAGGTCGCAGTCATGTTTCCAGGGCACAGGGTTCTACAATCAAACCTCAGTCATGTTGCCAGTCCACAGATTTCTACCATCAATCCTCAGTCAAGTTCCCAGGCCACAGTTTTCCAGAATAACGCCTCAGTCATGTTCCCAGGCCACAGGGTTCCAGAATCCACTGAGGTCATGTTCCCAGGCCACAGGATTCCAGAATAAAACCTCAGTCATGTTCCAAGTCCACAGGGTTCCAGAACCAAGACTCAGTCAGCTTCCCAGGGCCCAGTATTCCACAATCTAAACAGATGTCATGTTCCCAGGCCACAGGTTTCCAGAATCACGCCTCAGTCATCTTCTCGGGCCACAGGGTTCCAGAATCAAACCAATGTCAAATTCCTAGGCCATGGTTTTCCAGTACCAGGCCACAGTCATGTTCCCAGGGAACAGGGATCCAGAAATAAACCTTCGTCATGTTGCCAAGCCATAGGTTTCCACCAACAAACCTCAGACATGTTCCCAGGCCACAGTGTTCCAGAATCAAACCGTTCTCATGTTCCCAGGCCACAGCGTTCCAGAATCCACTGATGTCATGTTCCCAGGCCACAGGATTCCAGAATAAACCTCAGTCATGTTCAAAGTCCAAAGGGTTCCAGAACCAAGCCTCAGTCAGGTTCCCAGGGCCCAGTATTCCACAATCTAAACAGATGTCATGTTCCCAGGCCACAGGATACCAAAATCACGCCTCAGTCTTGTTCCTGGCCACAGGGTTCCAGAATCAAACCAATGTCAATTTCCCAGGCCATGGGTTTCAAGTATCAGGTCGCAGTCATGTTTCCAGGGCACAGGGTTCTACAATCAAACCTCAGTCATGTTGCCAGTCCACAGATTTCTACCATCAATCCTCAGTCAAGTTCCCAGGCCACAGTTTTCCAGAATAACGCCTCAGTCATGTTCCCAGGCCAAAGGGTTCCAGAATCAAACCAATGTCAAATTCCTAGGCCATGGTTTTCCAGTACCAGACCACAGTCATGTTTCCAGGGCACAGGGTTCTACAATCAAACCTCAGTCATGTTGCCAGTCCACAGGTTTCTGCCATCAAACCTCAGTCAAGTTCCCAGGCCACAGATTTCCAGAATCAAACCTCAGTCATATTCCCAGGACACATGGTTCCAGAATCAAACCTCAGTCATGTTCCCAGGGAACAGGGTTCCAGTAACAAACCTCAGTCATGTTGCCAAGCCACAGGTTTCCACCATCAAACCTCAGACATGTTCCCAGGCCACAGGGTTCCAGAATCAAACCGTTCTCATGCTCCCAGTCCACAGGGTTCCAGAACCAAGCCTCAGTCAGGTTCCAAGGGCCCAGTATTCCACAATCTAAACAGATGTCATGTTCCCAGGCCACAGGATTCCAGAATCACGCCTCAGTCTTGTTCCTGGACACAGGGTTCCAGAATCAAACCAATGTCAAGTTCCCAGGCCATGGTTTTCAAGTATCAGGTCGCAGTCATGTTTCCAGGGCACAGGGTTCTACAATCAAACCTCAGTCATGTTTCCAGTCCACAGATTTCTACCATCAATCCTCAGTCAAGTTCCCAGGCCACAGTTTTCCAGAATAACGCCTCAGTCATGTTCCCAGGCCACAGGGTTCCAGAATCCACTGATGTCATGTTCCCAGGCCACAGGATTCCAGAATAAAACCTCAGTCATGTTCCAAGTCCACAGGGTTCCAGAACCAAGACTCAGTCAGGTTCCCAGGGCCCAGTATTCCACAATCTAAACAGATGTCATGTTCCCAGGCCACAGGTTTCCAGAATCACGCTTCAGTCATGTTCTCAGGCCACAGGGTTCCAGAATCAAACCAATGTCACATTCCTAGGCCATGGTTTTCCAGTACCAGGCCACAGTCATGTTTCCAGGGCACAGGGTTCTACAATCAAACCTCAGTCATGTTGCCAGTCCACAGGTTTCTGCCATCAAACCTCAGTCAAGTTCCCAGGCCACAGATTTCCAGAATCAAACCTCAGTCATATTCCCAGGCCACAGTTTTCCAGAATCACGCCTCAGGCATGTTCCCAGGCCACAGGTTTCCAGAATCCACTGATGTCATGTTCCCAGGCCACCTGATTCCAGAATAAAACCTCAGTCATGTTCCCAGGCCACAGATTTCCAGAATCAAACCTCAGTCATATTCCCAGGCCACAGTTTTCCAGAATCACGCCTCAGTCATGTTCCCAGGCCACAGGTTTCCAGAATCCACTGATGTCATGTTCCCAGGCCACCTGATTCCAGAATAAAACCTCAGTCATGTTCCCAGTCCACAGGGTTCCAGAACCAAGTCTCAGTCAGGTTCCCAGGGCCCAGTATTCCACAATCTAAACAGATGTCATGTTGCCAAGCCACAGGTTTCCACCATGAAACCTCAGACATGTTCCCAGGCCACAGGGTTCCAGAATCAAACCGTTCTCATGTTCCAAGGCCACAGGGTTCCGGAATCCACTGATGTCATGCTCCCAGGCCACAGGATTCCAGAATAAAACCTCAGTCATGTTCCCAGTCCACAGGGTTCCAGAACCAAGACTCAGTCAGGTTCCCAGGGCCCAGTATTCCACAATCTAAACAGATGTCATGTTCCCAGGCCACAGGTTTCCAGAATCAAACCTCAGTCATGTTCCCAGGCCATAGGGTTCCAGAATCAAACCATTGTCAAATTCCTAGGCCATGGGTTTCCAGTACCAGGCCACAGTCATGTTTCCAGGGCACAGGGTTCTACAATCAAACCTCAGTCATGTTGCCAGTCCACAGGTTTCTGCCATCAAACCTCAGTCAAGTTCCCAGGCCACAGATTTCCAGAATCCAACCTCAGTCATATTCCCAGGACACATGGCTCCAGAATCAAACCTCAGTCATGTTTGCAGGACCCATGGTTCCACAATCAAAGCACAGTCATGTTCCCAGGACAAAGCTGTCCAGAATCAAACCTCAGTCATGTTCCCAGGGAACAGGGTTCCAATAACAAACCTCAGTCATGTTGCCAAGCCACAGGTTTCCACCATCAAACCTCAGACATATTCCCAGGACACAGGGTTCCAGAATCAAACCGTTCTCATGTTCCCAGTCCACAGGGTTCCAGAACCAAGGCTCAGTCAGGTTCCCTGGGCCCAGTATTCCACAATCTAAACAGATGTCATGTTCCCAGGCCACAGGATTCCAGAATCACGCCTCAGTCTTGTTCCTGGACACAGGGTTCCAGAATCAAACCAATGTCAAGTTCCCAGGCCATGGGTTTCAAGTATCAGGTCGCAGTCATGTTTCCAGGGCACAGGGTTCTACAATCAAACCTCAGTCATGTTGCCAGTCCACAGATTTCTACCATCAATCCTCAGTCAAGTTCCCAGGCCAAAGTTTTCCAGAATAACGCCTCAGTCATGTTCCCAGGCCACAGGGTTCCAGAACCAAGACTCAGTCAGGTTCCCAGGGCCCAGTATTCCACAATCTAAACAGATGTCATGTTCCCAGGCCACAGGTTTCCAGAATCAAACCTCAGTCATGTTCCCAGGCCATAGGGTTCCAGAATCAAACCAATGTCAAATTCCTAGGCCATGGTTTTCCAGTACCAGGCCACAGTCATGTTTCCAGGGCACAGGTATCTACAATCAAACCTCTGTCATGTGGCCAGTCCACAGGTTTCTGCCATCAAACCTCAGTCAAGTTCCCAGGCCACAGATTTCCAGAATCAAACCTCAGTCATATTCCCAGGACACATGGTTCCAGAATCAAACCTCAGTCATGTTTGCAGGACCCATGATTCCACAATCAAAGCACAGTCATGTTCCCAGGACAAAGCTGTCCAGAATCAAACCTCAGTCATGTTCCCAGGGAACAAGGTTCCAGTAACAAACCTCAGTCATGTTGCCAAGCCACAGGTTTCCACCATCAAACCTCAGACATGTTCCCAGGCCACAGGGTTCCAGAATCAAACCGTTCTCAGGTTCCCAGGCCACAGGGTTCCAGAATCAACTGATGTCATGTTCCCAGGCCACAGGATTCCATAATAAAACCTCAGTCATGTTCCCAGTCCACAGGGTTCCAGAACCAAGACTCAGTCAGGTTCCCAGGGCACAGTATTCCACAATCTAAACAGATGTCATGTTCCCAGGCCACAGGATTCCAGAATCACGCCTCAGTCTTGTTCCTGGACACAGGGTTCCAGAATCAAACCAATGTCAAGTTCCCAGGCCATGGGTTTCAAGTATCAGGTCACAGTCATGTTTCCAGGGCACATGGTTCTACAATCAAACCTCAGTCATGTTGCCAGTCCACAGATTTCTACCATCAATCCTCAGTCAAGTTCCCAGGCCACAGTTTTCCAGAATAACGCCTCAGTCATGTTCCCAGGCCACAGGGTTCCAGAATCCACTGATGTCATGTTCCCAGGCCACAGGATTCCAGAATAAAACCTCATTCATGTTCCAAGTCCACAGGGTTCCAGAACCAAGACTCAGTCAGCTTCCCAGGGCCCAGTATTCCACAATCTAAACAGATGTCATGTTCCCAGGCCACAGGTTTCCAGAATCACGCCTTAGTCATGTTCTCAGGCCACAGGGTTCCAGAATCAAACCAATGTCAAATTCCTAGGCCATGGTTTTCCAGTACCAGGCCACAGTCATGTTTCCAGGGCACAGGGTTCTACAATCAAACCTCTGTCATGTGGCCAGTCCACAGGTTTCTGCCATCAAACCTCAGTCAAGTTCC
Organism: Balaenoptera ricei; assembly: GCF_028023285.1. NCBI lineage: Eukaryota > Metazoa > Chordata > Mammalia > Artiodactyla > Balaenopteridae > Balaenoptera > Balaenoptera ricei. The sequence continues at coordinate 62,746,033 of NC_082652.1, forward strand.
CAGGCCACAGATTTCCAGAATCAAACCTCAGTCATATTCCCAGGCCACAGTTTTCCAGAATCACGCCTCAGTCATGTTCCCAGGCCACAGGTTTCCAGAATCCACTGATGTCATGTTCCCAGGCCACCTGATTCCAGAATAAAACCTCAGTCATGTTCCCAGGCCACAGATTTCCAGAATCAAACCTCAGTCATATTCCCAGGCCACAGTTTTCCAGAATCACGCCTCAGTCATGTTCCCAGGCCACAGGTTTCCAGAATCCACTGATGTCATGTTCCCAGGCCACCTGATTCCAGAATAAAACCTCAGTCATGTTCCCAGTCCACAGGGTTCCAGAACCAAGTCTCAGTCAGGTTCCCAGGGCCCAGTATTCCACAATCTAAACAGATGTCATGTTGCCAAGACACAGGTTTCCACCATGAAACCTCAGACATGTTCCCAGGCCACAGGGTTCCAGAATCAAACCGTTCTCATGTTCCAAGGCCACAGGGTTCCGGAATCCACTGATGTCATGCTCCCAGGCCACAGGATTCCAGAATAAAACCTCAGTTATGTTCCCAGTCCACAGGGTTCCAGAACCAAGACTCAGTCAGGTTCCCAGGGCCCAGTATTCCACAATCTAAACAGATGTCATGTTCCCAGGCCACAGGTTTCCAGAATCAAACCTCAGTCATGTTCCCAGGCCATAGGGTTCCAGAATCAAACCATTGTCAAATTCCTAGGCCATGGTTTTCCAGTACCAGGCCACAGTCATGTTTCCAGGGCACAGGGTTCTACAATCAAACCTCTGTCATGTTGCCAGTCCACAGGTTTCTGCCATCAAACCTCAGTCAAGTTCCCAGGCCACAGATTTCCAGAATCCAACCTCAGTCATATTCCCAGGACACATGGTTCCAGAATCAAACCTCAGTCATGTTTGCAGGACCCATGATTCCACAATCAAAACACAGTCATGTTCCCAGCACAAAGGTGTCCAGAATCAAACCTCAGTCATGTTCCCAGGGAACAGGGATCCAGAAATAAACCTCAGTCATGTTGCCAAGCCATAGGTTTCCACCATCAAACCTCAGACATGTTCCCAGGCCACAGGGTTCCAGAATCCACTGATGTCATGTTCCCAGGCCACAGGGTTCCAGAAACAATCCTCAGTTATGTTCACAGGCTACAGGGTTCCAGAATCAAACCTCAGTCATGTTCCCAGTCCACAGGGTTCCAGAACCAAGCCTCAGTCAGATTCCCAGGGCACAGTATTCCACAATCTAAACAGATGTCAGGTTCCCAGGCCACAAGTTTCCAGAATCACGCCTCAGTCATGTTCCCAGGCCACAGGGATCCAGAATCAAACCTCAGTCATGTTCCCAGGCCATAGGGTACCACCATCAATCCTCAGTCATATTCCCAGACCACAGGTTTCCACAATCAAACCGATTTCATGTTCCCAGGCAACAGGGTACCAGAATCCAAACCGATATCATGTTCCCAGGCCACAGGATTCCACAATCTAACATCAGTCATGTTCCCAGGCCAATGGTTTCCAGAATCAAACCACAGTCATATTCCTAGGCCACATGGTTCCAGAATCAAACCTCAGTTATATTCCCAGTCCACAGGAATCCAGAACCAAGCCTTCAGTCAGGATCCCAGGGCACAGTATTCCACAATCTAAACAGATGTCATGTTCCCAGGCCACAGGTTTCCAGAATCACGCCTCAGTCATGTTCCCAGGCCACAGGGTTCCAGAATCAAACCAATGTCAAATTCCTAGGCCATGGGTTTCCAGTACCAGTCCACAGTCATGTTTCCAGGGCACAGGGTTCTACAATCAAACCTCTGTCATGTTGCCAGTCCACAGGTTTCTGCCATCAAACCTCAGTCAAGTTCCCAGGCCACAGATTTCCAGAATCAAACCTCAGTCATATTCCCAGGACACATGGCTCCAGAATAAAACCTCAGTCATGTTCCCAGTCCACAGGGTTCCAGAACCAAGTCTCAGTCAGGTTCCCAGGGCCCAGTATTCCACAATCTAAACAGATGTCATGTTGCCAAGCCACAGGTTTCCACCATGAAACCTCAGACATGTTCCCAGGCCACAGGGTTCCAGAATCAAACCGTTCTCATGTTCCAAGGCCACAGGGTTCCGGAATCCACTGATGTCATGCTCCCAGGCCACAGGATTCCAGAATAAAACCTCAGTCATGTTCCCAGTCCACAGGGTTCCAGAACCAAGACTCAGTCAGGTTCCCAGGGCCCAGTATTCCACAATCTAAACAGATGTCATGTTCCCAGGCCACAGGTTTCCAGAATCAAACCTCAGTCATGTTCCCAGGCCATAGGGTTCCAGAATCAAACCATTGTCAAATTCCTAGGCCATGGGTTTCCAGTACCAGGCCACAGTCATGTTTCCAGGGCACAGGGTTCTACAATCAAACCTCAGTCATGTTGCCAGTCCACAGGTTTCTGCCATCAAACCTCAGTCAAGTTCCCAGGCCACAGATTTCCAGAATCAAACCTCAGTCATATTCCCAGGACACATGGCTCCAGAATCAAACCTCAGTCATGTTTGCAGGACCCATGGTTCCACAATCAAAGCACAGTCATGTTCCCAGGACAAAGCTGTCCAGAATCAAACCTCAGTCATGTTCCCAGGGAACAGGGTTCCAATAACAAACCTCAGTCATGTTGCCAAGCCACAGGTTTCCACCATCAAACCTCAGACATATTCCCAGGACACAGGGTTCCAGAATCAAACCGTTCTCATGTTCCCAGTCCACAGGGTTCCAGAACCAAGGCTCAGTCAGGTTCCCTGGGCCCAGTATTCCACAATCTAAACAGATGTCATGTTCCCAGGCCACAGGATTCCAGAATCACGCCTCAGTCTTGTTCCTGGACACAGGGTTCCAGAATCAAACCAATGTCAAGTTCCCAGGCCATGGGTTTCAAGTATCAGGTCGCAGTCATGTTTCCAGGGCACAGGGTTCTACAATCAAACCTCAGTCATGTTGCCAGTCCACAGATTTCTACCATCAATCCTCAGTCAAGTTCCCAGGCCAAAGTTTTCCAGAATAACGCCTCAGTCATGTTCCCAGGCCACAGGGTTCCAGAACCAAGACTCAGTCAGGTTCCCAGGGCCCAGTATTCCACAATCTAAACAGATGTCATGTTCCCAGGCCACAGGTTTCCAGAATCAAACCTCAGTCATGTTCCCAGGCCATAGGGTTCCAGAATCAAACCAATGTCAAATTCCTAGGCCATGGTTTTCCAGTACCAGGCCACAGTCATGTTTCCAGGGCACAGGGTTCTACAATCAAACCTCTGTCATGTGGCCAGTCCACAGGTTTCTGCCATCAAACCTCAGTCAAGTTCCCAGGCCACAGATTTCCAGAATCAAACCTCAGTCATATTCCCAGGACACATGGTTCCAGAATCAAACCTCAGTCATGTTTGCAGGACCCATGATTCCACAATCAAAGCACAGTCATGTTCCCAGGACAAAGCTGTCCAGAATCAAACCTCAGTCATGTTCCCAGGGAACAAGGTTCCAGTAACAAACCTCAGTCATGTTGCCAAGCCACAGGTTTCCACCATCAAACCTCAGACATGTTCCCAGGCCACAGGGTTCCAGAATCAAACCGTTCTCAGGTTCCCAGGCCACAGGGTTCCAGAATCAACTGATGTCATGTTCCCAGGCCACAGGATTCCATAATAAAACCTCAGTCATGTTCCCAGTCCACAGGGTTCCAGAACCAAGACTCAGTCAGGTTCCCAGGGCACAGTATTCCACAATCTAAACAGATGTCATGTTCCCAGGCCACAGGATTCCAGAATCACGCCTCAGTCTTGTTCCTGGACACAGGGTTCCAGAATCAAACCAATGTCAAGTTCCCAGGCCATGGGTTTCAAGTATCAGGTCACAGTCATGTTTCCAGGGCACATGGTTCTACAATCAAACCTCAGTCATGTTGCCAGTCCACAGATTTCTACCATCAATCCTCAGTCAAGTTCCCAGGCCACAGTTTTCCAGAATAACGCCTCAGTCATGTTCCCAGGCCACAGGGTTCCAGAATCCACTGATGTCATGTTCCCAGGCCACAGGATTCCAGAATAAAACCTCATTCATGTTCCAAGTCCACAGGGTTCCAGAACCAAGACTCAGTCAGCTTCCCAGGGCCCAGTATTCCACAATCTAAACAGATGTCATGTTCCCAGGCCACAGGTTTCCAGAATCACGCCTTAGTCATGTTCTCAGGCCACAGGGTTCCAGAATCAAACCAATGTCAAATTCCTAGGCCATGGTTTTCCAGTACCAGGCCACAGTCATGTTTCCAGGGCACAGGGTTCTACAATCAAACCTCTGTCATGTGGCCAGTCCACAGGTTTCTGCCATCAAACCTCAGTCAAGTTCCCAGGCCACAGATTTCCAGAATCAAACCTCAGTCATATTCCCAGGCCACAGTTTTCCAGAATCACGCCTCAGTCATGTTCCCAGGCCACAGGTTTCCAGAATCCACTGATGTCATGTTCCCAGGCCACCTGATTCCAGAATAAAACCTCAGTCATGTTCCCAGGCCACAGATTTCCAGAATCAAACCTCAGTCATATTCCCAGGCCACAGTTTTCCAGAATCACGCCTCAGTCATGTTCCCAGGCCACAGGTTTCCAGAATCCACTGATGTCATGTTCCCAGGCCACCTGATTCCAGAATAAAACCTCAGTCATGTTCCCAGTCCACAGGGTTCCAGAACCAAGTCTCAGTCAGGTTCCCAGGGCCCAGTATTCCACAATCTAAACAGATGTCATGTTGCCAAGACACAGGTTTCCACCATGAAACCTCAGACATGTTCCCAGTCCACAGGGTTCCAGAATCAAACCGTTCTCATGTTCCAAGGCCACAGGGTTCCGGAATCCACTGATGTCATGCTCCCAGGCCACAGGATTCCAGAATAAAACCTCAGTTATGTTCCCAGTCCACAGGGTTCCAGAACCAAGACTCAGTCAGGTTCCCAGGGCCCAGTATTCCACAATCTAAACAGATGTCATGTTCCCAGGCCACAGGTTTCCAGAATCAAACCTCAGTCATGTTCCCAGGCCATAGGGTTCCAGAATCAAACCATTGTCAAATTCCTAGGCCATGGTTTTCCAGTACCAGGCCACAGTCATGTTTCCAGGGCACAGGGTTCTACAATCAAACCTCTGTCATGTTGCCAGTCCACAGGTTTCTGCCATCAAACCTCAGTCAAGTTCCCAGGCCACAGATTTCCAGAATCCAACCTCAGTCATATTCCCAGGACACATGGTTCCAGAATCAAACCTCAGTCATGTTTGCAGGACCCATGATTCCACAATCAAAACACAGTCATGTTCCCAGCACAAAGGTGTCCAGAATCAAACCTCAGTCATGTTCCCAGGGAACAGGGATCCAGAAATAAACCTCAGTCATGTTGCCAAGCCATAGGTTTCCACCATCAAACCTCAGACATGTTCCCAGGCCACAGGGTTCCAGAATCCACTGATGTCATGTTCCCAGGCCACAGGGTTCCAGAAACAATCCTCAGTTATGTTCACAGGCTACAGGGTTCCAGAATCAAACCTCAGTCATGTTCCCAGTCCACAGGGTTCCAGAACCAAGCCTCAGTCAGATTCCCAGGGCACAGTATTCCACAATCTAAACAGATGTCAGGTTCCCAGGCCACAAGTTTCCAGAATCACGCCTCAGTCATGTTCCCAGGCCACAGGGATCCAGAATCAAACCTCAGTCATGTTCCCAGGCCATAGGGTACCACCATCAATCCTCAGTCATATTCCCAGACCACAGGTTTCCACAATCAAACCGATTTCATGTTCCCAGGCAACAGGGTACCAGAATCCAAACCGATATCATGTTCCCAGGCCACAGGATTCCACAATCTAACATCAGTCATGTTCCCAGGCCAATGGTTTCCAGAATCAAACCACAGTCATATTCCTAGGCCACATGGTTCCAGAATCAAACCTCAGTTATATTCCCAGTCCACAGGAATCCAGAACCAAGCCTTCAGTCAGGATCCCAGGGCACAGTATTCCACAATCTAAACAGATGTCATGTTCCCAGGCCACAGGTTTCCAGAATCACGCCTCAGTCATGTTCCCAGGCCACAGGGTTCCAGAATCAAACCAATGTCAAATTCCTAGGCCATGGGTTTCCAGTACCAGTCCACAGTCATGTTTCCAGGGCACAGGGTTCTACAATCAAACCTCTGTCATGTTGCCAGTCCACAGGTTTCTGCCATCAAACCTCAGTCAAGTTCCCAGGCCACAGATTTCCAGAATCAAACCTCAGTCATATTCCCAGGACACATGGCTCCAGAATCAAACCTCAGTCATGTTTGCAGGACCCATGGTTCCACAATCAAACCACAGTCGTGTTCCCAGGACAAAGCTGTCCAGAATCAAACCTCAGTCATGTTCCCAGGGAACAGGGTTCCAGTAACCAACCTCAGTCATGTTGCCAAGCCACAGGTTTCCACCATCAAACCTCAGACATGTTCCCAGGCCACAGGGTTCCAGAATCAAACCGTTCTCATGTTCCCAGTCCACAGGGTTCCAGAACCAAGCCTCAGTCAGGTTCCCAGGGCCCAGTATTCCACAATCTAAACAGATGTCATGTTCCCAGGCCATAGGATTCCAGAATCACGCCTCAGTCTTGTTCCTGGACAAAGGGTTCCAGAATCAAACCATTGTCAAGTTCCCAGGCCATGGGTTTCAAGTATCAGGTCGCAGTCATGTTTCCAGGGCACAGGGTTCTACAATCAAACCTCAGTCATGTTGCCAGTCCACAGATTTCTACCATCAATCCTCAGTCAAGTTCCCAGGCCACAGTTTTCCAGAATAACGCCTCAGTCATGTTCCCAGGCCACAGGGTTCCAGAATCAAACCAATGTCAAATTCCTAGGCCATGGTTTTCCAGTACCAGGCCACAGTCATGTTTCCAGGGCACAGGGTTCTACAATCAAACCTCTGTCATGTGGCCAGTCCACAGGTTTCTGCCATCAAACCTCAGTCAAGTTCCCAGGCCACAGATTTCCAGAATCAAACCTCAGTCATATTCCCAGGACACATGGTTCCAGAATCAAACCTCAGTCATGTTTGCAGGACCCATGATTCCACAATCAAAGCACAGTCATGTTCCCAGGACAAAGCTGTCCAGAATCAAACCTCAGTCATGTTCCCAGGGAACAAGGTTCCAGTAACAAACCTCAGTCATGTTGCCAAGCCACAGGTTTCCACCATCAAACCTCAGACATGTTCCCAGGCCACAGGGTTCCAGAATCAAACCGTTCTCATGTTCCCAGGCCACAGGGTTCCAGAATCAAATGATGTCATGTTCCCAGGCCACAGGATTCCATAATAAAACCTCAGTCATGTTCCCAGTCCACAGGGTTCCTGAACCAAGACTCAGTCAGGTTCCAAGGGCACAGTATTCCACAATCTAAACAGATGTCATGTTCCCAGGCCACAGGATTCCAGAATCACGCCTCAGTCTTGTTCCTGGACACAGGGTTCCAGAATCAAACCAATGTCAAGTTCCCAGGCCATGGGTTTCAAGTATCAGGTCACAGTCATGTTTCCAGGGCACATGGTTCTACAATCAAACCTCAGTCATGTTGCCAGTCCACAGATTTCTACCATCAATCCTCAGTCAAGTTCCCAGGCCACAGTTTTCCAGAATAACGCCTCAGTCATGTTCCCAGGCCACAGGGTTCCAGAATCCACTGATGTCATGTTCCCAGGCCACAGGATTCCAGAATAAACCCTCATTCATGTTCCAAGTCCACAGGGTTCCAGAACCAAGACTCAGTCAGCTTCCCAGGGCCCAGTATTCCACAATCTAAACAGATGTCATGTTCCCAGGCCACAGGTTTCCAGAATCACGCCTTAGTCATGTTCTCAGGCCACAGGGTTCCAGAATCAAACCAATGTCAAATTCCTAGGCCATGGTTTTCCAGTACCAGGCCACAGTCATGTTTCCAGGGCACAGGGTTCTACAATCAAACCTCTGTCATGTGGCCAGTCCACAGGTTTCTGCCATCAAACCTCAGTCAAGTTCCCAGGCCACAGATTTCCAGAATCCAACCTCAGTCATATTCCCAGGACACATGGTTCCAGAATCAAACCTCAGTCATGTTTGCAGGACCCATGATTCCACAATCAAAACACAGTCATGTTCCCAGCACAAAGGTGTCCAGAATCAAACCTCAGTCATGTTCCCAGGGAACAGGGATCCAGAAATAAACCTCAGTCATGTTGCCAAGCCATAGGTTTCCACCATCAAACCTCAGACATGTTCCCAGGCCACAGGGTTCCAGAATCCACTGATGTCATGTTCCCAGGCCACAGGGTTCCAGAAACAATCCTCAGTTATGTTCACAGGCTACACGGTTCCAGAATCAAACCTCAGTCATGTTCCCAGTCCACAGGGTTCCAGAACCAAGCCTCAGTCAGATTCCCAGGGCACAGTATTCCACAATCTAAACAGATGTCAGGTTCCCAGGCCACAAGTTTCCAGAATCACGCCTCAGTCATGTTCCCAGGCCACAGGGATCCAGAATCAAACCTCAGTCATGTTCCCAGGCCATAGGGTACCACCATCAATCCTCAGTCATATTCCCAGACCACAGGTTTCCACAATCAAACCGATTTCATGTTCCCAGGCAACAGGGTACCAGAATCCAAACCGATATCATGTTCCCAGGCCACAGGATTCCACAATCTAACATCAGTCATGTTCCCAGGCCAATGGTTTCCAGAATCAAACCACAGTCATATTCCTAGGCCACATGGTTCCAGAATCAAACCTCAGTTATATTCCCAGTCCACAGGAATCCAGAACCAAGCCTTCAGTCAGGATCCCAGGGCACAGTATTCCACAATCTAAACAGATGTCATGTTCCCAGGCCACAGGTTTCCAGAATCACGCCTCAGTCATGTTCCCAGGCCACAGGGTTCCAGAATCAAACCAATGTCAAATTCCTAGGCCATGGGTTTCCAGTACCAGTCCACAGTCATGTTTCCAGGGCACAGGGTTCTACAATCAAACCTCTGTCATGTTGCCAGTCCACAGGTTTCTGCCATCAAACCTCAGTCAAGTTCCCAGGCCACAGATTTCCAGAATCAAACCTCAGTCATATTCCCAGGACACATGGCTCCAGAATCAAACCTCAGTCATGTTTGCAGGACCCATGGTTCCACAATCAAACCACAGTCGTGTTCCCAGGACAAAGCTGTCCAGAATCAAACCTCAGTCATTTTCCCAGGGAACAGGGTTCCAGTAACCAACCTCAGTCATGTTGCCAAGCCACAGGTTTCCACCATCAAACCTCAGACATGTTCCCAGGCCACAGGGTTCCAGAATCAAACCGTTCTCATGTTCCCAGTCCACAGGGTTCCAGAACCAAGCCTCAGTCAGGTTCCCAGGGCCCAGTATTCCACAATCTAAACAGATGTCATGTTCCCAGGCCATAGGATTCCAGAATCATGCCTCAGTCTTGTTCCTGGGCAAAGGGTTCCAGAATCAAACCATTGTCAAGTTCCCAGGCCATGGGTTTCAAGTATCAGGTCGCAGTCATGTTTCCAGGGCACAGGGTTCTACAATCAAACCTCAGTCATGTTGCCAGTCCACAGATTTCTACCATCAATCCTCAGTCAAGTTCCCAGGCCACAGTTTTCCAGAATAACGCCTCAGTCATGTTCCCAGGCCACAGGGTTCCAGAATCAAACCAATGTCAAATTCCTAGGCCATGGTTTTCCAGTACCAGGCCACAGTCATGTTTCCAGGGCACAGGGTTCTACAATCAAACCTCTGTCATGTGGCCAGTCCACAGGTTTCTGCCATCAAACCTCAGTCAAGTTCCCAGGCCACAGATTTCCAGAATCAAACCTCAGTCATATTCCCAGGACACATGGTTCCAGAATCAAACCTCAGTCATGTTTGCAGGACCCATGATTCCACAATCAAAGCACAGTCATGTTCCCAGGACAAAGCTGTCCAGAATCAAACCTCAGTCATGTTCCCAGGGAACAAGGTTCCAGTAACAAACCTCAGTCATGTTGCCAAGCCACAGGTTTCCACCATCAAACCTCAGACATGTTCCCAGGCCACAGGGTTCCAGAATCAAACCGTTCTCATGTTCCCAGGCCACAGGGTTCCAGAATCAAATGATGTCATGTTCCCAGGCCACAGGATTCCATAATAAAACCTCAGTCATGTTCCCAGTCCACAGGGTTCCTGAACCAAGACTCAGTCAGGTTCCAAGGGCACAGTATTCCACAATCTAAACAGATGTCATGTTCCCAGGCCACAGGATTCCAGAATCACGCCTCAGTCTTGTTCCTGGACACAGGGTTCCAGAATCAAACCAATGTCAAGTTCCCAGGCCATGGGTTTCAAGTATCAGGTCACAGTCATGTTTCCAGGGCACATGGTTCTACAATCAAACCTCAGTCATGTTGCCAGTCCACAGATTTCTACCATCAATCCTCAGTCAAGTTCCCAGGCCACAGTTTTCCAGAATAACGCCTCAGTCATGTTCCCAGGCCACAGGGTTCCAGAATCCACTGATGTCATGTTCCCAGGCCACAGGATTCCAGAATAAACCCTCATTCATGTTCCAAGTCCACAGGGTTCCAGAACCAAGACTCAGTCAGCTTCCCAGGGCCCAGTATTCCACAATCTAAACAGATGTCATGTTCCCAGGCCACAGGTTTCCAGAATCACGCCTTAGTCATGTTCTCAGGCCACAGGGTTCCAGAATCAAACCAATGTCAAATTCCTAGGCCATGGTTTTCCAGTACCAGGCCACAGTCATGTTTCCAGGGCACAGGGTTCTACAATCAAACCTCTGTCATGTGGCCAGTCCACAGGTTTCTGCCATCAAACCTCAGTCAAGTTCCCAGGCCACAGATTTCCAGAATCAAACTTCAGTCATATTCCCAGGCCACAGTTTTCCAGAATCACGCCTCAGTCATGTTCCCAGGCCACAGGTTTCCAGAATCCACTGATGTCATGTTCCCAGGCCACCTGATTCCAGAATAAAACCTCAGTCATGTTCCCAGTCCACAGGGTTCCAGAACCAAGTCTCAGGTTCCCAGGGCCCAGTATTCCACAATCTAAACAGATGTCATGTTGCCAAGCCACAGGTTTCCACCATGAAACCTCAGACATGTTCCCAGGCCACAGGGTTCCAGAATCAAACCGTTCTCATGTTCCAAGGCCACAGGGTTCCGGAATCCACTGATGTCATGCTCCCAGGCCACAGGATTCCAGAATAAAACCTCAGTCATGTTCCCAGTCCACAGGGTTCCAGAACCAAGACTCAGTCAGGTTCCCAGGGCCCAGTATTCCACAATCTAAACAGATGTCATGTTCCCAGGCCACAGGTTTCCAGAATCAAACCTCAGTCATGTTCCCAGGCCATAGGGTTCCAGAATCAAACCATTGTCAAATTCCTAGGCCATGGTTTTCCAGTACCAGGCCACAGTCATGTTTCCAGGGCACAGGGTTCTACAATCAAACCTCTGTCATGTTGCCAGTCCACAGGTTTCTGCCATCAAACCTCAGTCAAGTTCCCAGGCCACAGATTTCCAGAATCCAACCTCAGTCATATTCCCAGGACACATGGTTCCAGAATCAAACCTCAGTCATGTTTGCAGGACCCATGATTCCACAATCAAAACACAGTCATGTTCCCAGCACAAAGGTGTCCAGAATCAAACCTCAGTCATGTTCCCAGGGAACAGGGATCCAGAAATAAACCTCAGTCATGTTGCCAAGCCATAGGTTTCCACCATCAAACCTCAGACATGTTCCCAGGCCACAGGGTTCCAGAATCCACTGATGTCATGTTCCCAGGCCACAGGGTTCCAGAAACAATCCTCAGTTATGTTCACAGGCTACAGGGTTCCAGAATCAAACCTCAGTCATGTTCCCAGTCCACAGGGTTCCAGAACCAAGCCTCAGTCAGATTCCCAGGGCACAGTATTCCACAATCTAAACAGATGTCAGGTTCCCAGGCCACAAGTTTCCAGAATCACGCCTCAGTCATGTTCCCAGGCCTCAGGGATCCAGAATCAAACCTCAGTCATGTTCCCAGGCCATAGGGTACCACCATCAATCCTCAGTCATATTCCCAGACCACAGGTTTCCACAATCAAACCGATTTCATGTTCCCAGGCAACAGGGTACCAGAATCCAAACCGATATCATGTTCCCAGGCCACAGGATTCCACAATCTAACATCAGTCATGTTCCCAGGCCAATGGTTTCCAGAATCAAACCACAGTCATATTCCTAGGCCACATGGTTCCAGAATCAAACCTCAGTTATATTCCCAGTCCACAGGAATCCAGAACCAAGCCTTCAGTCAGGATCCCAGGGCACAGTATTCCACAATCTAAACAGATGTCATGTTCCCAGGCCACAGGTTTCCAGAATCACGCCTCAGTCATGTTCCCAGGCCACAGGGTTCCAGAATCAAACCAATGTCAAATTCCTAGGCCATGGGTTTCCAGTACCAGTCCACAGTCATGTTTCCAGGGCACAGGGTTCTACAATCAAACCTCTGTCATGTTGCCAGTCCACAGGTTTCTGCCATCAAACCTCAGTCAAGTTCCCAGGCCACAGATTTCCAGAATCAAACCTCAGTCATATTCCCAGGACACATGGCTCCAGAATCAAACCTCAGTCATGTTTGCAGGACGCATGGTTCCACAATCAAACCACAGTCGTGTTCCCAGGACAAAGCTGTCCAGAATCAAACCTCAGTCATGTTCCCAGGGAACAGGGTTCCAGTAACCAACCTCAGTCATGTTGCCAAGCCACAGGTTTCCACCATCAAACCTCAGACATGTTCCCAGGCCACAGGGTTCCAGAATCAAACCGTTCTCATGTTCCCAGGCCACAGGGTTCCAGAATCAACTGATGTCATGTTCCCAGGCCACAGGATTCCAGAATAAAACCTCAGTCATGTTCCCAGTCCACAGGGTTCCAGAACCAAGCCTCAGTCAGGTTCCCAGAACCCACTATTCCACAATCTAAACAGATGTCATGTTCCCAGGCCACAGGATTCCACAATCACGCCTCAGTCTTGTTCCTGGACACAGGGTTCCAGAATCAAACCAATGTCAAGTTCCCAGGCCATGGGTTTCAAGTATCAGGTCGCAGTCATGTTTCCAGGGCACAGGGTTCTACAATCAAACCTCAGTCATGTTTCCAGTCCACAGATTTCTACCATCAATCCTCAGTCAAGTTCCCAGGCCACAGTTTTCCAGAATAACGCCTCAGTCATGTTCCCAGGCCACAGGGTTCCAGAATCCACTGATGTCATGTTCCCAGGCCACAGGATTCCAGAATAAAACCTCAGTCATGTTCCAAGTCCACAGGGTTCCAGAACCAAGACTCAGTCAGCTTCCCAGGGCCCAGTATTCCACAATCTAAACAGATGTCATGTTCCCAGGCCACAGGTTTCCAGAATCACGCCTTAGTCATGTTCTCAGGCCACAGGGTTCCAGAATCAAACCAATGTCAAATTCCTAGGCCATGGTTTTCCAGTACCAGGCCACAGTCATGTTTCCAGGGCACAGGGTTCTACAATCAAACCTCTGTCATGTGGCCAGTCCACAGGTTTCTGCCATCAAACCTCAGTCAAGTTCCCAGGCCACAGATTTCCAGAATCAAACCTCAGTCATATTCCCAGGCCACAGTTTTCCAGAATCACGCCTCAGTCATGTTCCCAGGCCACAGGTTTCCAGAATCCACTGATGTCATGTTCCCAGGCCACCTGATTCCAGAATAAAACCTCAGTCATGTTCCCAGGCCACAGATTTCCAGAATCAAACCTCAGTCATATTCCCAGGCCACAGTTTTCCAGAATCACGCCTCAGTCATGTTCCCAGGCCACAGGTTTCCAGAATCCACTGATGTCATGTTCCCAGGCCACCTGATTCCAGAATAAAACCTCAGTCATGTTCCCAGTCCACAGGGTTCCAGAACCAAGTCTCAGTCAGGTTCCCAGGGCCCAGTATTCCACAATCTAAACAGATGTCATGTTGCCAAGACACAGGTTTCCACCATGAAACCTCAGACATGTTCCCAGTCCACAGGGTTCCAGAATCAAACCGTTCTCATGTTCCAAGGCCACAGGGTTCCGGAATCCACTGATGTCATGCTCCCAGGCCACAGGATTCCAGAATAAAACCTCAGTTATGTTCCCAGTCCACAGGGTTCCAGAACCAAGACTCAGTCAGGTTCCCAGGGCCCAGTATTCCACAATCTAAACAGATGTCATGTTCCCAGGCCACAGGTTTCCAGAATCAAACCTCAGTCATGTTCCCAGGCCATAGGGTTCCAGAATCAAACCATTGTCAAATTCCTAGGCCATGGTTTTCCAGTACCAGGCCACAGTCATGTTTCCAGGGCACAGGGTTCTACAATCAAACCTCTGTCATGTTGCCAGTCCACAGGTTTCTGCCATCAAACCTCAGTCAAGTTCCCAGGCCACAGATTTCCAGAATCCAACCTCAGTCATATTCCCAGGACACATGGTTCCAGAATCAAACCTCAGTCATGTTTGCAGGACCCATGATTCCACAATCAAAACACAGTCATGTTCCCAGCACAAAGGTGTCCAGAATCAAACCTCAGTCATGTTCCCAGGGAACAGGGATCCAGAAATAAACCTCAGTCATGTTGCCAAGCCATAGGTTTCCACCATCAAACCTCAGACATGTTCCCAGGCCACAGGGTTCCAGAATCCACTGATGTCATGTTCCCAGGCCACAGGGTTCCAGAAACAATCCTCAGTTATGTTCACAGGCTACAGGGTTCCAGAATCAAACCTCAGTCATGTTCCCAGTCCACAGGGTTCCAGAACCAAGCCTCAGTCAGATTCCCAGGGCACAGTATTCCACAATCTAAACAGATGTCAGGTTCCCAGGCCACAAGTTTCCAGAATCACGCCTCAGTCATGTTCCCAGGCCACAGGGATCCAGAATCAAACCTCAGTCATGTTCCCAGGCCATAGGGTACCACCATCAATCCTCAGTCATATTCCCAGACCACAGGTTTCCACAATCAAACCGATTTCATGTTCCCAGGCAACAGGGTACCAGAATCCAAACCGATATCATGTTCCCAGGCCACAGGATTCCACAATCTAACATCAGTCATGTTCCCAGGCCAATGGTTTCCAGAATCAAACCACAGTCATATTCCTAGGCCACATGGTTCCAGAATCAAACCTCAGTTATATTCCCAGTCCACAGGAATCCAGAACCAAGCCTTCAGTCAGGATCCCAGGGCACAGTATTCCACAATCTAAACAGATGTCATGTTCCCAGGCCACAGGTTTCCAGAATCACGCCTCAGTCATGTTCCCAGGCCACAGGGTTCCAGAATCAAACCAATGTCAAATTCCTAGGCCATGGGTTTCCAGTACCAGTCCACAGTCATGTTTCCAGGGCACAGGGTTCTACAATCAAACCTCTGTCATGTTGCCAGTCCACAGGTTTCTGCCATCAAACCTCAGTCAAGTTCCCAGGCCACAGATTTCCAGAATCAAACCTCAGTCATATTCCCAGGACACATGGCTCCAGAATCAAACCTCAGTCATGTTTGCAGGACCCATGGTTCCACAATCAAACCACAGTCGTGTTCCCAGGACAAAGCTGTCCAGAATCAAACCTCAGTCATGTTCCCAGGGAACAGGGTTCCAGTAACCAACCTCAGTCATGTTGCCAAGCCACAGGTTTCCACCATCAAACCTCAGACATGTTCCCAGGCCACAGGGTTCCAGAATCAAACCGTTCTCATGTTCCCAGTCCACAGGGTTCCAGAACCAAGCCTCAGTCAGGTTCCCAGGGCCCAGTATTCCACAATCTAAACAGATGTCATGTTCCCAGGCCATAGGATTCCAGAATCACGCCTCAGTCTTGTTCCTGGACAAAGGGTTCCAGAATCAAACCATTGTCAAGTTCCCAGGCCATGGGTTTCAAGTATCAGGTCGCAGTCATGTTTCCAGGGCACAGGGTTCTACAATCAAACCTCAGTCATGTTGCCAGTCCACAGATTTCTACCATCAATCCTCAGTCAAGTTCCCAGGCCACAGTTTTCCAGAATAACGCCTCAGTCATGTTCCCAGGCCACAGGGTTCCAGAATCAAACCAATGTCAAATTCCTAGGCCATGGTTTTCCAGTACCAGGCCACAGTCATGTTTCCAGGGCACAGGGTTCTACAATCAAACCTCTGTCATGTGGCCAGTCCACAGGTTTCTGCCATCAAACCTCAGTCAAGTTCCCAGGCCACAGATTTCCAGAATCAAACCTCAGTCATATTCCCAGGACACATGGTTCCAGAATCAAACCTCAGTCATGTTTGCAGGACCCATGATTCCACAATCAAAGCACAGTCATGTTCCCAGGACAAAGCTGTCCAGAATCAAACCTCAGTCATGTTCCCAGGGAACAAGGTTCCAGTAACAAACCTCAGTCATGTTGCCAAGCCACAGGTTTCCACCATCAAACCTCAGACATGTTCCCAGGCCACAGGGTTCCAGAATCAAACCGTTCTCATGTTCCCAGGCCACAGGGTTCCAGAATCAAATGATGTCATGTTCCCAGGCCACAGGATTCCATAATAAAACCTCAGTCATGTTCCCAGTCCACAGGGTTCCTGAACCAAGACTCAGTCAGGTTCCAAGGGCACAGTATTCCACAATCTAAACAGATGTCATGTTCCCAGGCCACAGGATTCCAGAATCACGCCTCAGTCTTGTTCCTGGACACAGGGTTCCAGAATCAAACCAATGTCAAGTTCCCAGGCCATGGGTTTCAAGTATCAGGTCACAGTCATGTTTCCAGGGCACATGGTTCTACAATCAAACCTCAGTCATGTTGCCAGTCCACAGATTTCTACCATCAATCCTCAGTCAAGTTCCCAGGCCACAGTTTTCCAGAATAACGCCTCAGTCATGTTCCCAGGCCACAGGGTTCCAGAATCCACTGATGTCATGTTCCCAGGCCACAGGATTCCAGAATAAACCCTCATTCATGTTCCAAGTCCACAGGGTTCCAGAACCAAGACTCAGTCAGCTTCCCAGGGCCCAGTATTCCACAATCTAAACAGATGTCATGTTCCCAGGCCACAGGTTTCCAGAATCACGCCTTAGTCATGTTCTCAGGCCACAGGGTTCCAGAATCAAACCAATGTCAAATTCCTAGGCCATGGTTTTCCAGTACCAGGCCACAGTCATGTTTCCAGGGCACAGGGTTCTACAATCAAACCTCTGTCATGTGGCCAGTCCACAGGTTTCTGCCATCAAACCTCAGTCAAGTTCCCAGGCCACAGATTTCCAGAATCCAACCTCAGTCATATTCCCAGGACACATGGTTCCAGAATCAAACCTCAGTCATGTTTGCAGGACCCATGATTCCACAATCAAAACACAGTCATGTTCCCAGCACAAAGGTGTCCAGAATCAAACCTCAGTCATGTTCCCAGGGAACAGGGATCCAGAAATAAACCTCAGTCATGTTGCCAAGCCATAGGTTTCCACCATCAAACCTCAGACATGTTCCCAGGCCACAGGGTTCCAGAATCCACTGATGTCATGTTCCCAGGCCACAGGGTTCCAGAAACAATCCTCAGTTATGTTCACAGGCTACACGGTTCCAGAATCAAACCTCAGTCATGTTCCCAGTCCACAGGGTTCCAGAACCAAGCCTCAGTCAGATTCCCAGGGCACAGTATTCCACAATCTAAACAGATGTCAGGTTCCCAGGCCACAAGTTTCCAGAATCACGCCTCAGTCATGTTCCCAGGCCACAGGGATCCAGAATCAAACCTCAGTCATGTTCCCAGGCCATAGGGTACCACCATCAATCCTCAGTCATATTCCCAGACCACAGGTTTCCACAATCAAACCGATTTCATGTTCCCAGGCAACAGGGTACCAGAATCCAAACCGATATCATGTTCCCAGGCCACAGGATTCCACAATCTAACATCAGTCATGTTCCCAGGCCAATGGTTTCCAGAATCAAACCACAGTCATATTCCTAGGCCACATGGTTCCAGAATCAAACCTCAGTTATATTCCCAGTCCACAGGAATCCAGAACCAAGCCTTCAGTCAGGATCCCAGGGCACAGTATTCCACAATCTAAACAGATGTCATGTTCCCAGGCCACAGGTTTCCAGAATCACGCCTCAGTCATGTTCCCAGGCCACAGGGTTCCAGAATCAAACCAATGTCAAATTCCTAGGCCATGGGTTTCCAGTACCAGTCCACAGTCATGTTTCCAGGGCACAGGGTTCTACAATCAAACCTCTGTCATGTTGCCAGTCCACAGGTTTCTGCCATCAAACCTCAGTCAAGTTCCCAGGCCACAGATTTCCAGAATCAAACCTCAGTCATATTCCCAGGACACATGGCTCCAGAATCAAACCTCAGTCATGTTTGCAGGACCCATGGTTCCACAATCAAACCACAGTCGTGTTCCCAGGACAAAGCTGTCCAGAATCAAACCTCAGTCATTTTCCCAGGGAACAGGGTTCCAGTAACCAACCTCAGTCATGTTGCCAAGCCACAGGTTTCCACCATCAAACCTCAGACATGTTCCCAGGCCACAGGGTTCCAGAATCAAACCGTTCTCATGTTCCCAGTCCACAGGGTTCCAGAACCAAGCCTCAGTCAGGTTCCCAGGGCCCAGTATTCCACAATCTAAACAGATGTCATGTTCCCAGGCCATAGGATTCCAGAATCATGCCTCAGTCTTGTTCCTGGGCAAAGGGTTCCAGAATCAAACCATTGTCAAGTTCCCAGGCCATGGGTTTCAAGTATCAGGTCGCAGTCATGTTTCCAGGGCACAGGGTTCTACAATCAAACCTCAGTCATGTTGCCAGTCCACAGATTTCTACCATCAATCCTCAGTCAAGTTCCCAGGCCACAGTTTTCCAGAATAACGCCTCAGTCATGTTCCCAGGCCACAGGGTTCCAGAATCAAACCAATGTCAAATTCCTAGGCCATGGTTTTCCAGTACCAGGCCACAGTCATGTTTCCAGGGCACAGGGTTCTACAATCAAACCTCTGTCATGTGGCCAGTCCACAGGTTTCTGCCATCAAACCTCAGTCAAGTTCCCAGGCCACAGATTTCCAGAATCAAACCTCAGTCATATTCCCAGGACACATGGTTCCAGAATCAAACCTCAGTCATGTTTGCAGGACCCATGATTCCACAATCAAAGCACAGTCATGTTCCCAGGACAAAGCTGTCCAGAATCAAACCTCAGTCATGTTCCCAGGGAACAAGGTTCCAGTAACAAACCTCAGTCATGTTGCCAAGCCACAGGTTTCCACCATCAAACCTCAGACATGTTCCCAGGCCACAGGGTTCCAGAATCAAACCGTTCTCATGTTCCCAGGCCACAGGGTTCCAGAATCAAATGATGTCATGTTCCCAGGCCACAGGATTCCATAATAAAACCTCAGTCATGTTCCCAGTCCACAGGGTTCCTGAACCAAGACTCAGTCAGGTTCCAAGGGCACAGTATTCCACAATCTAAACAGATGTCATGTTCCCAGGCCACAGGATTCCAGAATCACGCCTCAGTCTTGTTCCTGGACACAGGGTTCCAGAATCAAACCAATGTCAAGTTCCCAGGCCATGGGTTTCAAGTATCAGGTCACAGTCATGTTTCCAGGGCACATGGTTCTACAATCAAACCTCAGTCATGTTGCCAGTCCACAGATTTCTACCATCAATCCTCAGTCAAGTTCCCAGGCCACAGTTTTCCAGAATAACGCCTCAGTCATGTTCCCAGGCCACAGGGTTCCAGAATCCACTGATGTCATGTTCCCAGGCCACAGGATTCCAGAATAAACCCTCATTCATGTTCCAAGTCCACAGGGTTCCAGAACCAAGACTCAGTCAGCTTCCCAGGGCCCAGTATTCCACAATCTAAACAGATGTCATGTTCCCAGGCCACAGGTTTCCAGAATCACGCCTTAGTCATGTTCTCAGGCCACAGGGTTCCAGAATCAAACCAATGTCAAATTCCTAGGCCATGGTTTTCCAGTACCAGGCCACAGTCATGTTTCCAGGGCACAGGGTTCTACAATCAAACCTCTGTCATGTGGCCAGTCCACAGGTTTCTGCCATCAAACCTCAGTCAAGTTCCCAGGCCACAGATTTCCAGAATCAAACTTCAGTCATATTCCCAGGCCACAGTTTTCCAGAATCACGCCTCAGTCATGTTCCCAGGCCACAGGTTTCCAGAATCCACTGATGTCATGTTCCCAGGCCACCTGATTCCAGAATAAAACCTCAGTCATGTTCCCAGTCCACAGGGTTCCAGAACCAAGTCTCAGGTTCCCAGGGCCCAGTATTCCACAATCTAAACAGATGTCATGTTGCCAAGCCACAGGTTTCCACCATGAAACCTCAGACATGTTCCCAGGCCACAGGGTTCCAGAATCAAACCGTTCTCATGTTCCAAGGCCACAGGGTTCCGGAATCCACTGATGTCATGCTCCCAGGCCACAGGATTCCAGAATAAAACCTCAGTCATGTTCCCAGTCCACAGGGTTCCAGAACCAAGACTCAGTCAGGTTCCCAGGGCCCAGTATTCCACAATCTAAACAGATGTCATGTTCCCAGGCCACAGGTTTCCAGAATCAAACCTCAGTCATGTTCCCAGGCCATAGGGTTCCAGAATCAAACCATTGTCAAATTCCTAGGCCATGGTTTTCCAGTACCAGGCCACAGTCATGTTTCCAGGGCACAGGGTTCTACAATCAAACCTCTGTCATGTTGCCAGTCCACAGGTTTCTGCCATCAAACCTCAGTCAAGTTCCCAGGCCACAGATTTCCAGAATCCAACCTCAGTCATATTCCCAGGACACATGGTTCCAGAATCAAACCTCAGTCATGTTTGCAGGACCCATGATTCCACAATCAAAACACAGTCATGTTCCCAGCACAAAGGTGTCCAGAATCAAACCTCAGTCATGTTCCCAGGGAACAGGGATCCAGAAATAAACCTCAGTCATGTTGCCAAGCCATAGGTTTCCACCATCAAACCTCAGACATGTTCCCAGGCCACAGGGTTCCAGAATCCACTGATGTCATGTTCCCAGGCCACAGGGTTCCAGAAACAATCCTCAGTTATGTTCACAGGCTACACGGTTCCAGAATCAAACCTCAGTCATGTTCCCAGTCCACAGGGTTCCAGAACCAAGCCTCAGTCAGATTCCCAGGGCACAGTATTCCACAATCTAAACAGATGTCAGGTTCCCAGGCCACAAGTTTCCAGAATCACGCCTCAGTCATGTTCCCAGGCCTCAGGGATCCAGAATCAAACCTCAGTCATGTTCCCAGGCCATAGGGTACCACCATCAATCCTCAGTCATATTCCCAGACCACAGGTTTCCACAATCAAACCGATTTCATGTTCCCAGGCAACAGGGTACCAGAATCCAAACCGATATCATGTTCCCAGGCCACAGGATTCCACAATCTAACATCAGTCATGTTCCCAGGCCAATGGTTTCCAGAATCAAACCACAGTCATATTCCTAGGCCACATGGTTCCAGAATCAAACCTCAGTTATATTCCCAGTCCACAGGAATCCAGAACCAAGCCTTCAGTCAGGATCCCAGGGCACAGTATTCCACAATCTAAACAGATGTCATGTTCCCAGGCCACAGGTTTCCAGAATCACGCCTCAGTCATGTTCCCAGGCCACAGGGTTCCAGAATCAAACCAATGTCAAATTCCTAGGCCATGGGTTTCCAGTACCAGTCCACAGTCATGTTTCCAGGGCACAGGGTTCTACAATCAAACCTCTGTCATGTTGCCAGTCCACAGGTTTCTGCCATCAAACCTCAGTCAAGTTCCCAGGCCACAGATTTCCAGAATCAAACCTCAGTCATATTCCCAGGACACATGGCTCCAGAATCAAACCTCAGTCATGTTTGCAGGACGCATGGTTCCACAATCAAACCACAGTCGTGTTCCCAGGACAAAGCTGTCCAGAATCAAACCTCAGTCATGTTCCCAGGGAACAGGGTTCCAGTAACCAACCTCAGTCATGTTGCCAAGCCACAGGTTTCCACCATCAAACCTCAGACATGTTCCCAGGCCACAGGGTTCCAGAATCAAACCGTTCTCATGTTCCCAGGCCACAGGGTTCCAGAATCAACTGATGTCATGTTCCCAGGCCACAGGATTCCAGAATAAAACCTCAGTCATGTTCCCAGTCCACAGGGTTCCAGAACCAAGCCTCAGTCAGGTTCCCAGAACCCACTATTCCACAATCTAAACAGATGTCATGTTCCCAGGCCACAGGATTCCACAATCACGCCTCAGTCTTGTTCCTGGACACAGGGTTCCAGAATCAAACCAATGTCAAGTTCCCAGGCCATGGGTTTCAAGTATCAGGTCGCAGTCATGTTTCCAGGGCACAGGGTTCTACAATCAAACCTCAGTCATGTTTCCAGTCCACAGATTTCTACCATCAATCCTCAGTCAAGTTCCCAGGCCACAGTTTTCCAGAATAACGCCTCAGTCATGTTCCCAGGCCACAGGGTTCCAGAATCCACTGATGTCATGTTCCCAGGCCACAGGATTCCAGAATAAAACCTCAGTCATGTTCCAAGTCCACAGGGTTCCAGAACCAAGACTCAGTCAGGTTCCCAGGGCCCAGTATTCCACAATCTAAACAGATGTCATGTTCCCAGGCCACAGGTTTCCAGAATCACGCTTCAGTCATGTTCTCAGGCCACAGGGTTCCAGAATCAAACCAATGTCACATTCCTAGGCCATGGTTTTCCAGTACCAGGCCACAGTCATGTTTCCAGGGCACAGGGTTCTACAATCAAACCTCTGTCATGTGGCCAGTCCACAGGTTTCTGCCATCAAACCTCAGTCAAGTTCCAAGGCCACAGATTTCCAGAATCAAACCTCAGTCATATTCCCAGGCCACAGTTTTCCAGAATCACGCCTCAGGCATGTTCCCAGGCCACAGGTTTCCAGAATCCACTGATGTCATGTTCCCAGGCCACCTGATTCCAGAATAAAACCTCAGTCATGTTCCCAGGCCACAGATTTCCAGAATCAAACCTCAGTCATATTCCCAGGCCACAGTTTTCCAGAATCACGCCTCAGTCATGTTCCCAGGCCACAGGTTTCCAGAATCCACTGATGTCATGTTCCCAGGCCACCTGATTCCAGAATAAAACCTCAGTCATGTTCCCAGTCCACAGGGTTCCAGAACCAAGTCTCAGTCAGGTTCCCAGGGCCCAGTATTCCACAATCTAAACAGATGTCATGTTGCCAAGCCACAGGTTTCCACCATGAAACCTCAGACATGTTCCCAGGCCACAGGGTTCCAGAATCAAACCGTTCTCATGTTCCAAGGCCACAGGGTTCCGGAATCCACTGATGTCATGCTCCCAGGCCACAGGATTCCAGAATAAAACCTCAGTCATGTTCCCAGTCCACAGGGTTCCAGAACCAAGACTCAGTCAGGTTCCCAGGGCCCAGTATTCCACAATCTAAACAGATGTCATGTTCCCAGGCCACAGGTTTCCAGAATCAAACCTCAGTCATGTTCCCAGGCCATAGGGTTCCAGAATCAAACCATTGTCAAATTCCTAGGCCATGGGTTTCCAGTACCAGGCCACAGTCATATTTCCAGGGCACAGGGTTCTACAATCAAACCTCAGTCATGTTGCCAGTCCACAGGTTTCTGCCATCAAACCTCAGTCAAGTTCCCAGGCCACAGATTTCCAGAATCAAACCTCAGTCATATTCCCAGGACACATGGCTCCAGAATCAAACCTCAGTCATGTTTGCAGGACCCATGGTTCCACAATCAAACCACAGTCGTGTTCCCAGGACAAAGCTGTCCAGAATCAAACCTCAGTCATGTTCCCAGGGAACAGGGTTCCAGTAACCAACCTCAGTCATGTTGCCAAGCCACAGGTTTCCACCATCAAACCTCAGACATGTTCCCAGGCCACAGGGTTCCAGAATCAAACCGTTCTCATGTTCCCAGGCCACAGGGTTCCAGAATCAACTGATGTCATGTTCCCAGGCCACAGGATTCCAGAATAAAACCTCAGTCATGTTCCCAGTCCACAGGGTTCCAGAACCAAGCCTCAGTCAGGTTCCCAGAACCCACTATTCCACAATCTAAACAGATGTCATGTTCCCAGGCCACAGGATTCCACAATCACGCCTCAGTCTTGTTCCTGGACACAGGGTTCCAGAATCAAACCAATGTCAAGTTCCCAGGCCATGGGTTTCAAGTATCAGGTCGCAGTCATGTTTCCAGGGCACAGGGTTCTACAATCAAACCTCAGTCATGTTTCCAGTCCACAGATTTCTACCATCAATCCTCAGTCAAGTTCCCAGGCCACAGTTTTCCAGAATAACGCCTCAGTCATGTTCCCAGGCCACAGGGTTCCAGAATCCACTGATGTCATGTTCCCAGGCCACAGGATTCCAGAATAAAACCTCAGTCATGTTCCAAGTCCACAGGGTTCCAGAACCAAGACTCAGTCAGGTTCCCAGGGCCCAGTATTCCACAATCTAAACAGATGTCATGTTCCCAGGCCACAGGTTTCCAGAATCACGCTTCAGTCATGTTCTCAGGCCACAGGGTTCCAGAATCAAACCAATGTCACATTCCTAGGCCATGGTTTTCCAGTACCAGGCCACAGTCATGTTTCCAGGGCACAGGGTTCTACAATCAAACCTCTGTCATGTGGCCAGTCCACAGGTTTCTGCCATCAAACCTCAGTCAAGTTCCAAGGCCACAGATTTCCAGAATCAAACCTCAGTCATATTCCCAGGCCACAGTTTTCCAGAATCACGCCTCAGGCATGTTCCCAGGCCACAGGTTTCCAGAATCCACTGATGTCATGTTCCCAGGCCACCTGATTCCAGAATAAAACCTCAGTCATGTTCCCAGGCCACAGATTTCCAGAATCAAACCTCAGTCATATTCCCAGGCCACAGTTTTCCAGAATCACGCCTCAGTCATGTTCCCAGGCCACAGGTTTCCAGAATCCACTGATGTCATGTTCCCAGGCCACCTGATTCCAGAATAAAACCTCAGTCATGTTCCCAGTCCACAGGGTTCCAGAACCAAGTCTCAGTCAGGTTCCCAGGGCCCAGTATTCCACAATCTAAACAGATGTCATGTTGCCAAGCCACAGGTTTCCACCATGAAACCTCAGACATGTTCCCAGGCCACAGGGTTCCAGAATCAAACCGTTCTCATGTTCCAAGGCCACAGGGTTCCGGAATCCACTGATGTCATGCTCCCAGGCCACAGGATTCCAGAATAAAACCTCAGTCATGTTCCCAGTCCACAGGGTTCCAGAACCAAGACTCAGTCAGGTTCCCAGGGCCCAGTATTCCACAATCTAAACAGATGTCATGTTCCCAGGCCACAGGTTTCCAGAATCAAACCTCAGTCATGTTCCCAGGCCATAGGGTTCCAGAATCAAACCATTGTCAAATTCCTAGGCCATGGGTTTCCAGTACCAGGCCACAGTCATATTTCCAGGGCACAGGGTTCTACAATCAAACCTCAGTCATGTTGCCAGTCCACAGGTTTCTGCCATCAAACCTCAGTCAAGTTCCCAGGCCACAGATTTCCAGAATCAAACCTCAGTCATATTCCCAGGACACATGGCTCCAGAATCAAACCTCAGTCATGTTTGCAGGACCCATGGTTCCACAATCAAAGCACAGTCATGTTCCCAGGACAAAGCTGTCCAGAATCAAACCTCAGTCATGTTCCCAGGGAACAGGGTTCCAATAACAAACCTCAGTCATGTTGCCAAGCCACAGGTTTCCACCATCAAACCTCAGACATATTCCCAGGACACAGGGTTCCAGAATCAAACCGTTCTCATGTTCCCAGTCCACAGGGTTCCAGAACCAAGGCTCAGTCAGGTTCCCTGGGCCCAGTATTCCACAATCTAAACAGATGTCATGTTCCCAGGCCACAGGATTCCAGAATCACGCCTCAGTCTTGTTCCTGGACACAGGGTTCCAGAATCAAACCAATGTCAAGTTCCCAGGCCATGGGTTTCAAGTATCAGGTCGCAGTCATGTTTCCAGGGCACAGGGTTCTACAATCAAACCTCAGTCATGTTTCCAGTCCACAGATTTCTACCATCAATCCTCAGTCAAGTTCCCAGGCCACAGTTTTCCAGAATAACGCCTCAGTCATGTTCCCAGGCCACAGGGTTCCAGAATCCACTGATGTCATGTTCCCAGGCCACAGGATTCCAGAATAAAACCTCAGTCATGTTCCAAGTCCACAGGGTTCCAGAACCAAGACTCAGTCAGGTTCCCAGGGCCCAGTATTCCACAATCTAAACAGATGTCATGTTCCCAGGCCACAGGTTTCCAGAATCACGCTTCAGTCATGTTCTCAGGCCACAGGGTTCCAGAATCAAACCAATGTCACATTCCTAGGCCATGGTTTTCCAGTACCAGGCCACAGTCATGTTTCCAGGGCACAGGGTTCTACAATCAAACCTCTGTCATGTGGCCAGTCCACAGGTTTCTGCCATCAAACCTCAGTCAAGTTCCAAGGCCACAGATTTCCAGAATCAAACCTCAGTCATATTCCCAGGCCACAGTTTTCCAGAATCACGCCTCAGGCATGTTCCCAGGCCACAGGTTTCCAGAATCCACTGATGTCATGTTCCCAGGCCACCTGATTCCAGAATAAAAAATCAGTCATGTTCCCAGTCCACAGGGTTCCAGAACCAAGTCTCAGTCAGGTTCCCAGGGCCCAGTATTCCACAATCTAAACAGATGTCATGTTGCCAAGCCACAGGTTTCCACCATGAAACCTCAGACATGTTCCCAGGCCACAGGGTTCCAGAATCAAACCGTTCTCATGTTCCAAGGCCACAGGGTTCCGGAATCCACTGATGTCATGCTCCCAGGCCACAGGATTCCAGAATAAAACCTCAGTCATGTTCCCAGTCCACAGGGTTCCAGAACCAAGACTCAGTCAGGTTCCCAGGGCCCAGTATTCCACAATCTAAACAGATGTCATGTTCCCAGGCCACAGGTTTCCAGAATCAAACCTCAGTCATGTTCCCAGGCCATAGGGTTCCAGAATCAAACCATTGTCAAATTCCTAGGCCATGGGTTTCCAGTACCAGGCCACAGTCATATTTCCAGGGCACAGGGTTCTACAATCAAACCTCAGTCATGTTGCCAGTCCACAGGTTTCTGCCATCAAACCTCAGTCAAGTTCCCAGGCCACAGATTTCCAGAATCAAACCTCAGTCATATTCCCAGGACACATGGCTCCAGAATCAAACCTCAGTCATGTTTGCAGGACCCATGGTTCCACAATCAAACCACAGTCGTGTTCCCAGGACAAAGCTGTCCAGAATCAAACCTCAGTCATGTTCCCAGGGAACAGGGTTCCAGTAACCAACCTCAGTCATGTTGCCAAGCCACAGGTTTCCACCATCAAACCTCAGACATGTTCCCAGGCCACAGGGTTCCAGAATCAAACCGTTCTCATGTTCCCAGGCCACAGGGTTCCAGAATCAACTGATGTCATGTTCCCAGGCCACAGGATTCCAGAATAAAACCTCAGTCATGTTCCCAGTCCACAGGGTTCCAGAACCAAGCCTCAGTCAGGTTCCCAGAACCCACTATTCCACAATCTAAACAGATGTCATGTTCCCAGGCCACAGGATTCCACAATCACGCCTCAGTCTTGTTCCTGGACACAGGGTTCCAGAATCAAACCAATGTCAAGTTCCCAGGCCATGGGTTTCAAGTATCAGGTCGCAGTCATGTTTCCAGGGCACAGGGTTCTACAATCAAACCTCAGTCATGTTTCCAGTCCACAGATTTCTACCATCAATCCTCAGTCAAGTTCCCAGGCCACAGTTTTCCAGAATAACGCCTCAGTCATGTTCCCAGGCCACAGGGTTCCAGAATCCACTGATGTCATGTTCCCAGGCCACAGGATTCCAGAATAAAACCTCAGTCATGTTCCAAGTCCACAGGGTTCCAGAACCAAGACTCAGTCAGGTTCCCAGGGCCCAGTATTCCACAATCTAAACAGATGTCATGTTCCCAGGCCACAGGTTTCCAGAATCACGCTTCAGTCATGTTCTCAGGCCACAGGGTTCCAGAATCAAACCAATGTCACATTCCTAGGCCATGGTTTTCCAGTACCAGGCCACAGTCATGTTTCCAGGGCACAGGGTTCTACAATCAAACCTCTGTCATGTGGCCAGTCCACAGGTTTCTGCCATCAAACCTCAGTCAAGTTCCAAGGCCACAGATTTCCAGAATCAAACCTCAGTCATATTCCCAGGCCACAGTTTTCCAGAATCACGCCTCAGGCATGTTCCCAGGCCACAGGTTTCCAGAATCCACTGATGTCATGTTCCCAGGCCACCTGATTCCAGAATAAAACCTCAGTCATGTTCCCAGGCCACAGATTTCCAGAATCAAACCTCAGTCATATTCCCAGGCCACAGTTTTCCAGAATCACGCCTCAGTCATGTTCCCAGGCCACAGGTTTCCAGAATCCACTGATGTCATGTTCCCAGGCCACCTGATTCCAGAATAAAACCTCAGTCATGTTCCCAGTCCACAGGGTTCCAGAACCAAGTCTCAGTCAGGTTCCCAGGGCCCAGTATTCCACAATCTAAACAGATGTCATGTTGCCAAGCCACAGGTTTCCACCATGAAACCTCAGACATGTTCCCAGGCCACAGGGTTCCAGAATCAAACCGTTCTCATGTTCCAAGGCCACAGGGTTCCGGAATCCACTGATGTCATGCTCCCAGGCCAGAGGATTCCAGAATAAAACCTCAGTCATGTTCCCAGTCCACAGGGTTCCAGAACCAAGACTCAGTCAGGTTCCCAGGGCCCAGTATTCCACAATCTAAACAGATGTCATGTTCCCAGGCCACAGGTTTCCAGAATCAAACCTCAGTCATGTTCCCAGGCCATAGGGTTCCAGAATCAAACCATTGTCAAATTCCTAGGCCATGGGTTTCCAGTACCAGGCCACAGTCATATTTCCAGGGCACAGGGTTCTACAATCAAACCTCAGTCATGTTGCCAGTCCACAGGTTTCTGCCATCAAACCTCAGTCAAGTTCCCAGGCCACAGATTTCCAGAATCAAACCTCAGTCATATTCCCAGGACACATGGCTCCAGAATCAAACCTCAGTCATGTTTGCAGGACCCATGGTTCCACAATCAAAGCACAGTCATGTTCCCAGGACAAAGCGGTCCAGAATCAAACCTCAGTCATGTTCCCAGGGAACAGGGTTCCAATAACAAACCTCAGTCATGTTGCCAAGCCACAGGTTTCCACCATCAAACCTCAGACATATTCCCAGGACACAGGGTTCCAGAATCAAACCGTTCTCATGTTCCCAGTCCACAGGGTTCCAGAACCAAGGCTCAGTCAGGTTCCCTGGGCCCAGTATTCCACAATCTAAACAGATGTCATGTTCCCAGGCCACAGGATTCCAGAATCACGCCTCAGTCTTGTTCCTGGACACAGGGTTCCAGAATCAAACCAATGTCAAGTTCCCAGGCCATGGGTTTCAAGTATCAGGTCGCAGTCATGTTTCCAGGGCACAGGGTTCTACAATCAAACCTCAGTCATGTTGCCAGTCCACAGATTTCTACCATCAATCCTCAGTCAAGTTCCCAGGCCAAAGTTTTCCAGAATAACGCCTCAGTCATGTTCCCAGGCCACAGGGTTCCAGAACCAAGACTCAGTCAGGTTCCCAGGGCCCAGTATTCCACAATCTAAACAGATGTCATGTTCCCAGGCCACAGGTTTCCAGAATCAAACCTCAGTCATGTTCCCAGGCCATAGGGTTCCAGAATCAAACCAATGTCAAATTCCTAGGCCATGGTTTTCCAGTACCAGGCCACAGTCATGTTTCCAGGGCACAGGGTTCTACAATCAAACCTCTGTCATGTGGCCAGTCCACAGGTTTCTGCCATCAAACCTCAGTCAAGTTCCCAGGCCACAGATTTCCAGAATCAAACCTCAGTCATATTCCCAGGACACATGGTTCCAGAATCAAACCTCAGTCATGTTTGCAGGACCCATGATTCCACAATCAAAGCACAGTCATGTTCCCAGGACAAAGCTGTCCAGAATCAAACCTCAGTCATGTTCCCAGGGAACAAGGTTCCAGTAACAAACCTCAGTCATGTTGCCAAGCCACAGGTTTCCACCATCAAACCTCAGACATGTTCCCAGGCCACAGGGTTCCAGAATCCACTGATGTCATGTTCCCAGGCCACAGGGTTCCAGAAACAATCCTCAGTTATGTTCACAGGCTACAGGGTTCCAGAATCAAACCTCAGTCATGTTCCCAGTCCACAGGGTTCCAGAACCAAGCCTCAGTCAGATTCCCAGGGCACAGTATTCCACAATCTAAACAGATGTCAGGTTCCCAGGCCACAAGTTTCCAGAATCACGCCTCAGTCATGTTCCCAGGCCACAGGGATCCAGAATCAAACCTCAGTCATGTTCCCAGGCCATAGGGTACCACCATCAATCCTCAGTCATATTCCCAGACCACAGGTTTCCACAATCAAACCGATTTCATGTTCCCAGGCAACAGGGTACCAGAATCCAAACCGATATCATGTTCCCAGGCCACAGGATTCCACAATCTAACATCAGTCATGTTCCCAGGCCAATGGTTTCCAGAATCAAACCACAGTCATATTCCTAGGCCACATGGTTCCAGAATCAAACCTCAGTTATATTCCCAGTCCACAGGAATCCAGAACCAAGCCTTCAGTCAGGATCCCAGGGCACAGTATTCCACAATCTAAACAGATGTCATGTTCCCAGGCCACAGGTTTCCAGAATCACGCCTCAGTCATGTTCCCAGGCCACAGGGTTCCAGAATCAAACCAATGTCAAATTCCTAGGCCATGGGTTTCCAGTACCAGTCCACAGTCATGTTTCCAGGGCACAGGGTTCTACAATCAAACCTCTGTCATGTTGCCAGTCCACAGGTTTCTGCCATCAAACCTCAGTCAAGTTCCCAGGCCACAGATTTCCAGAATCAAACCTCAGTCATATTCCCAGGACACATGGCTCCAGAATCAAACCTCAGTCATGTTTGCAGGACCCATGGTTCCACAATCAAACCACAGTCGTGTTCCCAGGACAAAGCTGTCCAGAATCAAACCTCAGTCATGTTCCCAGGGAACAGGGTTCCAGTAACCAACCTCAGTCATGTTGCCAAGCCACAGGTTTCCACCATCAAACCTCAGACATGTTCCCAGGCCACAGGGTTCCAGAATCAAACCGTTCTCATGTTCCCAGTCCACAGGGTTCCAGAACCAAGCCTCAGTCAGGTTCCCAGGGCCCAGTATTCCACAATCTAAACAGATGTCATGTTCCCAGGCCATAGGATTCCAGAATCACGCCTCAGTCTTGTTCCTGGACAAAGGGTTCCAGAATCAAACCATTGTCAAGTTCCCAGGCCATGGGTTTCAAGTATCAGGTCGCAGTCATGTTTCCAGGGCACAGGGTTCTACAATCAAACCTCAGTCATGTTGCCAGTCCACAGATTTCTACCATCAATCCTCAGTCAAGTTCCCAGGCCACAGTTTTCCAGAATAACGCCTCAGTCATGTTCCCAGGCCACAGGGTTCCAGAATCAAACCAATGTCAAATTCCTAGGCCATGGTTTTCCAGTACCAGGCCACAGTCATGTTTCCAGGGCACAGGGTTCTACAATCAAACCTCTGTCATGTGGCCAGTCCACAGGTTTCTGCCATCAAACCTCAGTCAAGTTCCCAGGCCACAGATTTCCAGAATCAAACCTCAGTCATATTCCCAGGACACATGGTTCCAGAATCAAACCTCAGTCATGTTTGCAGGACCCATGATTCCACAATCAAAGCACAGTCATGTTCCCAGGACAAAGCTGTCCAGAATCAAACCTCAGTCATGTTCCCAGGGAACAAGGTTCCAGTAACAAACCTCAGTCATGTTGCCAAGCCACAGGTTTCCACCATCAAACCTCAGACATGTTCCCAGGCCACAGGGTTCCAGAATCAAACCGTTCTCATGTTCCCAGGCCACAGGGTTCCAGAATCAAATGATGTCATGTTCCCAGGCCACAGGATTCCATAATAAAACCTCAGTCATGTTCCCAGTCCACAGGGTTCCTGAACCAAGACTCAGTCAGGTTCCAAGGGCACAGTATTCCACAATCTAAACAGATGTCATGTTCCCAGGCCACAGGATTCCAGAATCACGCCTCAGTCTTGTTCCTGGACACAGGGTTCCAGAATCAAACCAATGTCAAGTTCCCAGGCCATGGGTTTCAAGTATCAGGTCACAGTCATGTTTCCAGGGCACATGGTTCTACAATCAAACCTCAGTCATGTTGCCAGTCCACAGATTTCTACCATCAATCCTCAGTCAAGTTCCCAGGCCACAGTTTTCCAGAATAACGCCTCAGTCATGTTCCCAGGCCACAGGGTTCCAGAATCCACTGATGTCATGTTCCCAGGCCACAGGATTCCAGAATAAACCCTCATTCATGTTCCAAGTCCACAGGGTTCCAGAACCAAGACTCAGTCAGCTTCCCAGGGCCCAGTATTCCACAATCTAAACAGATGTCATGTTCCCAGGCCACAGGTTTCCAGAATCACGCCTTAGTCATGTTCTCAGGCCACAGGGTTCCAGAATCAAACCAATGTCAAATTCCTAGGCCATGGTTTTCCAGTACCAGGCCACAGTCATGTTTCCAGGGCACAGGGTTCTACAATCAAACCTCTGTCATGTGGCCAGTCCACAGGTTTCTGCCATCAAACCTCAGTCAAGTTCCCAGGCCACAGATTTCCAGAATCCAACCTCAGTCATATTCCCAGGACACATGGTTCCAGAATCAAACCTCAGTCATGTTTGCAGGACCCATGATTCCACAATCAAAACACAGTCATGTTCCCAGCACAAAGGTGTCCAGAATCAAACCTCAGTCATGTTCCCAGGGAACAGGGATCCAGAAATAAACCTCAGTCATGTTGCCAAGCCATAGGTTTCCACCATCAAACCTCAGACATGTTCCCAGGCCACAGGGTTCCAGAATCCACTGATGTCATGTTCCCAGGCCACAGGGTTCCAGAAACAATCCTCAGTTATGTTCACAGGCTACAGGGTTCCAGAATCAAACCTCAGTCATGTTCCCAGTCCACAGGGTTCCAGAACCAAGCCTCAGTCAGATTCCCAGGGCACAGTATTCCACAATCTAAACAGATGTCAGGTTCCCAGGCCACAAGTTTCCAGAATCACGCCTCAGTCATGTTCCCAGGCCACAGGGATCCAGAATCAAACCTCAGTCATGTTCCCAGGCCATAGGGTACCACCATCAATCCTCAGTCATATTCCCAGACCACAGGTTTCCACAATCAAACCGATTTCATGTTCCCAGGCAACAGGGTACCAGAATCCAAACCGATATCATGTTCCCAGGCCACAGGATTCCACAATCTAACATCAGTCATGTTCCCAGGCCAATGGTTTCCAGAATCAAACCACAGTCATATTCCTAGGCCACATGGTTCCAGAATCAAACCTCAGTTATATTCCCAGTCCACAGGAATCCAGAACCAAGCCTTCAGTCAGGATCCCAGGGCACAGTATTCCACAATCTAAACAGATGTCATGTTCCCAGGCCACAGGTTTCCAGAATCACGCCTCAGTCATGTTCCCAGGCCACAGGGTTCCAGAATCAAACCAATGTCAAATTCCTAGGCCATGGGTTTCCAGTACCAGTCCACAGTCATGTTTCCAGGGCACAGGGTTCTACAATCAAACCTCTGTCATGTTGCCAGTCCACAGGTTTCTGCCATCAAACCTCAGTCAAGTTCCCAGGCCACAGATTTCCAGAATCAAACCTCAGTCATATTCCCAGGACACATGGCTCCAGAATCAAACCTCAGTCATGTTTGCAGGACCCATGGTTCCACAATCAAACCACAGTCGTGTTCCCAGGACAAAGCTGTCCAGAATCAAACCTCAGTCATTTTCCCAGGGAACAGGGTTCCAGTAACCAACCTCAGTCATGTTGCCAAGCCACAGGTTTCCACCATCAAACCTCAGACATGTTCCCAGGCCACAGGGTTCCAGAATCAAACCGTTCTCATGTTCCCAGTCCACAGGGTTCCAGAACCAAGCCTCAGTCAGGTTCCCAGGGCCCAGTATTCCACAATCTAAACAGATGTCATGTTCCCAGGCCATAGGATTCCAGAATCATGCCTCAGTCTTGTTCCTGGGCAAAGGGTTCCAGAATCAAACCATTGTCAAGTTCCCAGGCCATGGGTTTCAAGTATCAGGTCGCAGTCATGTTTCCAGGGCACAGGGTTCTACAATCAAACCTCAGTCATGTTGCCAGTCCACAGATTTCTACCATCAATCCTCAGTCAAGTTCCCAGGCCACAGTTTTCCAGAATAACGCCTCAGTCATGTTCCCAGGCCACAGGGTTCCAGAATCAAACCAATGTCAAATTCCTAGGCCATGGTTTTCCAGTACCAGGCCACAGTCATGTTTCCAGGGCACAGGGTTCTACAATCAAACCTCTGTCATGTGGCCAGTCCACAGGTTTCTGCCATCAAACCTCAGTCAAGTTCCCAGGCCACAGATTTCCAGAATCAAACCTCAGTCATATTCCCAGGACACATGGTTCCAGAATCAAACCTCAGTCATGTTTGCAGGACCCATGATTCCACAATCAAAGCACAGTCATGTTCCCAGGACAAAGCTGTCCAGAATCAAACCTCAGTCATGTTCCCAGGGAACAAGGTTCCAGTAACAAACCTCAGTCATGTTGCCAAGCCACAGGTTTCCACCATCAAACCTCAGACATGTTCCCAGGCCACAGGGTTCCAGAATCAAACCGTTCTCATGTTCCCAGGCCACAGGGTTCCAGAATCAAATGATGTCATGTTCCCAGGCCACAGGATTCCATAATAAAACCTCAGTCATGTTCCCAGTCCACAGGGTTCCTGAACCAAGACTCAGTCAGGTTCCAAGGGCACAGTATTCCACAATCTAAACAGATGTCATGTTCCCAGGCCACAGGATTCCAGAATCACGCCTCAGTCTTGTTCCTGGACACAGGGTTCCAGAATCAAACCAATGTCAAGTTCCCAGGCCATGGGTTTCAAGTATCAGGTCACAGTCATGTTTCCAGGGCACATGGTTCTACAATCAAACCTCAGTCATGTTGCCAGTCCACAGATTTCTACCATCAATCCTCAGTCAAGTTCCCAGGCCACAGTTTTCCAGAATAACGCCTCAGTCATGTTCCCAGGCCACAGGGTTCCAGAATCCACTGATGTCATGTTCCCAGGCCACAGGATTCCAGAATAAACCCTCATTCATGTTCCAAGTCCACAGGGTTCCAGAACCAAGACTCAGTCAGCTTCCCAGGGCCCAGTATTCCACAATCTAAACAGATGTCATGTTCCCAGGCCACAGGTTTCCAGAATCACGCCTTAGTCATGTTCTCAGGCCACAGGGTTCCAGAATCAAACCAATGTCAAATTCCTAGGCCATGGTTTTCCAGTACCAGGCCACAGTCATGTTTCCAGGGCACAGGGTTCTACAATCAAACCTCTGTCATGTGGCCAGTCCACAGGTTTCTGCCATCAAACCTCAGTCAAGTTCCCAGGCCACAGATTTCCAGAATCAAACTTCAGTCATATTCCCAGGCCACAGTTTTCCAGAATCACGCCTCAGTCATGTTCCCAGGCCACAGGTTTCCAGAATCCACTGATGTCATGTTCCCAGGCCACCTGATTCCAGAATAAAACCTCAGTCATGTTCCCAGTCCACAGGGTTCCAGAACCAAGTCTCAGGTTCCCAGGGCCCAGTATTCCACAATCTAAACAGATGTCATGTTGCCAAGCCACAGGTTTCCACCATGAAACCTCAGACATGTTCCCAGGCCACAGGGTTCCAGAATCAAACCGTTCTCATGTTCCAAGGCCACAGGGTTCCGGAATCCACTGATGTCATGCTCCCAGGCCACAGGATTCCAGAATAAAACCTCAGTTATGTTCCCAGTCCACAGGGTTCCAGAACCAAGACTCAGTCAGGTTCCCAGGGCCCAGTATTCCACAATCTAAACAGATGTCATGTTCCCAGGCCACAGGTTTCCAGAATCAAACCTCAGTCATGTTCCCAGGCCATAGGGTTCCAGAATCAAACCATTGTCAAATTCCTAGGCCATGGTTTTCCAGTACCAGGCCACAGTCATGTTTGCAGGGCACAGGGTTCTACAATCAAACCTCTGTCATGTTGCCAGTCCACAGGTTTCTGCCATCAAACCTCAGTCAAGTTCCCAGGCCACAGATTTCCAGAATCCAACCTCAGTCATATTCCCAGGACACATGGTTCCAGAATCAAACCTCAGTCATGTTTGCAGGACCCATGATTACACAATCAAAACACAGTCATGTTCCCAGCACAAAGGTGTCCAGAATCAAACCTCAGTCATGTTCCCAGGGAACAGGGATCCAGAAATAAACCTCAGTCATGTTGCCAAGCCATAGGTTTCCACCATCAAACCTCAGACATGTTCCCAGGCCACAGGGTTCCAGAATCCACTGATGTCATGTTCCCAGGCCACAGGGTTCCAGAAACAATCCTCAGTTATGTTCACAGGCTACAGGGTTCCAGAATCAAACCTCAGTCATGTTCCCAGTCCACAGGGTTCCAGAACCAAGCCTCAGTCAGATTCCCAGGGCACAGTATTCCACAATCTAAACAGATGTCAGGTTCCCAGGCCACAAGTTTCCAGAATCACGCCTCAGTCATGTTCCCAGGCCTCAGGGATCCAGAATCAAACCTCAGTCATGTTCCCAGGCCATAGGGTACCACCATCAATCCTCAGTCATATTCCCAGACCACAGGTTTTCACAATCAAACCGATTTCATGTTCCCAGGCAACAGGGTACCAGAATCCAAACCGATATCATGTTCCCAGGCCACAGGATTCCACAATCTAACATCAGTCATGTTCCCAGGCCAATGGTTTCCAGAATCAAACCACAGTCATATTCCTAGGCCACATGGTTCCAGAATCAAACCTCAGTTATATTCCCAGTCCACAGGAATCCAGAACCAAGCCTTCAGTCAGGATCCCAGGGCACAGTATTCCACAATCTAAACAGATGTCATGTTCCCAGGCCACAGGTTTCCAGAATCACGCCTCAGTCATGTTCCCAGGCCACAGGGTTCCAGAATCAAACCAATGTCAAATTCCTAGGCCATGGGTTTCCAGTACCAGTCCACAGTCATGTTTCCAGGGCACAGGGTTCTACAATCAAACCTCTGTCATGTTGCCAGTCCACAGGTTTCTGCCATCAAACCTCAGTCAAGTTCCCAGGCCACAGATTTCCAGAATCAAACCTCAGTCATATTCCCAGGACACATGGCTCCAGAATCAAACCTCAGTCATGTTTGCAGGACGCATGGTTCCACAATCAAACCACAGTCGTGTTCCCAGGACAAAGCTGTCCAGAATCAAACCTCAGTCATGTTCCCAGGGAACAGGGTTCCAGTAACCAACCTCAGTCATGTTGCCAAGCCACAGGTTTCCACCATCAAACCTCAGACATGTTCCCAGGCCACAGGGTTCCAGAATCAAACCGTTCTCATGTTCCCAGGCCACAGGGTTCCAGAATCAACTGATGTCATGTTCCCAGGCCACAGGATTCCAGAATAAAACCTCAGTCATGTTCCCAGTCCACAGGGTTCCAGAACCAAGCCTCAGTCAGGTTCCCAGAACCCACTATTCCACAATCTAAACAGATGTCATGTTCCCAGGCCACAGGATTCCACAATCACGCCTCAGTCTTGTTCCTGGACACAGGGTTCCAGAATCAAACCAATGTCAAGTTCCCAGGCCATGGGTTTCAAGTATCAGGTCGCAGTCATGTTTCCAGGGCACAGGGTTCTACAATCAAACCTCAGTCATGTTTCCAGTCCACAGATTTCTACCATCAATCCTCAGTCAAGTTCCCAGGCCACAGTTTTCCAGAATAACGCCTCAGTCATGTTCCCAGGCCACAGGGTTCCAGAATCCACTGATGTCATGTTCCCAGGCCACAGGATTCCAGAATAAAACCTCAGTCATGTTCCAAGTCCACAGGGTTCCAGAACCAAGACTCAGTCAGGTTCCCAGGGCCCAGTATTCCACAATCTAAACAGATGTCATGTTCCCAGGCCACAGGTTTCCAGAATCACGCTTCAGTCATGTTCTCAGGCCACAGGGTTCCAGAATCAAACCAATGTCACATTCCTAGGCCATGGTTTTCCAGTACCAGGCCACAGTCATGTTTCCAGGGCACAGGGTTCTACAATCAAACCTCTGTCATGTGGCCAGTCCACAGGTTTCTGCCATCAAACCTCAGTCAAGTTCCCAGGCCACAGATTTCCAGAATCAAACCTCAGTCATATTCCCAGGCCACAGTTTTCCAGAATCACGCCTCAGGCATGTTCCCAGGCCACAGGTTTCCAGAATCCACTGATGTCATGTTCCCAGGCCACCTGATTCCAGAATAAAACCTCAGTCATGTTCCCAGGCCACAGATTTCCAGAATCAAACCTCAGTCATATTCCCAGGCCACAGTTTTCCAGAATCACGCCTCAGTCATGTTCCCAGGCCACAGGTTTCCAGAATCCACTGATGTCATGTTCCCAGGCCACCTGATTCCAGAATAAAACCTCAGTCATGTTCCCAGTCCACAGCGTTCCAGAACCAAGTCTCAGTCAGGTTCCCAGGGCCCAGTATTCCACAATCTAAACAGATGTCATGTTGCCAAGCCACAGGTTTCCACCATGAAACCTCAGACATGTTCCCAGGCCACAGGGTTCCAGAATCAAACCGTTCTCATGTTCCAAGGCCACAGGGTTCCGGAATCCACTGATGTCATGCTCCCAGGCCACAGGATTCCAGAATAAAACCTCAGTCATGTTCCCAGTCCACAGGGTTCTAGAACCAAGACTCAGTCAGGTTCCCAGGGCCCAGTATTCCACAATCTAAACAGATGTCATGTTCCCAGGCCACAGGTTTCCAGAATCAAACCTCAGTCATGTTCCCAGGCCATAGGGTTCCAGAATCAAACCATTGTCAAATTCCTAGGCCATGGGTTTCCAGTACCAGGCCACAGTCATGTTTCCAGGGCACAGGGTTCTACAATCAAACCTCAGTCATGTTGCCAGTCCACAGGTTTCTGCCATCAAACCTCAGTCAAGTTCCCAGGCCACAGATTTCCAGAATCAAACCTCAGTCATATTCCCAGGACACATGGCTCCAGAATCAAACCTCAGTCATGTTTGCAGGACCCATGGTTCCACAATCAAAGCACAGTCATGTTCCCAGGACAAAGCTGTCCAGAATCAAACCTCAGTCATGTTCCCAGGGAACAGGGTTCCAATAACAAACCTCAGTCATGTTGCCAAGCCACAGGTTTCCACCATCAAACCTCAGACATATTCCCAGGACACAGGGTTCCAGAATCAAACCGTTCTCATGTTCCCAGTCCACAGGGTTCCAGAACCAAGGCTCAGTCAGGTTCCCTGGGCCCAGTATTCCACAATCTAAACAGATGTCATGTTCCCAGGCCACAGGATTCCAGAATCACGCCTCAGTCTTGTTCCTGGACACAGGGTTCCAGAATCAAACCAATGTCAAGTTCCCAGGCCATGGGTTTCAAGTATCAGGTCGCAGTCATGTTTCCAGGGCACAGGGTTCTACAATCAAACCTCAGTCATGTTGCCAGTCCACAGATTTCTACCATCAATCCTCAGTCAAGTTCCCAGGCCAAAGTTTTCCAGAATAACGCCTCAGTCATGTTCCCAGGCCACAGGGTTCCAGAACCAAGACTCAGTCAGGTTCCCAGGGCCCAGTATTCCACAATCTAAACAGATGTCATGTTCCCAGGCCACAGGTTTCCAGAATCAAACCTCAGTCATGTTCCCAGGCCATAGGGTTCCAGAATCAAACCAATGTCAAATTCCTAGGCCATGGTTTTCCAGTACCAGGCCACAGTCATGTTTCCAGGGCACAGGGTTCTACAATCAAACCTCTGTCATGTGGCCAGTCCACAGGTTTCTGCCATCAAACCTCA
This sequence comes from Balaenoptera ricei, assembly GCF_028023285.1. Classification (NCBI taxonomy): domain Eukaryota; kingdom Metazoa; phylum Chordata; class Mammalia; order Artiodactyla; family Balaenopteridae; genus Balaenoptera; species Balaenoptera ricei. Next base: position 62,786,266 of record NC_082652.1, read on the forward strand.
GTCAAGTTCCCAGGCCACAGATTTCCAGAATCAAACCTCAGTCATATTCCCAGGACACATGGTTCCAGAATCAAACCTCAGTCATGTTTGCAGGACCCATGATTCCACAATCAAAGCACAGTCATGTTCCCAGGACAAAGCTGTCCAGAATCAAACCTCAGTCATGTTCCCAGGGAACAAGGTTCCAGTAACAAACCTCAGTCATGTTGCCAAGCCACAGGTTTCCACCATCAAACCTCAGACATGTTCCCAGGCCACAGGGTTCCAGAATCAAACCGTTCTCATGTTCCCAGGCCACAGGGTTCCAGAATCAACTGATGTCATGTTCCCAGGCCACAGGATTCCATAATAAAACCTCAGTCATGTTCCCAGTCCACAGTGTTCCAGAACCAAGACTCAGTCAGGTTCCCAGGGCACAGTATTCCACAATCTAAACAGATGTCATGTTCCCAGGCCACAGGATTCCAGAATCACGCCTCAGTCTTGTTCCTGGACACAGGGTTCCAGAATCAAACCAATGTCAAGTTCCCAGGCCATGGGTTTCAAGTATCAGGTCACAGTCATGTTTCCAGGGCACATGGTTCTACAATCAAACCTCAGTCATGTTGCCAGTCCACAGATTTCTACCATCAATCCTCAGTCAAGTTCCCAGGCCACAGTTTTCCAGAATAACGCCTCAGTCATGTTCCCAGGCCACAGGGTTCCAGAATCCACTGATGTCATGTTCCCAGGCCACAGGATTCCAGAATAAAACCTCATTCATGTTCCAAGTCCACAGGGTTCCAGAACCAAGACTCAGTCAGCTTCCCAGGGCCCAGTATTCCACAATCTAAACAGATGTCATGTTCCCAGGCCACAGGTTTCCAGAATCACGCCTTAGTCATGTTCTCAGGCCACAGGGTTCCAGAATCAAACCAATGTCAAATTCCTAGGCCATGGTTTTCCAGTACCAGGCCACAGTCATGTTTCCAGGGCACAGGGTTCTACAATCAAACCTCTGTCATGTGGCCAGTCCACAGGTTTCTGCCATCAAACCTCAGTCAAGTTCCCAGGCCACAGATTTCCAGAATCAAACCTCAGTCATATTCCCAGGCCACAGTTTTCCAGAATCACGCCTCAGTCATGTTCCCAGGCCACAGGTTTCCAGAATCCACTGATGTCATGTTCCCAGGCCACCTGATTCCAGAATAAAACCTCAGTCATGTTCCCAGTCCACAGGGTTCCAGAACCAAGTCTCAGGTTCCCAGGGCCCAGTATTCCACAATCTAAACAGATGTCATGTTGCCAAGACACAGGTTTCCACCATGAAACCTCAGACATGTTCCCAGGCCACAGGGTTCCAGAATCAAACCGTTCTCATGTTCCCAGTCCACAGGGTTCCAGAACCAAGCCTCAGTCAGGTTCCCAGGGCCCAGTATTCCACAATCTAAACAGATATCATGTTCCCAGGCCACAGGATTCCAGAATCACGCCTCAGTCTTGTTCCTGGACACAGGGTTCCAGAATCAAACCAATGTCAAGTTCCCAGGCCATGGGTTTCAAGTATCAGGTCGCAGTCATGTTTCCAGGGCACAGGGTTCTACAATCAAACCTCAGTCATGTTGCCAGTCCACAGATTTCTACCATCAATCCTCAGTCAAGTTCCCAGGCCAAAGTTTTCCAGAATAACGCCTCAGTCATGTTCCCAGGCCACAGGGTTCCAGAACCAAGACTCAGTCAGGTTCCCAGGGCCCAGTATTCCACAATCTAAACAGATGTCATGTTCCCAGGCCACAGGTTTCCAGAATCAAACCTCAGTCATGTTCCCAGGCCATAGGGTTCCAGAATCAAACCATTGTCAAATTCCTAGGCCATGGTTTTCCAGTACCAGGCCACAGTCATGTTTCCAGGGCACAGGGTTCTACAATCAAACCTCTGTCATGTGGCCAGTCCACAGGTTTCTGCCATCAAACCTCAGTCAATTTCCCAGGCCACAGATTTCCAGAATCAAACCTCAGTCATATTCCCAGGACACATGGTTCCAGAATCAAACCTCAGTCATGTTTGCAGGACCCATGATTCCACAATCAAAGCACAGTCATGTTCCCAGGACAAAGCTGTCCAGAATCAAACCTCAGTCATGTTCCCAGGGAACAAGGTTCCAGTAACAAACCTCAGTCATGTTGCCAAGCCACAGGTTTCCACCATCAAACCTCAGACATGTTCCCAGGCCACAGGGTTCCAGAATCAAACCGTTCTCATGTTCCCAGGCCACAGGGTTCCATAATAAAACCTCAGTCATGTTCCCAGTCCACAGGGTTCCAGAACCAAGACTCAGTCAGGTTCCCAGGGCACAGTATTCCACAATCTAAACAGATGTCATGTTCCCAGGCCACAGGATTCCAGAATCACGCCTCAGTCTTGTTCCTGGACACAGGGTTCCAGAATCAAACCAATGTCAAGTTCCCAGGCCATGGGTTTCAAGTATCAGTTCACAGTCATGTTTCCAGGGCACATGGTTCTACAATCAAACCTCAGTCATGTTGCCAGTCCACAGATTTCTACCATCAAACCTCAGTCAAGTTCCCAGGCCACAGTTTTCCAGAATAACGCCTCAGTCATGTTCCCAGGCCAAAGGGTTCCAGAATCAAACCAATGTCAAATTCCTAGGCCATGGTTTTCCAGTACCAGACCACAGTCATGTTTCCAGGGCACAGGGTTCTACAATCAAACCTCAGTCATGTTGCCAGTCCACAGGTTTCTGCCATCAAACCTCAGTCAAGTTCCCAGGCCACAGATTTCCAGAATCAAACCTCAGTCATATTCCCAGGACACATGGTTCCAGAATCAAACCTCAGTCATGTTCCCAGGGAAAAGGGTTCCAGTAACAAACCTCAGTCATGTTGCCAAGCCACAGGTTTCCACCATCAAACCTCAGACATGTTCCCAGGCCACAGGGTTCCAGAATCAAACCGTTCTCATGCTCCCAGTCCACAGGGTTCCAGAACCAAGCCTCAGTCAGGTTCCAAGGGCCCAGTATTCCACAATCTAAACAGATGTCATGTTCCCAGGCCACAGGATTCCACAATCACGCCTCAGTCTTGTTCCTGGACACAGGGTTCCAGAATCAAACCAATGTCAAGTTCCCAGGCCATGGGTTTCAAGTATCAGGTCGCAGTCATGTTTCCAGGGCACAGGGTTCTACAATCAAACCTCAGTCATGTTTCCAGTCCACAGATTTCTACCATCAATCCTCAGTCAAGTTCCCAGGCCACAGTTTTCCAGAATAACGCCTCAGTCATGTTCCCAGGCCACAGGGTTCCAGAATCCACTGATGTCATGTTCCCAGGCCACAGGATTCCAGAATAAAACCTCAGTCATGTTCCAAGTCCACAGGGTTCCAGAACCAAGACTCAGTCAGGTTCCCAGGGCCCAGTATTCCACAATCTAAACAGATGTCATGATCCCAGGCCACAGGTTTCCAGAATCACGCTTCAGTCATGTTCTCAGGCCACAGGGTTCCAGAATCAAACCAATGTCACATTCCTAGGCCATGGTTTTCCAGTACCAGGCCACAGTCATGTTTCCAGGGCACAGGGTTCTACAATCAAACCTCTGTCATGTGGCCAGTCCACAGGTTTCTGCCATCAAACCTCAGTCAAGTTCCCAGGCCACAGATTTCCAGAATCAAACCTCAGTCATATTCCCAGGCCACAGTTTTCCAGAATCACGCCTCAGGCATGTTCCCAGGCCACAGGTTTCCAGAATCCACTGATGTCATGTTCCCAGGCCACCTGATTCCAGAATAAAACCTCAGTCATGTTCCCAGGCCACAGATTTCCAGAATCAAACCTCAGTCATATTCCCAGGCCACAGTTTTCCAGAATCACGCCTCAGTCATGTTCCCAGGCCACAGGTTTCCAGAATCCACTGATGTCATGTTCCCAGGCCACCTGATTCCAGAATAAAACCTCAGTCATGTTCCCAGTCCACAGGGTTCCAGAACCAAGTCTCAGGTTCCCAGGGCCCAGTATTCCACAATCTAAACAGATGTCATGTTGCCAAGACACAGGTTTCCACCATGAAACCTCAGACATGTTCCCAGGCCACAGGGTTCCAGAATCAAACCGTTCTCATGTTCCAAGGCCACAGGGTTCCGGAATCCACTGATGTCATGCTCCCAGGCCACAGGATTCCAGAATAAAACCTCAGTCATGTTCCCAGTCCACAGGGTTCCAGAACCAAGACTCAGTCAGGTTCCCAGGGCCCAGTATTCCACAATCTAAACAGATGTCATGTTCCCAGGCCACAGGTTTCCAGAATCAAACCTCAGTCATGTTCCCAGGCCATAGGGTTCCAGAATCAAACCATTGTCAAATTCCTAGGCCATGGGTTTCCAGTACCAGGCCACAGTCATGTTTCCAGGGCACAGGGTTCTACAATCAAACCTCAGTCATGTTGCCAGTCCACAGGTTTCTGCCATCAAACCTCAGTCAAGTTCCCAGGCCACAGATTTCCAGAATCAAACCTCAGTCATATTCCCAGGACACATGGCTCCAGAATCAAACCTCAGTCATGTTTGCAGGACCCATGGTTCCACAATCAAAGCACAGTCATGTTCCCAGGACAAAGCTGTCCAGAATCAAACCTCAGTCATGTTCCCAGGGAACAGGGTTCCAATAACAAACCTCAGTCATGTTGCCAAGCCACAGGTTTCCACCATCAAACCTCAGACATATTCCCAGGACACAGGGTTCCAGAATCAAACCGTTCTCATGTTCCCAGTCCACAGGGTTCCAGAACCAAGGCTCAGTCAGGTTCCCTGGGCCCAGTATTCCACAATCTAAACAGATGTCATGTTCCCAGGCCACAGGATTCCAGAATCACGCCTCAGTCTTGTTCCTGGACACAGGGTTCCAGAATCAAACCAATGTCAAGTTCCCAGGCCATGGGTTTCAAGTATCAGGTCGCAGTCATGTTTCCAGGGCACAGGGTTCTACAATCAAACCTCAGTCATGTTGCCAGTCCACAGATTTCTACCATCAATCCTCAGTCAAGTTCCCAGGCCAAAGTTTTCCAGAATAACGCCTCAGTCATGTTCCCAGGCCACAGGGTTCCAGAACCAAGACTCAGTCAGGTTCCCAGGGCCCAGTATTCCACAATCTAAACAGATGTCATGTTCCCAGGCCACAGGTTTCCAGAATCAAACCTCAGTCATGTTCCCAGGCCATAGGGTTCCAGAATCAAACCAATGTAAAATTCCTAGGCCATGGTTTTCCAGTACCAGGCCACAGTCATGTTTCCAGGGCACAGGGTTCTACAATCAAACCTCTGTCATGTGGCCAGTCCACAGGTTTCTGCCATCAAACCTCAGTCAAGTTCCCAGGCCACAGATTTCCAGAATCAAACCTCAGTCATATTCCCAGGACACATGGTTCCAGAATCAAACCTCAGTCATGTTTGCAGGACCCATGATTCCACAATCAAAGCACAGTCATGTTCCCAGGACAAAGCTGTCCAGAATCAAACCTCAGTCATGTTCCCAGGGAACAAGGTTCCAGTAACAAACCTCAGTCATGTTGCCAAGCCACAGGTTTCCACCATCAAACCTCAGACATGTTCCCAGGCCACAGGGTTCCAGAATCAAACCGTTCTCATGTTCCCAGGCCACAGGGTTCCAGAATCAAATGATGTCATGTTCCCAGGCCACAGGATTCCATAATAAAACCTCAGTCATGTTCCCAGTCCACAGGGTTCCAGAACCAAGACTCAGTCAGGTTCCCAGGGCACAGTATTCCACAATCTAAACAGATGTCATGTTCCCAGGCCACAGGATTCCAGAATCACGCCTCAGTCTTGTTCCTGGACACAGGGTTCCAGAATCAAACCAATGTCAAGTTCCCAGGCCATGGGTTTCAAGTATCAGGTCACAGTCATGTTTCCAGGGCACATGGTTCTACAATCAAACCTCAGTCATGTTGCCAGTCCACAGATTTCTACCATCAATCCTCAGTCAAGTTCCCAGGCCACAGTTTTCCAGAATAACGCCTCAGTCATGTTCCCAGGCCACAGGGTTCCAGAATCCACTGATGTCATGTTCCCAGGCCACAGGATTCCAGAATAAAACCTCATTCATGTTCCAAGTCCACAGGGTTCCAGAACCAAGACTCAGTCAGCTTCCCAGGGCCCAGTATTCCACAATCTAAACAGATGTCATGTTCCCAGGCCACAGGTTTCCAGAATCACGCCTTAGTCATGTTCTCAGGCCACAGGGTTCCAGAATCAAACCAATGTCAAATTCCTAGGCCATGGTTTTCCAGTACCAGGCCACAGTCATGTTTCCAGGGCACAGGGTTCTACAATCAAACCTCTGTCATGTGGCCAGTCCACAGGTTTCTGCCATCAAACCTCAGTCAAGTTCCCAGGCCACAGATTTCCAGAATCAAACCTCAGTCATATTCCCAGGCCACAGTTTTCCAGAATCACGCCTCAGTCATGTTCCCAGGCCACAGGTTTCCAGAATCCACTGATGTCATGTTCCCAGGCCACCTGATTCCAGAATAAAACCTCAGTCATGTTCCCAGTCCACAGGGTTCCAGAACCAAGTCTCAGGTTCCCAGGGCCCAGTATTCCACAATCTAAACAGATGTCATGTTGCCAAGCCACAGGTTTCCACCATGAAACCTCAGACATGTTCCCAGGCCACAGGGTTCCAGAATCAAACCGTTCTCATGTTCCAAGGCCACAGGGTTCCGGAATCCACTGATGTCATGCTCCCAGGCCACAGGATTCCAGAATAAAACCTCAGTCATGTTCCCAGTCCACAGGGTTCCAGAACCAAGACTCAGTCAGGTTCCCAGGGCCCAGTATTCCACAATCTAAACAGATGTCATGTTCCCAGGCCACAGGTTTCCAGAATCAAACCTCAGTCATGTTCCCAGGCCATAGGGTTCCAGAATCAAACCATTGTCAAATTCCTAGGCCATGGTTTTCCAGTACCAGGCCACAGTCATGTTTCCAGGGCACAGGGTTCTACAATCAAACCTCTGTCATGTGGCCAGTCCACAGGTTTCTGCCATCAAACCTCAGTCAATTTCCCAGGCCACAGATTTCCAGAATCAAACCTCAGTCATATTCCCAGGACACATGGTTCCAGAATCAAACCTCAGTCATGTTTGCAGGACCCATGATTCCACAATCAAAGCACAGTCATGTTCCCAGGACAAAGCTGTCCAGAATCAAACCTCAGTCATGTTCCCAGGGAACAAGGTTCCAGTAACAAACCTCAGTCATGTTGCCAAGCCACAGGTTTCCACCATCAAACCTCAGACATGTTCCCAGGCCACAGGGTTCCAGAATCAAACCGTTCTCATGTTCCCAGGCCACAGGGTTCCATAATAAAACCTCAGTCATGTTCCCAGTCCACAGGGTTCCAGAACCAAGACTCAGTCAGGTTCCCAGGGCACAGTATTCCACAATCTAAACAGATGTCATGTTCCCAGGCCACAGGATTCCAGAATCACGCCTCAGTCTTGTTCCTGGACACAGGGTTCCAGAATCAAACCAATGTCAAGTTCCCAGGCCATGGGTTTCAAGTATCAGTTCACAGTCATGTTTCCAGGGCACATGGTTCTACAATCAAACCTCAGTCATGTTGCCAGTCCACAGATTTCTACCATCAAACCTCAGTCAAGTTCCCAGGCCACAGTTTTCCAGAATAACGCCTCAGTCATGTTCCCAGGCCAAAGGGTTCCAGAATCAAACCAATGTCAAATTCCTAGGCCATGGTTTTCCAGTACCAGACCACAGTCATGTTTCCAGGGCACAGGGTTCTACAATCAAACCTCAGTCATGTTGCCAGTCCACAGGTTTCTGCCATCAAACCTCAGTCAAGTTCCCAGGCCACAGATTTCCAGAATCAAACCTCAGTCATATTCCCAGGACACATGGTTCCAGAATCAAACCTCAGTCATGTTCCCAGGGAAAAGGGTTCCAGTAACAAACCTCAGTCATGTTGCCAAGCCACAGGTTTCCACCATCAAACCTCAGACATGTTCCCAGGCCACAGGGTTCCAGAATCAAACCGTTCTCATGCTCCCAGTCCACAGGGTTCCAGAACCAAGCCTCAGTCAGGTTCCAAGGGCCCAGTATTCCACAATCTAAACAGATGTCATGTTCCCAGGCCACAGGATTCCAGAATCACGCCTCAGTCTTGTTCCTGGACACAGGGTTCCAGAATCAAACCAATGTCAAGTTCCCAGGCCATGGGTTTCAAGTATCAGGTCGCAGTCATGTTTCCAGGGCACAGGGTTCTACAATCAAACCTCAGTCATGTTTCCAGTCCACAGATTTCTACCATCAATCCTCAGTCAAGTTCCCAGGCCACAGTTTTCCAGAATAACGCCTCAGTCATGTTCCCAGGCCACAGGGTTCCAGAATCCACTGATGTCATGTTCCCAGGCCACAGGATTCCAGAATAAAACCTCAGTCATGTTCCAAGTCCACAGGGTTCCAGAACCAAGACTCAGTCAGGTTCCCAGGGCCCAGTATTCCACAATCTAAACAGATGTCATGATCCCAGGCCACAGGTTTCCAGAATCACGCTTCAGTCATGTTCTCAGGCCACAGGGTTCCAGAATCAAACCAATGTCACATTCCTAGGCCATGGTTTTCCAGTACCAGGCCACAGTCATGTTTCCAGGGCACAGGGTTCTACAATCAAACCTCTGTCATGTGGCCAGTCCACAGGTTTCTGCCATCAAACCTCAGTCAAGTTCCCAGGCCACAGATTTCCAGAATCAAACCTCAGTCATATTCCCAGGCCACAGTTTTCCAGAATCACGCCTCAGGCATGTTCCCAGGCCACAGGTTTCCAGAATCCACTGATGTCACGTTCCCAGGCCACCTGATTCCAGAATAAAACCTCAGTCATGTTCCCAGGCCACAGATTTCCAGAATCAAACCTCAGTCATATTCCCAGGCCACAGTTTTCCAGAATCACGCCTCAGTCATGTTCCCAGGCCACAGGTTTCCAGAATCCACTGATGTCATGTTCCCAGGCCACCTGATTCCAGAATAAAACCTCAGTCATGTTCCCAGTCCACAGGGTTCCAGAACCAAGTCTCAGTCAGGTTCCCAGGGCCCAGTATTCCACAATCTAAACAGATGTCATGTTGCCAAGCCACAGGTTTCCACCATGAAACCTCAGACATGTTCCCAGGCCACAGGGTTCCAGAATCAAACCGTTCTCATGTTCCAAGGCCACAGGGTTCCGGAATCCACTGATGTCATGCTCCCAGGCCACAGGATTCCAGAATAAAACCTCAGTCATGTTCCCAGTCCACAGGGTTCCAGAACCAAGACTCAGTCAGGTTCCCAGGGCCCAGTATTCCACAATCTAAACAGATGTCATGTTCCCAGGCCACAGGTTTCCAGAATCAAACCTCAGTCATGTTCCCAGGCCATAGGGTTCCAGAATCAAACCATTGTCAAATTCCTAGGCCATGGGTTTCCAGTACCAGGCCACAGTCATGTTTCCAGGGCACAGGGTTCTACAATCAAACCTCAGTCATGTTGCCAGTCCACAGGTTTCTGCCATCAAACCTCAGTCAAGTTCCCAGGCCACAGATTTCCAGAATCAAACCTCAGTCATATTCCCAGGACACATGGCTCCAGAATCAAACCTCAGTCATGTTTGCAGGACCCATGGTTCCACAATCAAAGCACAGTCATGTTCCCAGGACAAAGCTGTCCAGAATCAAACCTCAGTCATGTTCCCAGGGAACAGGGTTCCAATAACAAACCTCAGTCATGTTGCCAAGCCACAGGTTTCCACCATCAAACCTCAGACATATTCCCAGGACACAGGGTTCCAGAATCAAACCGTTCTCATGTTCCCAGTCCACAGGGTTCCAGAACCAAGGCTCAGTCAGGTTCCCTGGGCCCAGTATTCCACAATCTAAACAGATGTCATGTTCCCAGGCCACAGGATTCCAGAATCACGCCTCAGTCTTGTTCCTGGACACAGGGTTCCAGAATCAAACCAATGTCAAGTTCCCAGGCCATGGGTTTCAAGTATCAGGTCGCAGTCATGTTTCCAGGGCACAGGGTTCTACAATCAAACCTCAGTCATGTTGCCAGTCCACAGATTTCTACCATCAATCCTCAGTCAGGTTCCCAGGCCAAAGTTTTCCAGAATAACGCCTCAGTCATGTTCCCAGGCCACAGGGTTCCAGAACCAAGACTCAGTCAGGTTCCCAGGGCCCAGTATTCCACAATCTAAACAGATGTCATGTTCCCAGGCCACAGGTTTCCAGAATCAAACCTCAGTCATGTTCCCAGGCCATAGGGTTCCAGAATCAAACCAATGTCAAATTCCTAGGCCATGGTTTTCCAGTACCAGGCCACAGTCATGTTTCCAGGGCACAGGGTTCTACAATCAAACCTCTGTCATGTGGCCAGTCCACAGGTTTCTGCCATCAAACCTCAGTCAAGTTCCCAGGCCACAGATTTCCAGAATCAAACCTCAGTCATATTCCCAGGACACATGGTTCCAGAATCAAACCTCAGTCATGTTTGCAGGACCCATGATTCCACAATCAAAGCACAGTCATGTTCCCAGGACAAAGCTGTCCAGAATCAAACCTCAGTCATGTTCCCAGGGAACAAGGTTCCAGTAACAAACCTCAGTCATGTTGCCAAGCCACAGGTTTCCACCATCAAACCTCAGACATGTTCCCAGGCCACAGGGTTCCAGAATCAAACCGTTCTCATGTTCCCAGGCCACAGGGTTCCAGAATCAACTGATGTCATGTTCCCAGGCCACAGGATTCCATAATAAAACCTCAGTCATGTTCCCAGTCCACAGGGTTCCAGAACCAAGACTCAGTCAGGTTCCCAGGGCACAGTATTCCACAATCTAAACAGATGTCATGTTCCCAGGCCACAGGATTCCAGAATCACGCCTCAGTCTTGTTCCTGGACACAGGGTTCCAGAATCAAACCAATGTCAAGTTCCCAGGCCATGGGTTTCAAGTATCAGGTCACAGTCATGTTTCCAGGGCACATGGTTCTACAATCAAACCTCAGTCATGTTGCCAGTCCACAGATTTCTACCATCAATCCTCAGTCAAGTTCCCAGGCCACAGTTTTCCAGAATAACGCCTCAGTCATGTTCCCAGGCCACAGGGTTCCAGAATCCACTGATGTCATGTTCCCAGGCCACAGGATTCCAGAATAAAACCTCATTCATGTTCCAAGTCCACAGGGTTCCAGAACCAAGACTCAGTCAGCTTCCCAGGGCCCAGTATTCCACAATCTAAACAGATGTCATGTTCCCAGGCCACAGGTTTCCAGAATCACGCCTTAGTCATGTTCTCAGGCCACAGGGTTCCAGAATCAAACCAATGTCAAATTCCTAGGCCATGGTTTTCCAGTACCAGGCCACAGTCATGTTTCCAGGGCACAGGGTTCTACAATCAAACCTCTGTCATGTGGCCAGTCCACAGGTTTCTGCCATCAAACCTCAGTCAAGTTCCCAGGCCACAGATTTCCAGAATCAAACCTCAGTCATATTCCCAGGCCACAGTTTTCCAGAATCACGCCTCAGTCATGTTCCCAGTCCACAGGGTTCCAGAACCAAGTCTCAGGTTCCCAGGGCCCAGTATTCCACAATCTAAACAGATGTCATGTTGCCAAGACACAGGTTTCCACCATGAAACCTCAGACATGTTCCCAGGCCACAGGGTTCCAGAATCAAACCGTTCTCATGTTCCAAGGCCACAGGGTTCCGGAATCCACTGATGTCATGCTCCCAGGCCACAGGATTCCAGAATAAAACCTCAGTTATGTTCCCAGTCCACAGGGTTCCAGAACCAAGACTCAGTCAGGTTCCCAGGGCCCAGTATTCCACAATCTAAACAGATGTCATGTTCCCAGGCCACAGGTTTCCAGAATCAAACCTCAGTCATGTTCCCAGGCCATAGGGTTCCAGAATCAAACCATTGTCAAATTCCTAGGCCATGGTTTTCCAGTACCAGGCCACAGTCATGTTTCCAGGGCACAGGGTTCTACAATCAAACCTCTGTCATGTTGCCAGTCCACAGATTTCTGCCATCAAACCTCAGTCAAGTTCCCAGGCCACAGATTTCCAGAATCCAACCTCAGTCATATTCCCAGGACACATGGTTCCAGAATCAAACCTCAGTCATGTTTGCAGGACCCATGATTCCACAATCAAAACACAGTCATGTTCCCAGCACAAAGGTGTCCAGAATCAAACCTCAGTCATGTTCCCAGGGAACAGGGATCCAGAAATAAACCTCAGTCATGTTGCCAAGCCATAGGTTTCCACCATCAAACCTCAGACATGTTCCCAGGCCACAGGGTTCCAGAATCCACTGATGTCATGTTCCCAGGCCACAGGGTTCCAGAAACAATCCTCAGTTATGTTCACAGGCTACAGGGTTCCAGAATCAAACCTCAGTCATGTTCCCAGTCCACAGGGTTCCAGAACCAAGCCTCAGTCAGATTCCCAGGGCACAGTATTCCACAATCTAAACAGATGTCAGGTTCCCAGGCCACAAGTTTCCAGAATCACGCCTCAGTCATGTTCCCAGGCCACAGGGATCCAGAATCAAACCTCAGTCATGTTCCCAGGCCATAGGGTACCACCATCAATCCTCAGTCATATTCCCAGACCACAGGTTTCCACAATCAAACCGATTTCATGTTCCCAGGCAACAGGGTACCAGAATCCAAACCGATATCATGTTCCCAGGCCACAGGATTCCACAATCTAACATCAGTCATGTTCCCAGGCCAATGGTTTCCAGAATCAAACCACAGTCATATTCCTAGGCCACATGGTTCCAGAATCAAACCTCAGTTATATTCCCAGTCCACAGGAATCCAGAACCAAGCCTTCAGTCAGGATCCCAGGGCACAGTATTCCACAATCTAAACAGATGTCATGTTCCCAGGCCACAGGTTTCCAGAATCACGCCTCAGTCATGTTCCCAGGCCACAGGGTTCCAGAATCAAACCAATGTCAAATTCCTAGGCCATGGGTTTCCAGTACCAGTCCACAGTCATGTTTCCAGGGCACAGGGTTCTACAATCAAACCTCTGTCATGTTGCCAGTCCACAGGTTTCTGCCATCAAACCTCAGTCAAGTTCCCAGGCCACAGATTTCCAGAATCAAACCTCAGTCATATTCCCAGGACACATGGCTCCAGAATCAAACCTCAGTCATGTTTGCAGGACCCATGGTTCCACAATCAAACCACAGTCGTGTTCCCAGGACAAAGCTGTCCAGAATCAAACCTCAGTCATTTTCCCAGGGAACAGGGTTCCAGTAACCAACCTCAGTCATGTTGCCAAGCCACAGGTTTCCACCATCAAACCTCAGACATGTTCCCAGGCCACAGGGTTCCAGAATCAATCCGTTCTCATGTTCCCAGTCCACAGGGTTCCAGAACCAAGCCTCAGTCAGGTTCCCAGGGCCCAGTATTCCACAATCTAAACAGATGTCATGTTCCCAGGCCATAGGATTCCAGAATCACGCCTCAGTCTTGTTCCTGGACAAAGGGTTCCAGAATCAAACCATTGTCAAGTTCCCAGGCCATGGGTTTCAAGTATCAGGTCGCAGTCATGTTTCCAGGGCACAGGGTTCTACAATCAAACCTCAGTCATGTTGCCAGTCCACAGATTTCTACCATCAATCCTCAGTCAAGTTCCCAGGCCACAGTTTTCCAGAATAACGCCTCAGTCATGTTCCCAGGCCACAGGGTTCCAGAATCAAACCAATGTCAAATTCCTAGGCCATGGTTTTCCAGTACCAGGCCACAGTCATGTTTCCAGGGCACAGGGTTCTACAATCAAACCTCTGTCATGTGGCCAGTCCACAGGTTTCTGCCATCAAACCTCAGTGAAGTTCCCAGGCCACAGATTTCCAGAATCAAACCTCAGTCATATTCCCAGGACACATGGTTCCAGAATCAAACCTCAGTCATGTTTGCAGGACCCATGATTCCACAATCAAAGCACAGTCATGTTCCCAGGACAAAGCTGTCCAGAATCAAACCTCAGTCATGTTCCCAGGGAACAAGGTTCCAGTAACAAACCTCAGTCATGTTGCCAAGCCACAGGTTTCCACCATCAAACCTCAGACATGTTCCCAGGCCACAGGGTTCCAGAATCAAACCGTTCTCATGTTCCCAGGCCACAGGGTTCCAGAATCAAATGATGTCATGTTCCCAGGCCACAGGATTCCATAATAAAACCTCAGTCATGTTCCCAGTCCACAGGGTTCCTGAACCAAGACTCAGTCAGGTTCCAAGGGCACAGTATTCCACAATCTAAACAGATGTCATGTTCCCAGGCCACAGGATTCCAGAATCACGCCTCAGTCTTGTTCCTGGACACAGGGTTCCAGAATCAAACCAATGTCAAGTTCCCAGGCCATGGGTTTCAAGTATCAGGTCACAGTCATGTTTCCAGGGCACATGGTTCTACAATCAAACCTCAGTCATGTTGCCAGTCCACAGATTTCTACCATCAATCCTCAGTCAAGTTCCCAGGCCACAGTTTTCCAGAATAACGCCTCAGTCATGTTCCCAGGCCACAGGGTTCCAGAATCCACTGATGTCATGTTCCCAGGCCACAGGATTCCAGAATAAACCCTCATTCATGTTCCAAGTCCACAGGGTTCCAGAACCAAGACTCAGTCAGCTTCCCAGGGCCCAGTATTCCACAATCTAAACAGATGTCATGTTCCCAGGCCACAGGTTTCCAGAATCACGCCTTAGTCATGTTCTCAGGCCACAGGGTTCCAGAATCAAACCAATGTCAAATTCCTAGGCCATGGTTTTCCAGTACCAGGCCACAGTCATGTTTCCAGGGCACAGGGTTCTACAATCAAACCTCTGTCATGTGGCCAGTCCACAGGTTTCTGCCATCAAACCTCAGTCAAGTTCCCAGGCCACAGATTTCCAGAATCAAACCTCAGTCATATTCCCAGGCCACAGTTTTCCAGAATCACGCCTCAGTCATGTTCCCAGGCCACAGGTTTCCAGAATCCACTGATGTCATGTTCCCAGGCCACCTGATTCCAGAATAAAACCTCAGTCATGTTCCCAGTCCACAGGGTTCCAGAACCAAGTCTCAGTTTCCCAGGGCCCAGTATTCCACAATCTAAACAGATGTCATGTTGCCAAGCCACAGGTTTCCACCATGAAACCTCAGACATGTTCCCAGGCCACAGGGTTCCAGAATCAAACCGTTCTCATGTTCCAAGGCCACAGGGTTCCGGAATCCACTGATGTCATGCTCCCAGGCCACAGGATTCCAGAATAAAACCTCAGTTATGTTCCCAGTCCACAGGGTTCCAGAACCAAGACTCAGTCAGGTTCCCAGGGCCCAGTATTCCACAATCTAAACAGATGTCATGTTCCCAGGCCACAGGTTTCCAGAATCAAACCTCAGTCATGTTCCCAGGCCATAGGGTTCCAGAATCAAACCATTGTCAAATTCCTAGGCCATGGTTTTCCAGTACCAGGCCACAGTCATGTTTGCAGGGCACACGGTTCTACAATCAAACCTCTGTCATGTTGCCAGTCCACAGGTTTCTGCCATCAAACCTCAGTCAAGTTCCCAGGCCACAGATTTCCAGAATCCAACCTCAGTCATATTCCCAGGACACATGGTTCCAGAATCAAACCTCAGTCATGTTTGCAGGACCCATGATTCCACAATCAAAACACAGTCATGTTCCCAGCACAAAGGTGTCCAGAATCAAACCTCAGTCATGTTCCCAGGGAACAGGGATCCAGAAATAAACCTCAGTCATGTTGCCAAGCCATAGGTTTCCACCATCAAACCTCAGACATGTTCCCAGGCCACAGGGTTCCAGAATCCACTGATGTCATGTTCCCAGGCCACAGGGTTCCAGAAACAATCCTCAGTTATGTTCACAGGCTACAGGGTTCCAGAATCTAACCTCAGTCATGTTCCCAGTCCACAGGGTTCCAGAACCAAGCCTCAGTCAGATTCCCAGGGCACAGTATTCCACAATCTAAACAGATGTCAGGTTCCCAGGCCACAAGTTTCCAGAATCACGCCTCAGTCATGTTCCCAGGCCTCAGGGATCCAGAATCAAACCTCAGTCATGTTCCCAGGCCATAGGGTACCACCATCAATCCTCAGTCATATTCCCAGACCACAGGTTTCCACAATCAAACCGATTTCATGTTCCCAGGCAACAGGGTACCAGAATCCAAACCGATATCATGTTCCCAGGCCACAGGATTCCACAATCTAACATCAGTCATGTTCCCAGGCCAATGGTTTCCAGAATCAAACCACAGTCATATTCCTAGGCCACATGGTTCCAGAATCAAACCTCAGTTATATTCCCAGTCCACAGGAATCCAGAACCAAGCCTTCAGTCAGGATCCCAGGGCACAGTATTCCACAATCTAAACAGATGTCATGTTCCCAGGCCACAGGTTTCCAGAATCACGCCTCAGTCATGTTCCCAGGCCACAGGGTTCCAGAATCAAACCAATGTCAAATTCCTAGGCCATGGGTTTCCAGTACCAGTCCACAGTCATGTTTCCAGGGCACAGGGTTCTACAATCAAACCTCTGTCATGTTGCCAGTCCACAGGTTTCTGCCATCAAACCTCAGTCAAGTTCCCAGGCCACAGATTTCCAGAATCAAACCTCAGTCATATTCCCATGACACATGGCTCCAGAATCAAACCTCAGTCATGTTTGCAGGACCCATGGTTCCACAATCAAACCACAGTCGTGTTCCCAGGACAAAGCTGTCCAGAATCAAACCTCAGTCATGTTCCCAGGGAACAGGGTTCCAGTAACCAACCTCAGTCATGTTGCCAAGCCACAGGTTTCCACCATCAAACCTCAGACATGTTCCCAGGCCACAGGGTTCCAGAATCAAACCGTTCTCATGTTCCCAGGCCACAGCGTTCCAGAATCCAATGATGTCATGTTCCCAGGCCACAGGATTCCAGAATAAACCTCAGTCATGTTCAAAGTCCAAAGGGTTCCAGAACCAAGCCTCAGTCAGGTTCCCAGGGCCCAGTATTCCACAATCTAAACAGATGTCATGTTCCCAGGCCACAGGATACCAAAATCACGCCTCAGTCTTGTTCCTGGACACAGGGTTCCAGAATCAAACCAATGTCAATTTCCCAGGCCATGGGTTTCAAGTATCAGTTCGCAGTCATGTTTCCAGGGCACAGGGTTTTACAATCAAACCTCAGTCATGTTGCCAGTCCACAGATTTCTACCATCAAACCTCAGTCAAGTTCCCAGGCCACAGTTTTCCAGAATAACGCCTCAGTCATGTTCCCAGGCCACAGGGTTCCAGAATCCACTGATGTCATGTTCCCAGGCCACAGGATTCCAGAATAAAACCTCAGTCATGTTACAAGTCCACAGGGTTCCAGAACCAAGCCTCAGTCAGGTTCCCAGGGCCCAGTATTCCACAATCTAAACAGATGTCATGTTCCCAGGCCACAGGTTTCCAGAATCACGCCTCAGTCATGTTCTCAGGCCACAGGGTTCCAGAATCAAACCAATGTAACATTCCTATGCCATGGTTTTCCAGTACCAGGCCACAGTCATGTTTCCAGGGCACAGGGTTCTACAATCAGACCTCTGTCATGTTGCCAGTCCACAGGTTTCTGCCATCAAACCTCAGTCAAGTTCCCAGGCCACAGATTTCCAGAATCAAACCTCAGTCATATTCCCAGGCCACAGTTTTCCAGAATCACGCCTCAGGCATGTTCCCAGGCCACAGGTTTCCAGAATCCACTGATGTCATGTTCCCAGGCCACCTGATTCCAGAATAAAACCTCAGTCATGTTCCCATGCCACAGATTTCCAGAATCAAACCTCAGTCATATTCCCAGGCCACAGTTTTCCAGAATCACGCCTCAGTCATGTTCCCAGGCCACAGGTTTCCAGAATCCACGGATGTCATGTTCCCAGGCCACCTGATTCCAGAATAAAACCTCAGTCATGTTCCCAGTCCACAGGGTTCCAGAACCAAGTCTCAGTCAGGTTCCCAGGGGCCAGTATTCCACAATCTAAAGAGATGTCATGTTGCCAAGCCACAGGTTTCCACCATGAAACCTCAGACATGTTCCCAGGCCACAGGGTTCCAGAATCAAACCGTTCTCATGTTCCCAGTCCACAGGGTTCCAGAACCAAGACTCAGTCAGGTTCCCAGGGCCCAGTATTCCACAATCTAAACAGATGTCATGTTCCCAGGCCACAGGTTTCCAGAATCAAACCTCAGTCATGTTCCCAGGCCATAGGGTTCCAGAATCAAACCATTGTCAAATTCCTAGGCCATGGGTTTCCAGTACCAGGCCACAGTCATGTTTCCAGGGCACAGGGTTCTACAATCAAACCTCTGTCATGTGGCCAGTCCACAGGTTTCTGCCATCAAACCTCAGTCAAGTTCCCAGGCCACAGATTACCAGAATCAAACCTCAGTCATATTCCCAGGACACATGGTTCCAGAATCAAACCTCAGTCATGTTTGCAGGACCCATGGTTCCACAATCAAACCACAGTCGTGTTCCCAGGACAAAGCTGTCCAGAATCAAACCTCAGTCATTTTCCCAGGGAACAGGGTTCCAGTAACCAACCTCAGTCATGTTGCCAAGCCACAGGTTTCCACCATCAAACCTCAGACATGTTCCCAGGCCACAGGGTTCCAGAATCAAACCGTTCTCATGTTCCCAGTCCACAGGGTTCCAGAACCAAGCCTCAGTCAGGTTCCCAGGGCCCAGTATTCCACAATCTAAACAGATGTCATGTTCCCAGGCCATAGGATTCCAGAATCACGCCTCAGTCTTGTTCCTGGACAAAGGGTTCCAGAATCAAACCATTGTCAAGTTCCCAGGCCATGGGTTTCAAGTATCAGGTCGCAGTCATGTTTCCAGGGCACAGGGTTCTACAATCAAACCTCAGTCATGTTGCCAGTCCACAGATTTCTACCATCAATCCTCAGTCAAGTTCCCAGGCCACAGTTTTCCAGAATAACGCCTCAGTCATGTTCCCAGGCCACAGGGTTCCAGAATCAAACCAATGTCAAATTCCTAGGCCATGGTTTTCCAGTACCAGGCCACAGTCATGTTTCCAGGGCACAGGGTTCTACAATCAAACCTCTGTCATGTGGCCAGTCCACAGGTTTCTGCCATCAAACCTCAGTGAAGTTCCCAGGCCACAGATTTCCAGAATCAAACCTCAGTCATATTCCCAGGACACATGGTTCCAGAATCAAACCTCAGTCATGTTTGCAGGACCCATGATTCCACAATCAAAGCACAGTCATGTTCCCAGGACAAAGCTGTCCAGAATCAAACCTCAGTCATGTTCCCAGGGAACAAGGTTCCAGTAACAAACCTCAGTCATGTTGCCAAGCCACAGGTTTCCACCATCAAACCTCAGACATGTTCCCAGGCCACAGGGTTCCAGAATCAAACCGTTCTCATGTTCCCAGGCCACAGGGTTCCAGAATCAAATGATGTCATGTTCCCAGGCCACAGGATTCCATAATAAAACCTCAGTCATGTTCCCAGTCCACAGGGTTCCTGAACCAAGACTCAGTCAGGTTCCAAGGGCACAGTATTCCACAATCTAAACAGATGTCATGTTCCCA
The DNA here is from genome assembly GCF_028023285.1 of Balaenoptera ricei. Taxonomy (NCBI): domain Eukaryota; kingdom Metazoa; phylum Chordata; class Mammalia; order Artiodactyla; family Balaenopteridae; genus Balaenoptera; species Balaenoptera ricei. The sequence continues at coordinate 62,805,940 of NC_082652.1, forward strand.
GGCCACAGGATTCCAGAATCACGCCTCAGTCTTGTTCCTGGACACAGGGTTCCAGAATCAAACCAATGTCAAGTTCCCAGGCCATGGGTTTCAAGTATCAGGTCACAGTCATGTTTCCAGGGCACATGGTTCTACAATCAAACCTCAGTCATGTTGCCAGTCCACAGATTTCTACCATCAATCCTCAGTCAAGTTCCCAGGCCACAGTTTTCCAGAATAACGCCTCAGTCATGTTCCCAGGCCACAGGGTTCCAGAATCCACTGATGTCATGTTCCCAGGCCACAGGATTCCAGAATAAACCCTCATTCATGTTCCAAGTCCACAGGGTTCCAGAACCAAGACTCAGTCAGCTTCCCAGGGCCCAGTATTCCACAATCTAAACAGATGTCATGTTCCCAGGCCACAGGTTTCCAGAATCACGCCTTAGTCATGTTCTCAGGCCACAGGGTTCCAGAATCAAACCAATGTCAAATTCCTAGGCCGTGGTTTTCCAGTACCAGGCCACAGTCATGTTTCCAGGGCACAGGGTTCTACAATCAAACCTCTGTCATGTGGCCAGTCCACAGGTTTCTGCCATCAAACCTCAGTCAAGTTCCCAGGCCACAGATTTCCAGAATCAAACCTCAGTCATATTCCCAGGCCACAGTTTTCCAGAATCACGCCTCAGTCATGTTCCCAGGCCACAGGTTTCCAGAATCCACTGATGTCATGTTCCCAGGCCACCTGATTCCAGAATAAAACCTCAGTCATGTTCCCAGTCCACAGGGTTCCAGAACCAAGTCTCAGGTTCCCAGGGCCCAGTATTCCACAATCTAAACAGATGTCATGTTGCCAAGCCACAGGTTTCCACCATGAAACCTCAGACATGTTCCCAGGCCACAGGGTTCCAGAATCAAACCGTTCTCATGTTCCAAGGCCACAGGGTTCCGGAATCCACTGATGTCATGCTCCCAGGCCACAGGATTCCAGAATAAAACCTCAGTTATGTTCCCAGTCCACAGGGTTCCAGAACCAAGACTCAGTCAGGTTCCCAGGGCCCAGTATTCCACAATCTAAACAGATGTCATGTTCCCAGGCCACAGGTTTCCAGAATCAAACCTCAGTCATGTTCCCAGGCCATAGGGTTCCAGAATCAAACCATTGTCAAATTCCTAGGCCATGGTTTTCCAGTACCAGGCCACAGTCATGTTTGCAGGGCACACGGTTCTACAATCAAACCTCTGTCATGTTGCCAGTCCACAGGTTTCTGCCATCAAACCTCAGTCAAGTTCCCAGGCCACAGATTTCCAGAATCCAACCTCAGTCATATTCCCAGGACACATGGTTCCAGAATCAAACCTCAGTCATGTTTGCAGGACCCATGATTACACAATCAAAACACAGTCATGTTCCCAGCACAAAGGTGTCCAGAATCAAACCTCAGTCATGTTCCCAGGGAACAGGGATCCAGAAATAAACCTCAGTCATGTTGCCAAGCCATAGGTTTCCACCATCAAACCTCAGACATGTTCCCAGGCCACAGGGTTCCAGAATCCACTGATGTCATGTTCCCAGGCCACAGGGTTCCAGAAACAATCCTCAGTTATGTTCACAGGCTACAGGGTTCCAGAATCAAACCTCAGTCATGTTCCCAGTCCACAGGGTTCCAGAACCAAGCCTCAGTCAGATTCCCAGGGCACAGTATTCCACAATCTAAACAGATGTCAGGTTCCCAGGCCACAAGTTTCCAGAATCACGCCTCAGTCATGTTCCCAGGCCACAGGGATCCAGAATCAAACCTCAGTCATGTTCCCAGGCCATAGGGTACCACCATCAATCCTCAGTCATATTCCCAGACCACAGGTTTCCACAATCAAACCGATTTCATGTTCCCAGGCAACAGGGTACCAGAATCCAAACCGATATCATGTTCCCAGGCCACAGGATTCCACAATCTAACATCAGTCATGTTCCCAGGCCAATGGTTTCCAGAATCAAACCACAGTCATATTCCTAGGCCACATGGTTCCAGAATCAAACCTCAGTTATATTCCCAGTCCACAGGAATCCAGAACCAAGCCTTCAGTCAGGATCCCAGGGCACAGTATTCCACAATCTAAACAGATGTCATGTTCCCAGGCCACAGGTTTCCAGAATCACGCCTCAGTCATGTTCCCAGGCCACAGGGTTCCAGAATCAAACCAATGTCAAATTCCTAGGCCATGGGTTTCCAGTACCAGTCCACAGTCATGTTTCCAGGGCACAGGGTTCTACAATCAAACCTCTGTCATGTTGCCAGTCCACAGGTTTCTGCCATCAAACCTCAGTCAAGTTCCCAGGCCACAGATTTCCAGAATCAAACCTCAGTCATATTCCCAGGACACATGGCTCCAGAATCAAACCTCAGTCATGTTTGCAGGACCCATGGTTCCACAATCAAACCACAGTCGTGTTCCCAGGACAAAGCTGTCCAGAATCAAACCTCAGTCATGTTCCCAGGGAACAGGGTTCCAGTAACCAACCTCAGTCATGTTGCCAAGCCACAGGTTTCCACCATCAAACCTCAGACATGTTCCCAGGCCACAGGGTTCCAGAATCAAACCGTTCTCATGTTCCCAGTCCACAGGGTTCCAGAACCAAGCCTCAGTCAGGTTCCCAGGGCCCAGTATTCCACAATCTAAACAGATGTCATGTTCCCAGGCCATAGGATTCCAGAATCACGCCTCAGTCTTGTTCCTGGACAAAGGGTTCCAGAATCAAACCATTGTCAAGTTCCCAGGCCATGGGTTTCAAGTATCAGGTCGCAGTCATGTTTCCAGGGCACAGGGTTCTACAATCAAACCTCAGTCATGTTGCCAGTCCACAGATTTCTACCATCAATCCTCAGTCAAGTTCCCAGGCCACAGTTTTCCAGAATAACGCCTCAGTCATGTTCCCAGGCCACAGGGTTCCAGAATCAAACCAATGTCAAATTCCTAGGCCATGGTTTTCCAGTACCAGGCCACAGTCATGTTTCCAGGGCACAGGGTTCTACAATCAAACCTCTGTCATGTGGCCAGTCCACAGGTTTCTGCCATCAAACCTCAGTCAAGTTCCCAGGCCACAGATTTCCAGAATCAAACCTCAGTCATATTCCCAGGACACATGGTTCCAGAATCAAACCTCAGTCATGTTTGCAGGACCCATGATTCCACAATCAAAGCACAGTCATGTTCCCAGGACAAAGCTGTCCAGAATCAAACCTCAGTCATGTTCCCAGGGAACAAGGTTCCAGTAACAAACCTCAGTCATGTTGCCAAGCCACAGGTTTCCACCATCAAACCTCAGACATGTTCCCAGGCCACAGGGTTCCAGAATCAAACCGTTCTCATGTTCCCAGGCCACAGGGTTCCAGAATCAAATGATGTCATGTTCCCAGGCCACAGGATTCCATAATAAAACCTCAGTCATGTTCCCAGTCCACAGGGTTCCTGAACCAAGACTCAGTCAGGTTCCAAGGGCACAGTATTCCACAATCTAAACAGATGTCATGTTCCCAGGCCACAGGATTCCAGAATCACGCCTCAGTCTTGTTCCTGGACACAGGGTTCCAGAATCAAACCAATGTCAAGTTCCCAGGCCATGGGTTTCAAGTATCAGGTCACAGTCATGTTTCCAGGGCACATGGTTCTACAATCAAACCTCAGTCATGTTGCCAGTCCACAGATTTCTACCATCAATCCTCAGTCAAGTTCCCAGGCCACAGTTTTCCAGAATAACGCCTCAGTCATGTTCCCAGGCCACAGGGTTCCAGAATCCACTGATGTCATGTTCCCAGGCCACAGGATTCCAGAATAAACCCTCATTCATGTTCCAAGTCCACAGGGTTCCAGAACCAAGACTCAGTCAGCTTCCCAGGGCCCAGTATTCCACAATCTAAACAGATGTCATGTTCCCAGGCCACAGGTTTCCAGAATCACGCCTTAGTCATGTTCTCAGGCCACAGGGTTCCAGAATCAAACCAATGTCAAATTCCTAGGCCATGGTTTTCCAGTACCAGGCCACAGTCATGTTTCCAGGGCACAGGGTTCTACAATCAAACCTCTGTCATGTGGCCAGTCCACAGGTTTCTGCCATCAAACCTCAGTCAAGTTCCCAGGCCACAGATTTCCAGAATCCAACCTCAGTCATATTCCCAGGACACATGGTTCCAGAATCAAACCTCAGTCATGTTTGCAGGACCCATGATTACACAATCAAAACACAGTCATGTTCCCAGCACAAAGGTGTCCAGAATCAAACCTCAGTCATGTTCCCAGGGAACAGGGATCCAGAAATAAACCTCAGTCATGTTGCCAAGCCATAGGTTTCCACCATCAAACCTCAGACATGTTCCCAGGCCACAGGGTTCCAGAATCCACTGATGTCATGTTCCCAGGCCACAGGGTTCCAGAAACAATCCTCAGTTATGTTCACAGGCTACAGGGTTCCAGAATCAAACCTCAGTCATGTTCCCAGTCCACAGGGTTCCAGAACCAAGCCTCAGTCAGATTCCCAGGGCACAGTATTCCACAATCTAAACAGATGTCAGGTTCCCAGGCCACAAGTTTCCAGAATCACGCCTCAGTCATGTTCCCAGGCCACAGGGATCCAGAATCAAACCTCAGTCATGTTCCCAGGCCATAGGGTACCACCATCAATCCTCAGTCATATTCCCAGACCACAGGTTTCCACAATCAAACCGATTTCATGTTCCCAGGCAACAGGGTACCAGAATCCAAACCGATATCATGTTCCCAGGCCACAGGATTCCACAATCTAACATCAGTCATGTTCCCAGGCCAATGGTTTCCAGAATCAAACCACAGTCATATTCCTAGGCCACATGGTTCCAGAATCAAACCTCAGTTATATTCCCAGTCCACAGGAATCCAGAACCAAGCCTTCAGTCAGGATCCCAGGGCACAGTATTCCACAATCTAAACAGATGTCATGTTCCCAGGCCACAGGTTTCCAGAATCACGCCTCAGTCATGTTCCCAGGCCACAGGGTTCCAGAATCAAACCAATGTCAAATTCCTAGGCCATGGGTTTCCAGTACCAGTCCACAGTCATGTTTCCAGGGCACAGGGTTCTACAATCAAACCTCTGTCATGTTGCCAGTCCACAGGTTTCTGCCATCAAACCTCAGTCAAGTTCCCAGGCCACAGATTTCCAGAATCAAACCTCAGTCATATTCCCAGGACACATGGCTCCAGAATCAAACCTCAGTCATGTTTGCAGGACCCATGGTTCCACAATCAAACCACAGTCGTGTTCCCAGGACAAAGCTGTCCAGAATCAAACCTCAGTCATTTTCCCAGGGAACAGGGTTCCAGTAACCAACCTCAGTCATGTTGCCAAGCCACAGGTTTCCACCATCAAACCTCAGACATGTTCCCAGGCCACAGGGTTCCAGAATCAAACCGTTCTCATGTTCCCAGTCCACAGGGTTCCAGAACCAAGCCTCAGTCAGGTTCCCAGGGCCCAGTATTCCACAATCTAAACAGATGTCATGTTCCCAGGCCATAGGATTCCAGAATCATGCCTCAGTCTTGTTCCTGGGCAAAGGGTTCCAGAATCAAACCATTGTCAAGTTCCCAGGCCATGGGTTTCAAGTATCAGGTCGCAGTCATGTTTCCAGGGCACAGGGTTCTACAATCAAACCTCAGTCATGTTGCCAGTCCACAGATTTCTACCATCAATCCTCAGTCAAGTTCCCAGGCCACAGTTTTCCAGAATAACGCCTCAGTCATGTTCCCAGGCCACAGGGTTCCAGAATCAAACCAATGTCAAATTCCTAGGCCATGGTTTTCCAGTACCAGGCCACAGTCATGTTTCCAGGGCACAGGGTTCTACAATCAAACCTCTGTCATGTGGCCAGTCCACAAGTTTCTGCCATCAAACCTCAGTCAAGTTCCCAGGCCACAGATTTCCAGAATCAAACCTCAGTCATATTCCCAGGACACATGGTTCCAGAATCAAACCTCAGTCATGTTTGCAGGACCCATGATTCCACAATCAAAGCACAGTCATGTTCCCAGGACAAAGCTGTCCAGAATCAAACCTCAGTCATGTTCCCAGGGAACAAGGTTCCAGTAACAAACCTCAGTCATGTTGCCAAGCCACAGGTTTCCACCATCAAACCTCAGACATGTTCCCAGGCCACAGGGTTCCAGAATCAAACCGTTCTCATGTTCCCAGGCCACAGGGTTCCAGAATCAAATGATGTCATGTTCCCAGGCCACAGGATTCCATAATAAAACCTCAGTCATGTTCCCAGTCCACAGGGTTCCTGAACCAAGACTCAGTCAGGTTCCAAGGGCACAGTATTCCACAATCTAAACAGATGTCATGTTCCCAGGCCACAGGATTCCAGAATCACGCCTCAGTCTTGTTCCTGGACACAGGGTTCCAGAATCAAACCAATGTCAAGTTCCCAGGCCATGGGTTTCAAGTATCAGGTCACAGTCATGTTTCCAGGGCACATGGTTCTACAATCAAACCTCAGTCATGTTGCCAGTCCACAGATTTCTACCATCAATCCTCAGTCAAGTTCCCAGGCCACAGTTTTCCAGAATAACGCCTCAGTCATGTTCCCAGGCCACAGGGTTCCAGAATCCACTGATGTCATGTTCCCAGGCCACAGGATTCCAGAATAAACCCTCATTCATGTTCCAAGTCCACAGGGTTCCAGAACCAAGACTCAGTCAGCTTCCCAGGGCCCAGTATTCCACAATCTAAACAGATGTCATGTTCCCAGGCCACAGGTTTCCAGAATCACGCCTTAGTCATGTTCTCAGGCCACAGGGTTCCAGAATCAAACCAATGTCAAATTCCTAGGCCATGGTTTTCCAGTACCAGGCCACAGTCATGTTTCCAGGGCACAGGGTTCTACAATCAAACCTCTGTCATGTGGCCAGTCCACAGGTTTCTGCCATCAAACCTCAGTCAAGTTCCCAGGCCACAGATTTCCAGAATCAAACTTCAGTCATATTCCCAGGCCACAGTTTTCCAGAATCACGCCTCAGTCATGTTCCCAGGCCACAGGTTTCCAGAATCCACTGATGTCATGTTCCCAGGCCACCTGATTCCAGAATAAAACCTCAGTCATGTTCCCAGTCCACAGGGTTCCAGAACCAAGTCTCAGGTTCCCAGGGCCCAGTATTCCACAATCTAAACAGATGTCATGTTGCCAAGCCACAGGTTTCCACCATGAAACCTCAGACATGTTCCCAGGCCACAGGGTTCCAGAATCAAACCGTTCTCATGTTCCAAGGCCACAGGGTTCCGGAATCCACTGATGTCATGCTCCCAGGCCACAGGATTCCAGAATAAAACCTCAGTTATGTTCCCAGTCCACAGGGTTCCAGAACCAAGACTCAGTCAGGTTCCCAGGGCCCAGTATTCCACAATCTAAACAGATGTCATGTTCCCAGGCCACAGGTTTCCAGAATCAAACCTCAGTCATGTTCCCAGGCCATAGGGTTCCAGAATCAAACCATTGTCAAATTCCTAGGCCATGGTTTTCCAGTACCAGGCCACAGTCATGTTTGCAGGGCACAGGGTTCTACAATCAAACCTCTGTCATGTTGCCAGTCCACAGGTTTCTGCCATCAAACCTCAGTCAAGTTCCCAGGCCACAGATTTCCAGAATCCAACCTCAGTCATATTCCCAGGACACATGGTTCCAGAATCAAACCTCAGTCATGTTTGCAGGACCCATGATTACACAATCAAAACACAGTCATGTTCCCAGCACAAAGGTGTCCAGAATCAAACCTCAGTCATGTTCCCAGGGAACAGGGATCCAGAAATAAACCTCAGTCATGTTGCCAAGCCATAGGTTTCCACCATCAAACCTCAGACATGTTCCCAGGCCACAGGGTTCCAGAATCCACTGATGTCATGTTCCCAGGCCACAGTGTTCCAGAAACAATCCTCAGTTATGTTCACAGGCTACAGGGTTCCAGAATCAAACCTCAGTCATGTTCCCAGTCCACAGGGTTCCAGAACCAAGCCTCAGTCAGATTCCCAGGGCACAGTATTCCACAATCTAAACAGATGTCAGGTTCCCAGGCCACAAGTTTCCAGAATCACGCCTCAGTCATGTTCCCAGGCCTCAGGGATCCAGAATCAAACCTCAGTCATGTTCCCAGGCCATAGGGTACCACCATCAATCCTCAGTCATATTCCCAGACCACAGGTTTTCACAATCAAACCGATTTCATGTTCCCAGGCAACAGGGTACCAGAATCCAAACCGATATCATGTTCCCAGGCCACAGGATTCCACAATCTAACATCAGTCATGTTCCCAGGCCAATGGTTTCCAGAATCAAACCACAGTCATATTCCTAGGCCACATGGTTCCAGAATCAAACCTCAGTTATATTCCCAGTCCACAGGAATCCAGAACCAAGCCTTCAGTCAGGATCCCAGGGCACAGTATTCCACAATCTAAACAGATGTCATGTTCCCAGGCCACAGGTTTCCAGAATCACGCCTCAGTCATGTTCCCAGGCCACAGGGTTCCAGAATCAAACCAATGTCAAATTCCTAGGCCATGGGTTTCCAGTACCAGTCCACAGTCATGTTTCCAGGGCACAGGGTTCTACAATCAAACCTCTGTCATGTTGCCAGTCCACAGGTTTCTGCCATCAAACCTCAGTCAAGTTCCCAGGCCACAGATTTCCAGAATCAAACCTCAGTCATATTCCCAGGACACATGGCTCCAGAATCAAACCTCAGTCATGTTTGCAGGACGCATGGTTCCACAATCAAACCACAGTCGTGTTCCCAGGACAAAGCTGTCCAGAATCAAACCTCAGTCATGTTCCCAGGGAACAGGGTTCCAGTAACCAACCTCAGTCATGTTGCCAAGCCACAGGTTTCCACCATCAAACCTCAGACATGTTCCCAGGCCACAGGGTTCCAGAATCAAACCGTTCTCATGTTCCCAGGCCACAGGGTTCCAGAATCAACTGATGTCATGTTCCCAGGCCACAGGATTCCAGAATAAAACCTCAGTCATGTTCCCAGTCCACAGGGTTCCAGAACCAAGCCTCAGTCAGGTTCCCAGAACCCACTATTCCACAATCTAAACAGATGTCATGTTCCCAGGCCACAGGATTCCACAATCACGCCTCAGTCTTGTTCCTGGACACAGGGTTCCAGAATCAAACCAATGTCAAGTTCCCAGGCCATGGGTTTCAAGTATCAGGTCGCAGTCATGTTTCCAGGGCACAGGGTTCTACAATCAAACCTCAGTCATGTTTCCAGTCCACAGATTTCTACCATCAATCCTCAGTCAAGTTCCCAGGCCACAGTTTTCCAGAATAACGCCTCAGTCATGTTCCCAGGCCACAGGGTTCCAGAATCCACTGATGTCATGTTCCCAGGCCACAGGATTCCAGAATAAAACCTCAGTCATGTTCCAAGTCCACAGGGTTCCAGAACCAAGACTCAGTCAGGTTCCCAGGGCCCAGTATTCCACAATCTAAACAGATGTCATGTTCCCAGGCCACAGGTTTCCAGAATCACGCTTCAGTCATGTTCTCAGGCCACAGGGTTCCAGAATCAAACCAATGTCACATTCCTAGGCCATGGTTTTCCAGTACCAGGCCACAGTCATGTTTCCAGGGCACAGGGTTCTACAATCAAACCTCTGTCATGTGGCCAGTCCACAGGTTTCTGCCATCAAACCTCAGTCAAGTTCCCAGGCCACAGATTTCCAGAATCAAACCTCAGTCATATTCCCAGGCCACAGTTTTCCAGAATCACGCCTCAGGCATGTTCCCAGGCCACAGGTTTCCAGAATCCACTGATGTCATGTTCCCAGGCCACCTGATTCCAGAATAAAACCTCAGTCATGTTCCCAGGCCACAGATTTCCAGAATCAAACCTCAGTCATATTCCCAGGCCACAGTTTTCCAGAATCACGCCTCAGTCATGTTCCCAGGCCACAGGTTTCCAGAATCCACTGATGTCATGTTCCCAGGCCACCTGATTCCAGAATAAAACCTCAGTCATGTTCCCAGTCCACAGCGTTCCAGAACCAAGTCTCAGTCAGGTTCCCAGGGCCCAGTATTCCACAATCTAAACAGATGTCATGTTGCCAAGCCACAGGTTTCCACCATGAAACCTCAGACATGTTCCCAGGCCACAGGGTTCCAGAATCAAACCGTTCTCATGTTCCAAGGCCACAGGGTTCCGGAATCCACTGATGTCATGCTCCCAGGCCACAGGATTCCAGAATAAAACCTCAGTCATGTTCCCAGTCCACAGGGTTCTAGAACCAAGACTCAGTCAGGTTCCCAGGGCCCAGTATTCCACAATCTAAACAGATGTCATGTTCCCAGGCCACAGGTTTCCAGAATCAAACCTCAGTCATGTTCCCAGGCCATAGGGTTCCAGAATCAAACCATTGTCAAATTCCTAGGCCATGGGTTTCCAGTACCAGGCCACAGTCATGTTTCCAGGGCACAGGGTTCTACAATCAAACCTCAGTCATGTTGCCAGTCCACAGGTTTCTGCCATCAAACCTCAGTCAAGTTCCCAGGCCACAGATTTCCAGAATCAAACCTCAGTCATATTCCCAGGACACATGGCTCCAGAATCAAACCTCAGTCATGTTTGCAGGACCCATGGTTCCACAATCAAAGCACAGTCATGTTCCCAGGACAAAGCTGTCCAGAATCAAACCTCAGTCATGTTCCCAGGGAACAGGGTTCCAATAACAAACCTCAGTCATGTTGCCAAGCCACAGGTTTCCACCATCAAACCTCAGACATATTCCCAGGACACAGGGTTCCAGAATCAAACCGTTCTCATGTTCCCAGTCCACAGGGTTCCAGAACCAAGGCTCAGTCAGGTTCCCTGGGCCCAGTATTCCACAATCTAAACAGATGTCATGTTCCCAGGCCACAGGATTCCAGAATCACGCCTCAGTCTTGTTCCTGGACACAGGGTTCCAGAATCAAACCAATGTCAAGTTCCCAGGCCATGGGTTTCAAGTATCAGGTCGCAGTCATGTTTCCAGGGCACAGGGTTCTACAATCAAACCTCAGTCATGTTGCCAGTCCACAGATTTCTACCATCAATCCTCAGTCAAGTTCCCAGGCCAAAGTTTTCCAGAATAACGCCTCAGTCATGTTCCCAGGCCACAGGGTTCCAGAACCAAGACTCAGTCAGGTTCCCAGGGCCCAGTATTCCACAATCTAAACAGATGTCATGTTCCCAGGCCACAGGTTTCCAGAATCAAACCTCAGTCATGTTCCCAGGCCATAGGGTTCCAGAATCAAACCAATGTCAAATTCCTAGGCCATGGTTTTCCAGTACCAGGCCACAGTCATGTTTCCAGGGCACAGGGTTCTACAATCAAACCTCTGTCATGTGGCCAGTCCACAGGTTTCTGCCATCAAACCTCAGTCAAGTTCCCAGGCCACAGATTTCCAGAATCAAACCTCAGTCATATTCCCAGGACACATGGTTCCAGAATCAAACCTCAGTCATGTTTGCAGGACCCATGATTCCACAATCAAAGCACAGTCATGTTCCCAGGACAAAGCTGTCCAGAATCAAACCTCAGTCATGTTCCCAGGGAACAAGGTTCCAGTAACAAACCTCAGTCATGTTGCCAAGCCACAGGTTTCCACCATCAAACCTCAGACATGTTCCCAGGCCACAGGGTTCCAGAATCAAACCGTTCTCATGTTCCCAGGCCACAGGGTTCCAGAATCAACTGATGTCATGTTCCCAGGCCACAGGATTCCATAATAAAACCTCAGTCATGTTCCCAGTCCACAGGGTTCCAGAACCAAGACTCAGTCAGGTTCCCAGGGCACAGTATTCCACAATCTAAACAGATGTCATGTTCCCAGGCCACAGGATTCCAGAATCACGCCTCAGTCTTGTTCCTGGACACAGGGTTCCAGAATCAAACCAATGTCAAGTTCCCAGGCCATGGGTTTCAAGTATCAGGTCACAGTCATGTTTCCAGGGCACATGGTTCTACAATCAAACCTCAGTCATGTTGCCAGTCCACAGATTTCTACCATCAATCCTCAGTCAAGTTCCCAGGCCACAGTTTTCCAGAATAACGCCTCAGTCATGTTCCCAGGCCACAGGGTTCCAGAATCCACTGATGTCATGTTCCCAGGCCACAGGATTCCAGAATAAAACCTCATTCATGTTCCAAGTCCACAGGGTTCCAGAACCAAGACTCAGTCAGCTTCCCAGGGCCCAGTATTCCACAATCTAAACAGATGTCATGTTCCCAGGCCACAGGTTTCCAGAATCACGCCTTAGTCATGTTCTCAGGCCACAGGGTTCCAGAATCAAACCAATGTCAAATTCCTAGGCCATGGTTTTCCAGTACCAGGCCACAGTCATGTTTCCAGGGCACAGGGTTCTACAATCAAACCTCTGTCATGTGGCCAGTCCACAGGTTTCTGCCATCAAACCTCAGTCAAGTTCCCAGGCCACAGATTTCCAGAATCAAACCTCAGTCATATTCCCAGGCCACAGTTTTCCAGAATCACGCCTCAGTCATGTTCCCAGGCCACAGGTTTCCAGAATCCACTGATGTCATGTTCCCAGGCCACCTGATTCCAGAATAAAACCTCAGTCATGTTCCCAGTCCACAGGGTTCCAGAACCAAGTCTCAGGTTCCCAGGGCCCAGTATTCCACAATCTAAACAGATGTCATGTTGCCAAGACACAGGTTTCCACCATGAAACCTCAGACATGTTCCCAGGCCACAGGGTTCCAGAATCAAACCGTTCTCATGTTCCCAGTCCACAGGGTTCCAGAACCAAGCCTCAGTCAGGTTCCCAGGGCCCAGTATTCCACAATCTAAACAGATATTATGTTCCCAGGCCACAGGATTCCAGAATCACGCCTCAGTCTTGTTCCTGGACACAGGGTTCCAGAATCAAACCAATGTCAAGTTCCCAGGCCATGGGTTTCAAGTATCAGGTCGCAGTCATGTTTCCAGGGCACAGGGTTCTACAATCAAACCTCAGTCATGTTGCCAGTCCACAGATTTCTACCATCAATCCTCAGTCAAGTTCCCAGGCCAAAGTTTTCCAGAATAACGCCTCAGTCATGTTCCCAGGCCACAGGGTTCCAGAACCAAGACTCAGTCAGGTTCCCAGGGCCCAGTATTCCACAATCTAAACAGATGTCATGTTCCCAGGCCACAGGTTTCCAGAATCAAACCTCAGTCATGTTCCCAGGCCATAGGGTTCCAGAATCAAACCATTGTCAAATTCCTAGGCCATGGTTTTCCAGTACCAGGCCACAGTCATGTTTCCAGGGCACAGGGTTCTACAATCAAACCTCTGTCATGTGGCCAGTCCACAGGTTTCTGCCATCAAACCTCAGTCAATTTCCCAGGCCACAGATTTCCAGAATCAAACCTCAGTCATATTCCCAGGACACATGGTTCCAGAATCAAACCTCAGTCATGTTTGCAGGACCCATGATTCCACAATCAAAGCACAGTCATGTTCCCAGGACAAAGCTGTCCAGAATCAAACCTCAGTCATGTTCCCAGGGAACAAGGTTCCAGTAACAAACCTCAGTCATGTTGCCAAGCCACAGGTTTCCACCATCAAACCTCAGACATGTTCCCAGGCCACAGGGTTCCAGAATCAAACCGTTCTCATGTTCCCAGGCCACAGGGTTCCATAATAAAACCTCAGTCATGTTCCCAGTCCACAGGGTTCCAGAACCAAGACTCAGTCAGGTTCCCAGGGCACAGTATTCCACAATCTAAACAGATGTCATGTTCCCAGGCCACAGGATTCCAGAATCACGCCTCAGTCTTGTTCCTGGACACAGGGTTCCAGAATCAAACCAATGTCAAGTTCCCAGGCCATGGGTTTCAAGTATCAGTTCACAGTCATGTTTCCAGGGCACATGGTTCTACAATCAAACCTCAGTCATGTTGCCAGTCCACAGATTTCTACCATCAAACCTCAGTCAAGTTCCCAGGCCACAGTTTTCCAGAATAACGCCTCAGTCATGTTCCCAGGCCAAAGGGTTCCAGAATCAAACCAATGTCAAATTCCTAGGCCATGGTTTTCCAGTACCAGACCACAGTCATGTTTCCAGGGCACAGGGTTCTACAATCAAACCTCAGTCATGTTGCCAGTCCACAGGTTTCTGCCATCAAACCTCAGTCAAGTTCCCAGGCCACAGATTTCCAGAATCAAACCTCAGTCATATTCCCAGGACACATGGTTCCAGAATCAAACCTCAGTCATGTTCCCAGGGAAAAGGGTTCCAGTAACAAACCTCAGTCATGTTGCCAAGCCACAGGTTTCCACCATCAAACCTCAGACATGTTCCCAGGCCACAGGGTTCCAGAATCAAACCGTTCTCATGCTCCCAGTCCACAGGGTTCCAGAACCAAGCCTCAGTCAGGTTCCAAGGGCCCAGTATTCCACAATCTAAACAGATGTCATGTTCCCAGGCCACAGGATTCCACAATCACGCCTCAGTCTTGTTCCTGGACACAGGGTTCCAGAATCAAACCAATGTCAAGTTCCCAGGCCATGGGTTTCAAGTATCAGGTCGCAGTCATGTTTCCAGGGCACAGGGTTCTACAATCAAACCTCAGTCATGTTTCCAGTCCACAGATTTCTACCATCAATCCTCAGTCAAGTTCCCAGGCCACAGTTTTCCAGAATAACGCCTCAGTCATGTTCCCAGGCCACAGGGTTCCAGAATCCACTGATGTCATGTTCCCAGGCCACAGGATTCCAGAATAAAACCTCAGTCATGTTCCAAGTCCACAGGGTTCCAGAACCAAGACTCAGTCAGGTTCCCAGGGCCCAGTATTCCACAATCTAAACAGATGTCATGATCCCAGGCCACAGGTTTCCAGAATCACGCTTCAGTCATGTTCTCAGGCCACAGGGTTCCAGAATCAAACCAATGTCACATTCCTAGGCCATGGTTTTCCAGTACCAGGCCACAGTCATGTTTCCAGGGCACAGGGTTCTACAATCAAACCTCTGTCATGTGGCCAGTCCACAGGTTTCTGCCATCAAACCTCAGTCAAGTTCCCAGGCCACAGATTTCCAGAATCAAACCTCAGTCATATTCCCAGGCCACAGTTTTCCAGAATCACGCCTCAGGCATGTTCCCAGGCCACAGGTTTCCAGAATCCACTGATGTCATGTTCCCAGGCCACCTGATTCCAGAATAAAACCTCAGTCATGTTCCCAGGCCACAGATTTCCAGAATCAAACCTCAGTCATATTCCCAGGCCACAGTTTTCCAGAATCACGCCTCAGTCATGTTCCCAGGCCACAGGTTTCCAGAATCCACTGATGTCATGTTCCCAGGCCACCTGATTCCAGAATAAAACCTCAGTCATGTTCCCAGTCCACAGGGTTCCAGAACCAAGTCTCAGTCAGGTTCCCAGGGCCCAGTATTCCACAATCTAAACAGATGTCATGTTGCCAAGCCACAGGTTTCCACCATGAAACCTCAGACATGTTCCCAGGCCACAGGGTTCCAGAATCAAACCGTTCTCATGTTCCAAGGCCACAGGGTTCCGGAATCCACTGATGTCATGCTCCCAGGCCACAGGATTCCAGAATAAAACCTCAGTCATGTTCCCAGTCCACAGGGTTCCAGAACCAAGACTCAGTCAGGTTCCCAGGGCCCAGTATTCCACAATCTAAACAGATGTCATGTTCCCAGGCCACAGGTTTCCAGAATCAAACCTCAGTCATGTTCCCAGGCCATAGGGTTCCAGAATCAAACCATTGTCAAATTCCTAGGCCATGGGTTTCCAGTACCAGGCCACAGTCATGTTTCCAGGGCACAGGGTTCTACAATCAAACCTCAGTCATGTTGCCAGTCCACAGGTTTCTGCCATCAAACCTCAGTCAAGTTCCCAGGCCACAGATTTCCAGAATCAAACCTCAGTCATATTCCCAGGACACATGGCTCCAGAATCAAACCTCAGTCATGTTTGCAGGACCCATGGTTCCACAATCAAAGCACAGTCATGTTCCCAGGACAAAGCTGTCCAGAATCAAACCTCAGTCATGTTCCCAGGGAACAGGGTTCCAATAACAAACCTCAGTCATGTTGCCAAGCCACAGGTTTCCACCATCAAACCTCAGACATATTCCCAGGACACAGGGTTCCAGAATCAAACCGTTCTCATGTTCCCAGTCCACAGGGTTCCAGAACCAAGGCTCAGTCAGGTTCCCTGGGCCCAGTATTCCACAATCTAAACAGATGTCATGTTCCCAGGCCACAGGATTCCAGAATCACGCCTCAGTCTTGTTCCTGGACACAGGGTTCCAGAATCAAACCAATGTCAAGTTCCCAGGCCATGGGTTTCAAGTATCAGGTCGCAGTCATGTTTCCAGGGCACAGGGTTCTACAATCAAACCTCAGTCATGTTGCCAGTCCACAGATTTCTACCATCAATCCTCAGTCAAGTTCCCAGGCCAAAGTTTTCCAGAATAACGCCTCAGTCATGTTCCCAGGCCACAGGGTTCCAGAACCAAGACTCAGTCAGGTTCCCAGGGCCCAGTATTCCACAATCTAAACAGATGTCATGTTCCCAGGCCACAGGTTTCCAGAATCAAACCTCAGTCATGTTCCCAGGCCATAGGGTTCCAGAATCAAACCAATGTAAAATTCCTAGGCCATGGTTTTCCAGTACCAGGCCACAGTCATGTTTCCAGGGCACAGGGTTCTACAATCAAACCTCTGTCATGTGGCCAGTCCACAGGTTTCTGCCATCAAACCTCAGTCAAGTTCCCAGGCCACAGATTTCCAGAATCAAACCTCAGTCATATTCCCAGGACACATGGTTCCAGAATCAAACCTCAGTCATGTTTGCAGGACCCATGATTCCACAATCAAAGCACAGTCATGTTCCCAGGACAAAGCTGTCCAGAATCAAACCTCAGTCATGTTCCCAGGGAACAAGGTTCCAGTAACAAACCTCAGTCATGTTGCCAAGCCACAGGTTTCCACCATCAAACCTCAGACATGTTCCCAGGCCACAGGGTTCCAGAATCAAACCGTTCTCATGTTCCCAGGCCACAGGGTTCCAGAATCAAATGATGTCATGTTCCCAGGCCACAGGATTCCATAATAAAACCTCAGTCATGTTCCCAGTCCACAGGGTTCCAGAACCAAGACTCAGTCAGGTTCCCAGGGCACAGTATTCCACAATCTAAACAGATGTCATGTTCCCAGGCCACAGGATTCCAGAATCACGCCTCAGTCTTGTTCCTGGACACAGGGTTCCAGAATCAAACCAATGTCAAGTTCCCAGGCCATGGGTTTCAAGTATCAGGTCACAGTCATGTTTCCAGGGCACATGGTTCTACAATCAAACCTCAGTCATGTTGCCAGTCCACAGATTTCTACCATCAATCCTCAGTCAAGTTCCCAGGCCACAGTTTTCCAGAATAACGCCTCAGTCATGTTCCCAGGCCACAGGGTTCCAGAATCCACTGATGTCATGTTCCCAGGCCACAGGATTCCAGAATAAAACCTCATTCATGTTCCAAGTCCACAGGGTTCCAGAACCAAGACTCAGTCAGCTTCCCAGGGCCCAGTATTCCACAATCTAAACAGATGTCATGTTCCCAGGCCACAGGTTTCCAGAATCACGCCTTAGTCATGTTCTCAGGCCACAGGGTTCCAGAATCAAACCAATGTCAAATTCCTAGGCCATGGTTTTCCAGTACCAGGCCACAGTCATGTTTCCAGGGCACAGGGTTCTACAATCAAACCTCTGTCATGTGGCCAGTCCACAGGTTTCTGCCATCAAACCTCAGTCAAGTTCCCAGGCCACAGATTTCCAGAATCAAACCTCAGTCATATTCCCAGGCCACAGTTTTCCAGAATCACGCCTCAGTCATGTTCCCAGGCCACAGGTTTCCAGAATCCACTGATGTCATGTTCCCAGGCCACCTGATTCCAGAATAAAACCTCAGTCATGTTCCCAGTCCACAGGGTTCCAGAACCAAGTCTCAGGTTCCCAGGGCCCAGTATTCCACAATCTAAACAGATGTCATGTTGCCAAGCCACAGGTTTCCACCATGAAACCTCAGACATGTTCCCAGGCCACAGGGTTCCAGAATCAAACCGTTCTCATGTTCCAAGGCCACAGGGTTCCGGAATCCACTGATGTCATGCTCCCAGGCCACAGGATTCCAGAATAAAACCTCAGTCATGTTCCCAGTCCACAGGGTTCCAGAACCAAGACTCAGTCAGGTTCCCAGGGCCCAGTATTCCACAATCTAAACAGATGTCATGTTCCCAGGCCACAGGTTTCCAGAATCAAACCTCAGTCATGTTCCCAGGCCATAGGGTTCCAGAATCAAACCATTGTCAAATTCCTAGGCCATGGTTTTCCAGTACCAGGCCACAGTCATGTTTCCAGGGCACAGGGTTCTACAATCAAACCTCTGTCATGTGGCCAGTCCACAGGTTTCTGCCATCAAACCTCAGTCAATTTCCCAGGCCACAGATTTCCAGAATCAAACCTCAGTCATATTCCCAGGACACATGGTTCCAGAATCAAACCTCAGTCATGTTTGCAGGACCCATGATTCCACAATCAAAGCACAGTCATGTTCCCAGGACAAAGCTGTCCAGAATCAAACCTCAGTCATGTTCCCAGGGAACAAGGTTCCAGTAACAAACCTCAGTCATGTTGCCAAGCCACAGGTTTCCACCATCAAACCTCAGACATGTTCCCAGGCCACAGGGTTCCAGAATCAAACCGTTCTCATGTTCCCAGGCCACAGGGTTCCATAATAAAACCTCAGTCATGTTCCCAGTCCACAGGGTTCCAGAACCAAGACTCAGTCAGGTTCCCAGGGCACAGTATTCCACAATCTAAACAGATGTCATGTTCCCAGGCCACAGGATTCCAGAATCACGCCTCAGTCTTGTTCCTGGACACAGGGTTCCAGAATCAAACCAATGTCAAGTTCCCAGGCCATGGGTTTCAAGTATCAGTTCACAGTCATGTTTCCAGGGCACATGGTTCTACAATCAAACCTCAGTCATGTTGCCAGTCCACAGATTTCTACCATCAAACCTCAGTCAAGTTCCCAGGCCACAGTTTTCCAGAATAACGCCTCAGTCATGTTCCCAGGCCAAAGGGTTCCAGAATCAAACCAATGTCAAATTCCTAGGCCATGGTTTTCCAGTACCAGACCACAGTCATGTTTCCAGGGCACAGGGTTCTACAATCAAACCTCAGTCATGTTGCCAGTCCACAGGTTTCTGCCATCAAACCTCAGTCAAGTTCCCAGGCCACAGATTTCCAGAATCAAACCTCAGTCATATTCCCAGGACACATGGTTCCAGAATCAAACCTCAGTCATGTTCCCAGGGAAAAGGGTTCCAGTAACAAACCTCAGTCATGTTGCCAAGCCACAGGTTTCCACCATCAAACCTCAGACATGTTCCCAGGCCACAGGGTTCCAGAATCAAACCGTTCTCATGCTCCCAGTCCACAGGGTTCCAGAACCAAGCCTCAGTCAGGTTCCAAGGGCCCAGTATTCCACAATCTAAACAGATGTCATGTTCCCAGGCCACAGGATTCCAGAATCACGCCTCAGTCTTGTTCCTGGACACAGGGTTCCAGAATCAAACCAATGTCAAGTTCCCAGGCCATGGGTTTCAAGTATCAGGTCGCAGTCATGTTTCCAGGGCACAGGGTTCTACAATCAAACCTCAGTCATGTTTCCAGTCCACAGATTTCTACCATCAATCCTCAGTCAAGTTCCCAGGCCACAGTTTTCCAGAATAACGCCTCAGTCATGTTCCCAGGCCACAGGGTTCCAGAATCCACTGATGTCATGTTCCCAGGCCACAGGATTCCAGAATAAAACCTCAGTCATGTTCCAAGTCCACAGGGTTCCAGAACCAAGACTCAGTCAGGTTCCCAGGGCCCAGTATTCCACAATCTAAACAGATGTCATGATCCCAGGCCACAGGTTTCCAGAATCACGCTTCAGTCATGTTCTCAGGCCACAGGGTTCCAGAATCAAACCAATGTCACATTCCTAGGCCATGGTTTTCCAGTACCAGGCCACAGTCATGTTTCCAGGGCACAGGGTTCTACAATCAAACCTCTGTCATGTGGCCAGTCCACAGGTTTCTGCCATCAAACCTCAGTCAAGTTCCCAGGCCACAGATTTCCAGAATCAAACCTCAGTCATATTCCCAGGCCACAGTTTTCCAGAATCACGCCTCAGGCATGTTCCCAGGCCACAGGTTTCCAGAATCCACTGATGTCATGTTCCCAGGCCACCTGATTCCAGAATAAAACCTCAGTCATGTTCCCAGGCCACAGATTTCCAGAATCAAACCTCAGTCATATTCCCAGGCCACAGTTTTCCAGAATCACGCCTCAGTCATGTTCCCAGGCCACAGGTTTCCAGAATCCACTGATGTCATGTTCCCAGGCCACCTGATTCCAGAATAAAACCTCAGTCATGTTCCCAGTCCACAGGGTTCCAGAACCAAGTCTCAGTCAGGTTCCCAGGGCCCAGTATTCCACAATCTAAACAGATGTCATGTTGCCAAGCCACAGGTTTCCACCATGAAACCTCAGACATGTTCCCAGGCCACAGGGTTCCAGAATCAAACCGTTCTCATGTTCCAAGGCCACAGGGTTCCGGAATCCACTGATGTCATGCTCCCAGGCCACAGGATTCCAGAATAAAACCTCAGTCATGTTCCCAGTCCACAGGGTTCCAGAACCAAGACTCAGTCAGGTTCCCAGGGCCCAGTATTCCACAATCTAAACAGATGTCATGTTCCCAGGCCACAGGTTTCCAGAATCAAACCTCAGTCATGTTCCCAGGCCATAGGGTTCCAGAATCAAACCATTGTCAAATTCCTAGGCCATGGGTTTCCAGTACCAGGCCACAGTCATGTTTCCAGGGCACAGGGTTCTACAATCAAACCTCAGTCATGTTGCCAGTCCACAGGTTTCTGCCATCAAACCTCAGTCAAGTTCCCAGGCCACAGATTTCCAGAATCAAACCTCAGTCATATTCCCAGGACACATGGCTCCAGAATCAAACCTCAGTCATGTTTGCAGGACCCATGGTTCCACAATCAAAGCACAGTCATGTTCCCAGGACAAAGCTGTCCAGAATCAAACCTCAGTCATGTTCCCAGGGAACAGGGTTCCAATAACAAACCTCAGTCATGTTGCCAAGCCACAGGTTTCCACCATCAAACCTCAGACATATTCCCAGGACACAGGGTTCCAGAATCAAACCGTTCTCATGTTCCCAGTCCACAGGGTTCCAGAACCAAGGCTCAGTCAGGTTCCCTGGGCCCAGTATTCCACAATCTAAACAGATGTCATGTTCCCAGGCCACAGGATTCCAGAATCACGCCTCAGTCTTGTTCCTGGACACAGGGTTCCAGAATCAAACCAATGTCAAGTTCCCAGGCCATGGGTTTCAAGTATCAGGTCGCAGTCATGTTTCCAGGGCACAGGGTTCTACAATCAAACCTCAGTCATGTTGCCAGTCCACAGATTTCTACCATCAATCCTCAGTCAAGTTCCCAGGCCAAAGTTTTCCAGAATAACGCCTCAGTCATGTTCCCAGGCCACAGGGTTCCAGAACCAAGACTCAGTCAGGTTCCCAGGGCCCAGTATTCCACAATCTAAACAGATGTCATGTTCCCAGGCCACAGGTTTCCAGAATCAAACCTCAGTCATGTTCCCAGGCCATAGGGTTCCAGAATCAAACCAATGTAAAATTCCTAGGCCATGGTTTTCCAGTACCAGGCCACAGTCATGTTTCCAGGGCACAGGGTTCTACAATCAAACCTCTGTCATGTGGCCAGTCCACAGGTTTCTGCCATCAAACCTCAGTCAAGTTCCCAGGCCACAGATTTCCAGAATCAAACCTCAGTCATATTCCCAGGACACATGGTTCCAGAATCAAACCTCAGTCATGTTTGCAGGACCCATGATTCCACAATCAAAGCACAGTCATGTTCCCAGGACAAAGCTGTCCAGAATCAAACCTCAGTCATGTTCCCAGGGAACAAGGTTCCAGTAACAAACCTCAGTCATGTTGCCAAGCCACAGGTTTCCACCATCAAACCTCAGACATGTTCCCAGGCCACAGGGTTCCAGAATCAAACCGTTCTCATGTTCCCAGGCCACAGGGTTCCAGAATCAAATGATGTCATGTTCCCAGGCCACAGGATTCCATAATAAAAACTCAGTCATGTTCCCAGTCCACAGGGTTCCAGAACCAAGACTCAGTCAGGTTCCCAGGGCACAGTATTCCACAATCTAAACAGATGTCATGTTCCCAGGCCACAGGATTCCAGAATCACGCCTCAGTCTTGTTCCTGGACACAGGGTTCCAGAATCAAACCAATGTCAAGTTCCCAGGCCATGGGTTTCAAGTATCAGGTCACAGTCATGTTTCCAGGGCACATGGTTCTACAATCAAACCTCAGTCATGTTGCCAGTCCACAGATTTCTACCATCAATCCTCAGTCAAGTTCCCAGGCCACAGTTTTCCAGAATAACGCCTCAGTCATGTTCCCAGGCCACAGGGTTCCAGAATCCACTGATGTCATGTTCCCAGGCCACAGGATTCCAGAATAAAACCTCATTC
This sequence comes from Balaenoptera ricei, assembly GCF_028023285.1. NCBI lineage: Eukaryota > Metazoa > Chordata > Mammalia > Artiodactyla > Balaenopteridae > Balaenoptera > Balaenoptera ricei. The sequence goes on from NC_082652.1 coordinate 62,828,597, forward strand.
ATGTTCCAAGTCCACAGGGTTCCAGAACCAAGACTCAGTCAGCTTCCCAGGGCCCAGTATTCCACAATCTAAACAGATGTCATGTTCCCAGGCCACAGGTTTCCAGAATCACGCCTTAGTCATGTTCTCAGGCCACAGGGTTCCAGAATCAAACCAATGTCAAATTCCTAGGCCATGGTTTTCCAGTACCAGGCCACAGTCATGTTTCCAGGGCACAGGGTTCTACAATCAAACCTCTGTCATGTGGCCAGTCCACAGGTTTCTGCCATCAAACCTCAGTCAAGTTCCCAGGCCACAGATTTCCAGAATCAAACCTCAGTCATATTCCCAGGCCACAGTTTTCCAGAATCACGCCTCAGTCATGTTCCCAGGCCACAGGTTTCCAGAATCCACTGATGTCATGTTCCCAGGCCACCTGATTCCAGAATAAAACCTCAGTCATGTTCCCAGTCCACAGGGTTCCAGAACCAAGTCTCAGGTTCCCAGGGCCCAGTATTCCACAATCTAAACAGATGTCATGTTGCCAAGCCACAGGTTTCCACCATGAAACCTCAGACATGTTCCCAGGCCACAGGGTTCCAGAATCAAACCGTTCTCATGTTCCAAGGCCACAGGGTTCCGGAATCCACTGATGTCATGCTCCCAGGCCACAGGATTCCAGAATAAAACCTCAGTCATGTTCCCAGTCCACAGGGTTCCAGAACCAAGACTCAGTCAGGTTCCCAGGGCCCAGTATTCCACAATCTAAACAGATGTCATGTTCCCAGGCCACAGGTTTCCAGAATCAAACCTCAGTCATGTTCCCAGGCCATAGGGTTCCAGAATCAAACCATTGTCAAATTCCTAGGCCATGGTTTTCCAGTACCAGGCCACAGTCATGTTTCCAGGGCACAGGGTTCTACAATCAAACCTCTGTCATGTGGCCAGTCCACAGGTTTCTGCCATCAAACCTCAGTCAATTTCCCAGGCCACAGATTTCCAGAATCAAACCTCAGTCATATTCCCAGGACACATGGTTCCAGAATCAAACCTCAGTCATGTTTGCAGGACCCATGATTCCACAATCAAAGCACAGTCATGTTCCCAGGACAAAGCTGTCCAGAATCAAACCTCAGTCATGTTCCCAGGGAACAAGGTTCCAGTAACAAACCTCAGTCATGTTGCCAAGCCACAGGTTTCCACCATCAAACCTCAGACATGTTCCCAGGCCACAGGGTTCCAGAATCAAACCGTTCTCATGTTCCCAGGCCACAGGGTTCCATAATAAAACCTCAGTCATGTTCCCAGTCCACAGGGTTCCAGAACCAAGACTCAGTCAGGTTCCCAGGGCACAGTATTCCACAATCTAAACAGATGTCATGTTCCCAGGCCACAGGATTCCAGAATCACGCCTCAGTCTTGTTCCTGGACACAGGGTTCCAGAATCAAACCAATGTCAAGTTCCCAGGCCATGGGTTTCAAGTATCAGTTCACAGTCATGTTTCCAGGGCACATGGTTCTACAATCAAACCTCAGTCATGTTGCCAGTCCACAGATTTCTACCATCAAACCTCAGTCAAGTTCCCAGGCCACAGTTTTCCAGAATAACGCCTCAGTCATGTTCCCAGGCCAAAGGGTTCCAGAATCAAACCAATGTCAAATTCCTAGGCCATGGTTTTCCAGTACCAGACCACAGTCATGTTTCCAGGGCACAGGGTTCTACAATCAAACCTCAGTCATGTTGCCAGTCCACAGGTTTCTGCCATCAAACCTCAGTCAAGTTCCCAGGCCACAGATTTCCAGAATCAAACCTCAGTCATATTCCCAGGACACATGGTTCCAGAATCAAACCTCAGTCATGTTCCCAGGGAAAAGGGTTCCAGTAACAAACCTCAGTCATGTTGCCAAGCCACAGGTTTCCACCATCAAACCTCAGACATGTTCCCAGGCCACAGGGTTCCAGAATCAAACCGTTCTCATGCTCCCAGTCCACAGGGTTCCAGAACCAAGCCTCAGTCAGGTTCCAAGGGCCCAGTATTCCACAATCTAAACAGATGTCATGTTCCCAGGCCACAGGATTCCAGAATCACGCCTCAGTCTTGTTCCTGGACACAGGGTTCCAGAATCAAACCAATGTCAAGTTCCCAGGCCATGGGTTTCAAGTATCAGGTCGCAGTCATGTTTCCAGGGCACAGGGTTCTACAATCAAACCTCAGTCATGTTTCCAGTCCACAGATTTCTACCATCAATCCTCAGTCAAGTTCCCAGGCCACAGTTTTCCAGAATAACGCCTCAGTCATGTTCCCAGGCCACAGGGTTCCAGAATCCACTGATGTCATGTTCCCAGGCCACAGGATTCCAGAATAAAACCTCAGTCATGTTCCAAGTCCACAGGGTTCCAGAACCAAGACTCAGTCAGGTTCCCAGGGCCCAGTATTCCACAATCTAAACAGATGTCATGATCCCAGGCCACAGGTTTCCAGAATCACGCTTCAGTCATGTTCTCAGGCCACAGGGTTCCAGAATCAAACCAATGTCACATTCCTAGGCCATGGTTTTCCAGTACCAGGCCACAGTCATGTTTCCAGGGCACAGGGTTCTACAATCAAACCTCTGTCATGTGGCCAGTCCACAGGTTTCTGCCATCAAACCTCAGTCAAGTTCCCAGGCCACAGATTTCCAGAATCAAACCTCAGTCATATTCCCAGGCCACAGTTTTCCAGAATCACGCCTCAGGCATGTTCCCAGGCCACAGGTTTCCAGAATCCACTGATGTCATGTTCCCAGGCCACCTGATTCCAGAATAAAACCTCAGTCATGTTCCCAGGCCACAGATTTCCAGAATCAAACCTCAGTCATATTCCCAGGCCACAGTTTTCCAGAATCACGCCTCAGTCATGTTCCCAGGCCACAGGTTTCCAGAATCCACTGATGTCATGTTCCCAGGCCACCTGATTCCAGAATAAAACCTCAGTCATGTTCCCAGTCCACAGGGTTCCAGAACCAAGTCTCAGTCAGGTTCCCAGGGCCCAGTATTCCACAATCTAAACAGATGTCATGTTGCCAAGCCACAGGTTTCCACCATGAAACCTCAGACATGTTCCCAGGCCACAGGGTTCCAGAATCAAACCGTTCTCATGTTCCAAGGCCACAGGGTTCCGGAATCCACTGATGTCATGCTCCCAGGCCACAGGATTCCAGAATAAAACCTCAGTCATGTTCCCAGTCCACAGGGTTCCAGAACCAAGACTCAGTCAGGTTCCCAGGGCCCAGTATTCCACAATCTAAACAGATGTCATGTTCCCAGGCCACAGGTTTCCAGAATCAAACCTCAGTCATGTTCCCAGGCCATAGGGTTCCAGAATCAAACCATTGTCAAATTCCTAGGCCATGGGTTTCCAGTACCAGGCCACAGTCATGTTTCCAGGGCACAGGGTTCTACAATCAAACCTCAGTCATGTTGCCAGTCCACAGGTTTCTGCCATCAAACCTCAGTCAAGTTCCCAGGCCACAGATTTCCAGAATCAAACCTCAGTCATATTCCCAGGACACATGGCTCCAGAATCAAACCTCAGTCATGTTTGCAGGACCCATGGTTCCACAATCAAAGCACAGTCATGTTCCCAGGACAAAGCTGTCCAGAATCAAACCTCAGTCATGTTCCCAGGGAACAGGGTTCCAATAACAAACCTCAGTCATGTTGCCAAGCCACAGGTTTCCACCATCAAACCTCAGACATATTCCCAGGACACAGGGTTCCAGAATCAAACCGTTCTCATGTTCCCAGTCCACAGGGTTCCAGAACCAAGGCTCAGTCAGGTTCCCTGGGCCCAGTATTCCACAATCTAAACAGATGTCATGTTCCCAGGCCACAGGATTCCAGAATCACGCCTCAGTCTTGTTCCTGGACACAGGGTTCCAGAATCAAACCAATGTCAAGTTCCCAGGCCATGGGTTTCAAGTATCAGGTCGCAGTCATGTTTCCAGGGCACAGGGTTCTACAATCAAACCTCAGTCATGTTGCCAGTCCACAGATTTCTACCATCAATCCTCAGTCAAGTTCCCAGGCCAAAGTTTTCCAGAATAACGCCTCAGTCATGTTCCCAGGCCACAGGGTTCCAGAACCAAGACTCAGTCAGGTTCCCAGGGCCCAGTATTCCACAATCTAAACAGATGTCATGTTCCCAGGCCACAGGTTTCCAGAATCAAACCTCAGTCATGTTCCCAGGCCATAGGGTTCCAGAATCAAACCAATGTAAAATTCCTAGGCCATGGTTTTCCAGTACCAGGCCACAGTCATGTTTCCAGGGCACAGGGTTCTACAATCAAACCTCTGTCATGTGGCCAGTCCACAGGTTTCTGCCATCAAACCTCAGTCAAGTTCCCAGGCCACAGATTTCCAGAATCAAACCTCAGTCATATTCCCAGGACACATGGTTCCAGAATCAAACCTCAGTCATGTTTGCAGGACCCATGATTCCACAATCAAAGCACAGTCATGTTCCCAGGACAAAGCTGTCCAGAATCAAACCTCAGTCATGTTCCCAGGGAACAAGGTTCCAGTAACAAACCTCAGTCATGTTGCCAAGCCACAGGTTTCCACCATCAAACCTCAGACATGTTCCCAGGCCACAGGGTTCCAGAATCAAACCGTTCTCAGGTTCCCAGGCCACAGGGTTCCAGAATCAACTGATGTCATGTTCCCAGGCCACAGGATTCCATAATAAAACCTCAGTCATGTTCCCAGTCCACAGGGTTCCAGAACCAAGACTCAGTCAGGTTCCCAGGGCACAGTATTCCACAATCTAAACAGATGTCATGTTCCCAGGCCACAGGATTCCAGAATCACGCCTCAGTCTTGTTCCTGGACACAGGGTTCCAGAATCAAACCAATGTCAAGTTCCCAGGCCATGGGTTTCAAGTATCAGGTCACAGTCATGTTTCCAGGGCACATGGTTCTACAATCAAACCTCAGTCATGTTGCCAGTCCACAGATTTCTACCATCAATCCTCAGTCAAGTTCCCAGGCCACAGTTTTCCAGAATAACGCCTCAGTCATGTTCCCAGGCCACAGGGTTCCAGAATCCACTGATGTCATGTTCCCAGGCCACAGGATTCCAGAATAAAACCTCATTCATGTTCCAAGTCCACAGGGTTCCAGAACCAAGACTCAGTCAGCTTCCCAGGGCCCAGTATTCCACAATCTAAACAGATGTCATGTTCCCAGGCCACAGGTTTCCAGAATCACGCCTTAGTCATGTTCTCAGGCCACAGGGTTCCAGAATCAAACCAATGTCAAATTCCTAGGCCATGGTTTTCCAGTACCAGGCCACAGTCATGTTTCCAGGGCACAGGGTTCTACAATCAAACCTCTGTCATGTGGCCAGTCCACAGGTTTCTGCCATCAAACCTCAGTCAAGTTCCCAGGCCACAGATTTCCAGAATCAAACCTCAGTCATATTCCCAGGCCACAGTTTTCCAGAATCACGCCTCAGTCATGTTCCCAGGCCACAGGTTTCCAGAATCCACTGATGTCATGTTCCCAGGCCACCTGATTCCAGAATAAAACCTCAGTCATGTTCCCAGTCCACAGGGTTCCAGAACCAAGTCTCAGGTTCCCAGGGCCCAGTATTCCACAATCTAAACAGATGTCATGTTGCCAAGACACAGGTTTCCACCATGAAACCTCAGACATGTTCCCAGGCCACAGGGTTCCAGAATCAAACCGTTCTCATGTTCCAAGGCCACAGGGTTCCGGAATCCACTGATGTCATGCTCCCAGGCCACAGGATTCCAGAATAAAACCTCAGTCATGTTCCCAGTCCACAGGGTTCCAGAACCAAGACTCAGTCAGGTTCCCAGGGCCCAGTATTCCACAATCTAAACAGATGTCATGTTCCCAGGCCACAGGTTTCCAGAATCAAACCTCAGTCATGTTCCCAGGCCATAGGGTTCCAGAATCAAACCATTGTCAAATTCCTAGGCCATGGGTTTCCAGTACCAGGCCACAGTCATGTTTCCAGGGCACAGGGTTCTACAATCAAACCTCAGTCATGTTGCCAGTCCACAGGTTTCTGCCATCAAACCTCAGTCAAGTTCCCAGGCCACAGATTTCCAGAATCAAACCTCAGTCATATTCCCAGGACACATGGCTCCAGAATCAAACCTCAGTCATGTTTGCAGGACCCATGGTTCCACAATCAAAGCACAGTCATGTTCCCAGGACAAAGCTGTCCAGAATCAAACCTCAGTCATGTTCCCAGGGAACAGGGTTCCAATAACAAACCTCAGTCATGTTGCCAAGCCACAGGTTTCCACCATCAAACCTCAGACATATTCCCAGGACACAGGGTTCCAGAATCAAACCGTTCTCATGTTCCCAGTCCACAGGGTTCCAGAACCAAGGCTCAGTCAGGTTCCCTGGGCCCAGTATTCCACAATCTAAACAGATGTCATGTTCCCAGGCCACAGGATTCCAGAATCACGCCTCAGTCTTGTTCCTGGACACAGGGTTCCAGAATCAAACCAATGTCAAGTTCCCAGGCCATGGGTTTCAAGTATCAGGTCGCAGTCATGTTTCCAGGGCACAGGGTTCTACAATCAAACCTCAGTCATGTTGCCAGTCCACAGATTTCTACCATCAATCCTCAGTCAAGTTCCCAGGCCAAAGTTTTCCAGAATAACGCCTCAGTCATGTTCCCAGGCCACAGGGTTCCAGAACCAAGACTCAGTCAGGTTCCCAGGGCCCAGTATTCCACAATCTAAACAGATGTCATGTTCCCAGGCCACAGGTTTCCAGAATCAAACCTCAGTCATGTTCCCAGGCCATAGGGTTCCAGAATCAAACCAATGTCAAATTCCTAGGCCATGGTTTTCCAGTACCAGGCCACAGTCATGTTTCCAGGGCACAGGGTTCTACAATCAAACCTCTGTCATGTGGCCAGTCCACAGGTTTCTGCCATCAAACCTCAGTCAAGTTCCCAGGCCACAGATTTCCAGAATCAAACCTCAGTCATATTCCCAGGACACATGGTTCCAGAATCAAACCTCAGTCATGTTTGCAGGACCCATGATTCCACAATCAAAGCACAGTCATGTTCCCAGGACAAAGCTGTCCAGAATCAAACCTCAGTCATGTTCCCAGGGAACAAGGTTCCAGTAACAAACCTCAGTCATGTTGCCAAGCCACAGGTTTCCACCATCAAACCTCAGACATGTTCCCAGGCCACAGGGTTCCAGAATCAAACCGTTCTCAGGTTCCCAGGCCACAGGGTTCCAGAATCAACTGATGTCATGTTCCCAGGCCACAGGATTCCATAATAAAACCTCAGTCATGTTCCCAGTCCACAGGGTTCCAGAACCAAGACTCAGTCAGGTTCCCAGGGCACAGTATTCCACAATCTAAACAGATGTCATGTTCCCAGGCCACAGGATTCCAGAATCACGCCTCAGTCTTGTTCCTGGACACAGGGTTCCAGAATCAAACCAATGTCAAGTTCCCAGGCCATGGGTTTCAAGTATCAGGTCACAGTCATGTTTCCAGGGCACATGGTTCTACAATCAAACCTCAGTCATGTTGCCAGTCCACAGATTTCTACCATCAATCCTCAGTCAAGTTCCCAGGCCACAGTTTTCCAGAATAACGCCTCAGTCATGTTCCCAGGCCACAGGGTTCCAGAATCCACTGATGTCATGTTCCCAGGCCACAGGATTCCAGAATAAAACCTCATTCATGTTCCAAGTCCACAGGGTTCCAGAACCAAGACTCAGTCAGCTTCCCAGGGCCCAGTATTCCACAATCTAAACAGATGTCATGTTCCCAGGCCACAGGTTTCCAGAATCACGCCTTAGTCATGTTCTCAGGCCACAGGGTTCCAGAATCAAACCAATGTCAAATTCCTAGGCCATGGTTTTCCAGTACCAGGCCACAGTCATGTTTCCAGGGCACAGGGTTCTACAATCAAACCTCTGTCATGTGGCCAGTCCACAGGTTTCTGCCATCAAACCTCAGTCAAGTTCCCAGGCCACAGATTTCCAGAATCAAACCTCAGTCATATTCCCAGGCCACAGTTTTCCAGAATCACGCCTCAGTCATGTTCCCAGTCCACAGGGTTCCAGAACCAAGTCTCAGGTTCCCAGGGCCCAGTATTCCACAATCTAAACAGATGTCATGTTGCCAAGACACAGGTTTCCACCATGAAACCTCAGACATGTTCCCAGGCCACAGGGTTCCAGAATCAAACCGTTCTCATGTTCCAAGGCCACAGGGTTCCGGAATCCACTGATGTCATGCTCCCAGGCCACAGGATTCCAGAATAAAACCTCAGTTATGTTCCCAGTCCACAGGGTTCCAGAACCAAGACTCAGTCAGGTTCCCAGGGCCCAGTATTCCACAATCTAAACAGATGTCATGTTCCCAGGCCACAGGTTTCCAGAATCAAACCTCAGTCATGTTCCCAGGCCATAGGGTTCCAGAATCAAACCATTGTCAAATTCCTAGGCCATGGTTTTCCAGTACCAGGCCACAGTCATGTTTCCAGGGCACAGGGTTCTACAATCAAACCTCTGTCATGTTGCCAGTCCACAGATTTCTGCCATCAAACCTCAGTCAAGTTCCCAGGCCACAGACTTCCAGAATCCAACCTCAGTCATATTCCCAGGACACATGGTTCCAGAATCAAACCTCAGTCATGTTTGCAGGACCCATGATTCCACAATCAAAACACAGTCATGTTCCCAGCACAAAGGTGTCCAGAATCAAACCTCAGTCATGTTCCCAGGGAACAGGGATCCAGAAATAAACCTCAGTCATGTTGCCAAGCCATAGGTTTCCACCATCAAACCTCAGACATGTTCCCAGGCCACAGGGTTCCAGAATCCACTGATGTCATGTTCCCAGGCCACAGGGTTCCAGAAACAATCCTCAGTTATGTTCACAGGCTACAGGGTTCCAGAATCAAACCTCAGTCATGTTCCCAGTCCACAGGGTTCCAGAACCAAGCCTCAGTCAGATTCCCAGGGCACAGTATTCCACAATCTAAACAGATGTCAGGTTCCCAGGCCACAAGTTTCCAGAATCACGCCTCAGTCATGTTCCCAGGCCACAGGGATCCAGAATCAAACCTCAGTCATGTTCCCAGGCCATAGGGTACCACCATCAATCCTCAGTCATATTCCCAGACCACAGGTTTCCACAATCAAACCGATTTCATGTTCCCAGGCAACAGGGTACCAGAATCCAAACCGATATCATGTTCCCAGGCCACAGGATTCCACAATCTAACATCAGTCATGTTCCCAGGCCAATGGTTTCCAGAATCAAACCACAGTCATATTCCTAGGCCACATGGTTCCAGAATCAAACCTCAGTTATATTCCCAGTCCACAGGAATCCAGAACCAAGCCTTCAGTCAGGATCCCAGGGCACAGTATTCCACAATCTAAACAGATGTCATGTTCCCAGGCCACAGGTTTCCAGAATCACGCCTCAGTCATGTTCCCAGGCCACAGGGTTCCAGAATCAAACCAATGTCAAATTCCTAGGCCATGGGTTTCCAGTACCAGTCCACAGTCATGTTTCCAGGGCACAGGGTTCTACAATCAAACCTCTGTCATGTTGCCAGTCCACAGGTTTCTGCCATCAAACCTCAGTCAAGTTCCCAGGCCACAGATTTCCAGAATCAAACCTCAGTCATATTCCCAGGACACATGGCTCCAGAATCAAACCTCAGTCATGTTTGCAGGACCCATGGTTCCACAATCAAACCACAGTCGTGTTCCCAGGACAAAGCTGTCCAGAATCAAACCTCAGTCATTTTCCCAGGGAACAGGGTTCCAGTAACCAACCTCAGTCATGTTGCCAAGCCACAGGTTTCCACCATCAAACCTCAGACATGTTCCCAGGCCACAGGGTTCCAGAATCAATCCGTTCTCATGTTCCCAGTCCACAGGGTTCCAGAACCAAGCCTCAGTCAGGTTCCCAGGGCCCAGTATTCCACAATCTAAACAGATGTCATGTTCCCAGGCCATAGGATTCCAGAATCACGCCTCAGTCTTGTTCCTGGACAAAGGGTTCCAGAATCAAACCATTGTCAAGTTCCCAGGCCATGGGTTTCAAGTATCAGGTCGCAGTCATGTTTCCAGGGCACAGGGTTCTACAATCAAACCTCAGTCATGTTGCCAGTCCACAGATTTCTACCATCAATCCTCAGTCAAGTTCCCAGGCCACAGTTTTCCAGAATAACGCCTCAGTCATGTTCCCAGGCCACAGGGTTCCAGAATCAAACCAATGTCAAATTCCTAGGCCATGGTTTTCCAGTACCAGGCCACAGTCATGTTTCCAGGGCACAGGGTTCTACAATCAAACCTCTGTCATGTGGCCAGTCCACAGGTTTCTGCCATCAAACCTCAGTGAAGTTCCCAGGCCACAGATTTCCAGAATCAAACCTCAGTCATATTCCCAGGACACATGGTTCCAGAATCAAACCTCAGTCATGTTTGCAGGACCCATGATTCCACAATCAAAGCACAGTCATGTTCCCAGGACAAAGCTGTCCAGAATCAAACCTCAGTCATGTTCCCAGGGAACAAGGTTCCAGTAACAAACCTCAGTCATGTTGCCAAGCCACAGGTTTCCACCATCAAACCTCAGACATGTTCCCAGGCCACAGGGTTCCAGAATCAAACCGTTCTCATGTTCCTAGGCCACAGGGTTCCAGAATCAAATGATGTCATGTTCCCAGGCCACAGGATTCCATAATAAAACCTCAGTCATGTTCCCAGTCCACAGGGTTCCTGAACCAAGACTCAGTCAGGTTCCAAGGGCACAGTATTCCACAATCTAAACAGATGTCATGTTCCCAGGCCACAGGATTCCAGAATCACGCCTCAGTCTTGTTCCTGGACACAGGGTTCCAGAATCAAACCAATGTCAAGTTCCCAGGCCATGGGTTTCAAGTATCAGGTCACAGTCATGTTTCCAGGGCACATGGTTCTACAATCAAACCTCAGTCATGTTGCCAGTCCACAGATTTCTACCATCAATCCTCAGTCAAGTTCCCAGGCCACAGTTTTCCAGAATAACGCCTCAGTCATGTTCCCAGGCCACAGGGTTCCAGAATCCACTGATGTCATGTTCCCAGGCCACAGGATTCCAGAATAAACCCTCATTCATGTTCCCAGTCCACAGGGTTCCAGAACCAAGCCTCAGTCAGGTTCCCAGGGCCCAGTATTCCACAATCTAAACAGATGTCATGTTCCCAGGCCATAGGATTCCAGAATCACGCCTCAGTCTTGTTCCTGGACAAAGGGTTCCAGAATCAAACCATTGTCAAGTTCCCAGGCCATGGGTTTCAAGTATCAGGTCGCAGTCATGTTTCCAGGGCACAGGGTTCTACAATCAAACCTCAGTCATGTTGCCAGTCCACAGATTTCTACCATCAATCCTCAGTCAAGTTCCCAGGCCACAGTTTTCCAGAATAACGCCTCAGTCATGTTCCCAGGCCACAGGGTTCCAGAATCAAACCAATGTCAAATTCCTAGGCCATGGTTTTCCAGTACCAGGCCACAGTCATGTTTCCAGGGCACAGGGTTCTACAATCAAACCTCTGTCATGTGGCCAGTCCACAGGTTTCTGCCATCAAACCTCAGTGAAGTTCCCAGGCCACAGATTTCCAGAATCAAACCTCAGTCATATTCCCAGGACACATGGTTCCAGAATCAAACCTCAGTCATGTTTGCAGGACCCATGATTCCACAATCAAAGCACAGTCATGTTCCCAGGACAAAGCTGTCCAGAATCAAACCTCAGTCATGTTCCCAGGGAACAAGGTTCCAGTAACAAACCTCAGTCATGTTGCCAAGCCACAGGTTTCCACCATCAAACCTCAGACATGTTCCCAGGCCACAGGGTTCCAGAATCAAACCGTTCTCATGTTCCCAGGCCACAGGGTTCCAGAATCAAATGATGTCATGTTCCCAGGCCACAGGATTCCATAATAAAACCTCAGTCATGTTCCCAGTCCACAGGGTTCCTGAACCAAGACTCAGTCAGGTTCCAAGGGCACAGTATTCCACAATCTAAACAGATGTCATGTTCCCAGGCCACAGGATTCCAGAATCACGCCTCAGTCTTGTTCCTGGACACAGGGTTCCAGAATCAAACCAATGTCAAGTTCCCAGGCCATGGGTTTCAAGTATCAGGTCACAGTCATGTTTCCAGGGCACATGGTTCTACAATCAAACCTCAGTCATGTTGCCAGTCCACAGATTTCTACCATCAATCCTCAGTCAAGTTCCCAGGCCACAGTTTTCCAGAATAACGCCTCAGTCATGTTCCCAGGCCACAGGGTTCCAGAATCCACTGATGTCATGTTCCCAGGCCACAGGATTCCAGAATAAACCCTCATTCATGTTCCAAGTCCACAGGGTTCCAGAACCAAGACTCAGTCAGCTTCCCAGGGCCCAGTATTCCACAATCTAAACAGATGTCATGTTCCCAGGCCACAGGTTTCCAGAATCACGCCTTAGTCATGTTCTCAGGCCACAGGGTTCCAGAATCAAACCAATGTCAAATTCCTAGGCCATGGTTTTCCAGTACCAGGCCACAGTCATGTTTCCAGGGCACAGGGTTCTACAATCAAACCTCTGTCATGTGGCCAGTCCACAGGTTTCTGCCATCAAACCTCAGTCAAGTTCCCAGGCCACAGATTTCCAGAATCAAACCTCAGTCATATTCCCAGGCCACAGTTTTCCAGAATCACGCCTCAGTCATGTTCCCAGGCCACAGGTTTCCAGAATCCACTGATGTCATGTTCCCAGGCCACCTGATTCCAGAATAAAACCTCAGTCATGTTCCCAGTCCACAGGGTTCCAGAACCAAGTCTCAGTTTCCCAGGGCCCAGTATTCCACAATCTAAACAGATGTCATGTTGCCAAGCCACAGGTTTCCACCATGAAACCTCAGACATGTTCCCAGGCCACAGGGTTCCAGAATCAAACCGTTCTCATGTTCCAAGGCCACAGGGTTCCGGAATCCACTGATGTCATGCTCCCAGGCCACAGGATTCCAGAATAAAACCTCAGTTATGTTCCCAGTCCACAGGGTTCCAGAACCAAGACTCAGTCAGGTTCCCAGGGCCCAGTATTCCACAATCTAAACAGATGTCATGTTCCCAGGCCACAGGTTTCCAGAATCAAACCTCAGTCATGTTCCCAGGCCATAGGGTTCCAGAATCAAACCATTGTCAAATTCCTAGGCCATGGTTTTCCAGTACCAGGCCACAGTCATGTTTGCAGGGCACAGGGTTCTACAATCAAACCTCTGTCATGTTGCCAGTCCACAGGTTTCTGCCATCAAACCTCAGTCAAGTTCCCAGGCCACAGATTTCCAGAATCCAACCTCAGTCATATTCCCAGGACACATGGTTCCAGAATCAAACCTCAGTCATGTTTGCAGGACCCATGATTCCACAATCAAAACACAGTCATGTTCCCAGCACAAAGGTGTCCAGAATCAAACCTCAGTCATGTTCCCAGGGAACAGGGATCCAGAAATAAACCTCAGTCATGTTGCCAAGCCATAGGTTTCCACCATCAAACCTCAGACATGTTCCCAGGCCACAGGGTTCCAGAATCCACTGATGTCATGTTCCCAGGCCACAGGGTTCCAGAAACAATCCTCAGTTATGTTCACAGGCTACAGGGTTCCAGAATCTAACCTCAGTCATGTTCCCAGTCCACAGGGTTCCAGAACCAAGCCTCAGTCAGATTCCCAGGGCACAGTATTCCACAATCTAAACAGATGTCAGGTTCCCAGGCCACAAGTTTCCAGAATCACGCCTCAGTCATGTTCCCAGGCCTCAGGGATCCAGAATCAAACCTCAGTCATGTTCCCAGGCCATAGGGTACCACCATCAATCCTCAGTCATATTCCCAGACCACAGGTTTCCACAATCAAACCGATTTCATGTTCCCAGGCAACAGGGTACCAGAATCCAAACCGATATCATGTTCCCAGGCCACAGGATTCCACAATCTAACATCAGTCATGTTCCCAGGCCAATGGTTTCCAGAATCAAACCACAGTCATATTCCTAGGCCACATGGTTCCAGAATCAAACCTCAGTTATATTCCCAGTCCACAGGAATCCAGAACCAAGCCTTCAGTCAGGATCCCAGGGCACAGTATTCCACAATCTAAACAGATGTCATGTTCCCAGGCCACAGGTTTCCAGAATCACGCCTCAGTCATGTTCCCAGGCCACAGGGTTCCAGAATCAAACCAATGTCAAATTCCTAGGCCATGGGTTTCCAGTACCAGTCCACAGTCATGTTTCCAGGGCACAGGGTTCTACAATCAAACCTCTGTCATGTTGCCAGTCCACAGGTTTCTGCCATCAAACCTCAGTCAAGTTCCCAGGCCACAGATTTCCAGAATCAAACCTCAGTCAAATTCCCATGACACATGGCTCCAGAATCAAACCTCAGTCATGTTTGCAGGACCCATGGTTCCACAATCAAACCACAGTCGTGTTCCCAGGACAAAGCTGTCCAGAATCAAACCTCAGTCATGTTCCCAGGGAACAGGGTTCCAGTAACCAACCTCAGTCATGTTGCCAAGCCACAGGTTTCCACCATCAAACCTCAGACATGTTCCCAGGCCACAGGGTTCCAGAATCAAACCGTTCTCATGTTCCCAGGCCACAGCGTTCCAGAATCCAATGATGTCATGTTCCCAGGCCACAGGATTCCAGAATAAACCTCAGTCATGTTCAAAGTCCAAAGGGTTCCAGAACCAAGCCTCAGTCAGGTTCCCAGGGCCCAGTATTCCACAATCTAAACAGATGTCATGTTCCCAGGCCACAGGATACCAAAATCACGCCTCAGTCTTGTTCCTGGACACAGGGTTCCAGAATCAAACCAATGTCAATTTCCCAGGCCATGGGTTTCAAGTATCAGTTCGCAGTCATGTTTCCAGGGCACAGGGTTTTACAATCAAACCTCAGTCATGTTGCCAGTCCACAGATTTCTACCATCAAACCTCAGTCAAGTTCCCAGGCCACAGTTTTCCAGAATAACGCCTCAGTCATGTTCCCAGGCCACAGGGTTCCAGAATCCACTGATGTCATGTTCCCAGGCCACAGGATTCCAGAATAAAACCTCAGTCATGTTACAAGTCCACAGGGTTCCAGAACCAAGCCTCAGTCAGGTTCCCAGGGCCCAGTATTCCACAATCTAAACAGATGTCATGTTCCCAGGCCACAGGTTTCCAGAATCACGCCTCAGTCATGTTCTCAGGCCACAGGGTTCCAGAATCAAACCAATGTCACATTCCTAGGCCATGGTTTTCCAGTACCAGGCCACAGTCATGTTTCCAGGGCACAGGGTTCTACAATCAGACCTCTGTCATGTTGCCAGTCCACAGGTTTCTGCCATCAAACCTCAGTCAAGTTCCCAGGCCACATATTTCCAGAATCAAACCTCAGTCATATTCCCAGGCCACAGTTTTCCAGAATCACGCCTCAGGCATGTTCCCAGGCCACAGGTTTCCAGAATCCACTGATGTCATGTTCCCAGGCCACCTGATTCCAGAATAAAACCTCAGTCATGTTCCCAGGCCACAGATTTCCAGAATCAAACCTCAGTCATATTCCCAGGCCACAGTTTTCCAGAATCACGCCTCAGTCATGTTCCCAGGCCACAGGTTTCCAGAATCCACGGATGTCATGTTCCCAGGCCACCTGATTCCAGAATAAAACCTCAGTCATGTTCCCAGTCCACAGGGTTCCAGAACCAAGTCTCAGTCAGGTTCCCAGGGGCCAGTATTCCACAATCTAAAGAGATGTCATGTTGCCAAGCCACAGGTTTCCACCATGAAACCTCAGACATGTTCCCAGGCCACAGGGTTCCAGAATCAAACCGTTCTCATGTTCCCAGTCCACAGGGTTCCAGAACCAAGACTCAGTCAGGTTCCCAGGGCCCAGTATTCCACAATCTAAACAGATGTCATGTTCCCAGGCCACAGGTTTCCAGAATCAAACCTCAGTCATGTTCCCAGGCCATAGGGTTCCAGAATCAAACCATTGTCAAATTCCTAGGCCATGGGTTTCCAGTACCAGGCCACAGTCATGTTTCCAGGGCACAGGGTTCTACAATCAAACCTCTGTCATGTGGCCAGTCCACAGGTTTCTGCCATCAAACCTCAGTCAAGTTCCCAGGCCACAGATTACCAGAATCAAACCTCAGTCATATTCCCAGGACACATGGTTCCAGAATCAAACCTCAGTCATGTTTGCAGGACCCATGGTTCCACAATCAAACCACAGTCGTGTTCCCAGGACAAAGCTGTCCAGAATCAAACCTCAGTCATTTTCCCAGGGAACAGGGTTCCAGTAACCAACCTCAGTCATGTTGCCAAGCCACAGGTTTCCACCATCAAACCTCAGACATGTTCCCAGGCCACAGGGTTCCAGAATCAAACCGTTCTCATGTTCCCAGTCCACAGGGTTCCAGAACCAAGCCTCAGTCAGGTTCCCAGGGCCCAGTATTCCACAATCTAAACAGATGTCATGTTCCCAGGCCATAGGATTCCAGAATCACGCCTCAGTCTTGTTCCTGGACAAAGGGTTCCAGAATCAAACCATTGTCAAGTTCCCAGGCCATGGGTTTCAAGTATCAGGTCGCAGTCATGTTTCCAGGGCACAGGGTTCTACAATCAAACCTCAGTCATGTTGCCAGTCCACAGATTTCTACCATCAATCCTCAGTCAAGTTCCCAGGCCACAGTTTTCCAGAATAACGCCTCAGTCATGTTCCCAGGCCACAGGGTTCCAGAATCAAACCAATGTCAAATTCCTAGGCCATGGTTTTCCAGTACCAGGCCACAGTCATGTTTCCAGGGCACAGGGTTCTACAATCAAACCTCTGTCATGTGGCCAGTCCACAGGTTTCTGCCATCAAACCTCAGTGAAGTTCCCAGGCCACAGATTTCCAGAATCAAACCTCAGTCATATTCCCAGGACACATGGTTCC